>NC_068356.1:132201305-132530333 GCF_020536995.1 Dreissena polymorpha | reverse complement strand
GCTCATTTGAATGCTATGTCAGCAATAGTGCAGATTAAATAACTACTGGGCTCATTTGAATGCTAGTCCATCAATAGTGCAATAAAGAACTACTGGCTCATTTGAATGCTATGGTGTGCCATAGGTGCAATAAAGAACAATGTCTTCTTTAACCATTTTAACGCTCGATAACACCCTCTTTGACCTCGCTGGTACCCTGTAGTTCCTTAAATAAATCAAACCATTAAATACTTGTCTTGATAGATTTAAGTTTTAAGGGCTTCTTTTCCAGCCTTGAGATACCAATGAGCAGCAAACAGCATAAAACCTGAGCAGCCTCACAATGATTAACTCGCAGACGGTTCTGGTTTTAAGCTTGTTGCATAAAGCCATTTCCACTTTGCGTCTGAGCGGGAAAGGTTTAGCTTAAACCACAAAGTCATTGGTTAATAGAGCCTGTTTCCTGAGAAGATGCAGTACTTGGTGTCTTCAAAAAAACATCATCAAACCTCCCCAACTGAGGTCCAACCTGGGACCTCTGTTCCAAGACGAACATCATTTCCATTTTACTCTAATCCAAACCACCAACTGTAATGAATACAAGAAAACTTAAATATCCAATGATAACTCAGGTTGTACTGGAATTGTGTCTTTTTGTATGACCTAATTCATATGAGCCGTGCTCTGTGAAAAGGGGGTTTAATGCATATGCGCAAAATGTCGTCCCAGATAAGCCTGTGCAGTCCACACAGGCAAATCAGGGACGACACTTTCCACTTTTAGGGTATTTTTATTTAAAGCTAGTCTCTTCTTAGCAAGCTTCCAGTTAAGGTGGAAAGTGTCGTCCCTGATAAGCCTGTGCAGACTGCACAGGCTTATCTGGGACGACATTTTGCGCATATGCATTAAACCCCCTTTTCACAGAGCACAGCTCATTTTTTATATATTACTATGGACGAACATTCATAATATTTTATAACAGTCTTTAAATATAAAATACTTTATACAGTGACATTTATTTTCTAGGCTTATCTGAATATACAGCAAATTATACATTCAAATAATCCGGAAATTATTGTTGGGTCATGCTAATTATAGGGTATGCTGAGGGGTTAGCAATTCAGTAGAATGTATGTGCTATTAGCATGATGCTGGGCAATTTTGCTGAAGCGATGCTTATTTGCATCAGAAACATGTTAATTACTTCCGTTTCATACATATGCTAGACAAAGACAGTGTTGATTTTTGCCACATTATTCAGGGCTTTTTCTTCAATTACTTTACACCCTATAACCAATATTCCATATTACTTCCTTTTTCTACATCAAATGAATGCGCAGTAAAGTCATGCATTTTAATAAGTAAAGACAGCACTGAAACAATGACACTTATTATTTCCAAATACGCCGGTTATCAAGATTCATTGACATCTGAAAACTTCATGGTGCACTTCTGGGAGGTTAATTTTAATTTTCTGGGAAATGATGAAGTTTAAAGTGGACAATATGTATAATGCGTATAGAAGACATTTCAGCTCAAAGTGTGACATTGACCTAAGAGCAAGAGATGCAGGTATTGCACGGGACACTATCTTGCCTGAAATACCAATGTGTAATCATAATGCTTTGTCAGAGGGCATTGCTAGATCTCTTAGTTTTATATTATATAATTATGCCCTGGACAACATTCAATCATCAACATTTACAAAGGGTAATAACTCTAAAAATATGGCAGCAAGAGTATGACTCTTGTGTACTTAGAATTCCCTGCAAATGAAACATATATACATGTAGTCATGTTTAAAAACTTTTAGTTTCCTAGAAGTGCCCAGTAAAAAAATGATGTCTGATGCACCAACATACACCTGGACTATATACCAGTGGATAAAAAGACATAGTATTACCTAACATTCACCACATTTCAAAATTGCAGATTAAAATGTGCTGAATTAACAAAGATGATTGACAATTTACAATCTTTAAAAATAACAAATCAATGTAAAGAGACATTTTTAATTGAATTACTTTAATAGGGCCGTATAAATAGGGATTGCATATGCCTGGTCAAACAGCCAGTTGATTTTTCGCATTATTGTTTGAATAGTGATACTATAATGCTTTAGCTTTCGTTTTGACAAACAAAGATTTATTGCAATGTAAATGGTTGATTTTTATTGATTCCAATAGTTGTTATTCGGAACCCTCCCGTCTGGGTTTTTCCGATATTTGAGCACGCGCGGTATAAACAAATAAAAGCTGACTAGCATATTTTAAACGCGTCTGTGAATCAATAATTTCTCTTATCGCTGAACAGTTAACACCTTTTTTCTCTGCTCAAACGTCTGCTCTCGATCGTGTTTAATTTGTAAGAATACTATGTAACACGATATATAATGCTGCATGTACATGCAAACAGCTTCGGTCACGTAACAATGTCATTGCATGTACTGTGCGTAAGCCTGGGCATACAGTTTTAATAGAAGTTTGTCAACGAAACTACCACGACATTGATTCCAGCGTATATATATTATACTATTGAAATATATTTAAAATCATACAGACAAGTACCAAACAACAAAAAACTTACTATCCTCCATTCCTAGTACTAGAACTAATATATCGTGCCATATCAGTTGGATATTTATTTGTCTATGAATATATCTCTATTGTGATGCTTTTCTTTAATCTAATTTGAAAAGTAAAGACAATTATTTGCTAAAGACTAAGACCTTAATTGTATTAGGCACATCACTAACGAGCTTTACCATACATTACTTTTATTTGCTATATCTATAAAGCTTGCCGAAAAAACAAGATCGCGAATAATGTTTTTCAGAAGAAAAATTGCATATGTCGAGCATTTTGTATAGGTTCCTTCATTAGCATACAGCTGACAAAGTCTGTTTATTCGTGTCTTTTAAGGATATTAGCTACTGGACCCATTCGTATAGGCGGCTGTACATCTGAACGGTGTATTTGGACTTTAATCTTGTATTAACATACATACATGTATATCAAAGTTAGATTTGAAATGTGTAATTATTAAGAATACTAGTTATTGTAATAACAGCAAAAGACTTGATATTTCCTAAAGAAACACTACTGTCGTTTAAATATTATTATTCACTACTGAATGGGACGCAAATCGGATATCGATGTTACTGTTCATTACTGTATTAATGACAATATTTGTACCTCCCGCGCGCGCTCAGAATCGGAAAACCCATAGTTTGCGAGTTCCGAATTAAATCTATTTCATTTCAATGGTTGGTTTGTTATACATTGGAACAACGCTATTCTGACTGCCGAAACGCGAACAATTGACAATGGAATTTTCTATCATTAATATCCATATAAACAGCATTTTCGTTTTTCGAAGGCACCCATGTGCCAAGGCCGTATTAAGTTACATCTATGAAGTTATAAATAATACTCCCGGAAATAATTCCCTAGCTGGTAACAACTTGACAGATGGGGCCACTTTTGTTCAATATTTTTCAATTTGTAAAATTGGAATCCATGACATTCTGATCACGCAACTTATAGCTTTGTTAACGTCAAGGGAGAAGGAGACAACTAATATTTATCAGATGAATGAGAATTTAAAAATGTGTTATTCAAGAGTGTCAAAGACCTTGAAATAAGTCATTGGTGTCAATGAATGCCATGCATTCAATAAACGTCAGATAAATGGTTAAAATGATATGACATGTTTTATGATCATTTGGAAAAATGGCTGCAACCATTTAAATTGTTGTAATGTTCTTGATAGAAAATAATGTCACTGCAGGTTTATTATTATTTGAGAAACATAATCAAAGAAACAAAAGTTTATTATAGTTTCATGTCGCCTTATCATCAATTTTGATTTCTTTCCAAACATGATTTACAATTTCTTAAAAGTCTTAGAACAAACACATTTGATATTTAGTATCCTATTTCATATTAAAAGCATAAAACATTGTTCAACATTCTAGTTAAGTGGACTTGGAAAGTCATAAAAGTCAAAACAGAATAGTTTTGAACATAAACAGCGTCGATGTAATGCAGTGGTTATCTGCAAAAAGGATTTATATTGTTTCGTATTACATGACAAATCCTGAAGAAATTGCAGCCCTACTTTTTGTAAGATTTATGAAATGTTCTGTGTTAGTTTGTGACAATTAATAGATTGAATTCAACTTTTATACTCAATGGAAGCTTAGCTCTACAGCAATATTGTAAATCCGTTTTTGCTTGTCAAATGCATTAAAAAAAGTATCTATCCAACATATGTAAAGGCTATTCTTGAAAAATCAGTATTGAATGGCCCTGATTGCCATGAAGCGCTCACCTAAGTCAGGAAACGCAAAGTATCCAATGACATAGTTACCTAGGTTTGGACCCCACATGACAGATATTTAAAAAAAACTGGCCTAGATATTGTTAAGATAAACATTGCGACCAAGTTCCATCAAGGTTGATGCATAGATGATGTCTCTAGGGTGGTAAACAGGTAGTTCTAAGATTATACATGGGGATCTAGTTTTTGGACATATGTGACACGGATTCGAACTCAGCCTGTATATTGTTATGATAAACATGGAGCCATGTATCATCAAGATTGAGTCATAAATACATCCTATAGAGTGGTAAAAAGGTTTTCTACATTTTGACTTAGTGACATAATTTTTGTATGAGAGAGTGAACCAGCCTTGAAGTATACTTGTTTTCTTTATAATTATGTATATAATAAAAACTTTTAAAAAAATCCTCTTAAAACTGCAAGGACAAGAGGTATGGTATTTGGCATGTGACATTCTATGGTGCCATCTACCAAGTTTGTTAAAATCACACCACTGGGGCCAAACGTGTCACATCTGGTTTCTGGTATCTGGTTTTCGTTATATGTATATAGTCAAAACCTTCAAATCCTCTCTAAAACCTAAGGACTCTGAGAGTTTTCATTATGATGCAACATCATATTATAGTCCTAAACCAAATTTGTCCTTTATTTGTTTAATTTCTTTAAATTTAACCAAGGAGTACTTGTATCTTGTATATTTATTTAAAGGAAACGAAAAATCCCCCCCACTGCAAGGGCGATGTTTTTTGTATTCGGAAGGTAACAAAACATCCAAATTCAAGGTTTGTTCAGGTCATATACATTGTAGTTTGGTCAAATAAACCCCATACTTGGTATACATTGTTTCCCTTTCACGAATATACAAAAACTTTTAAAATCTTCTTTTAACATGCAAGGAAAAGACGTTTTTTATTTGTTACATCATATGATGGGCATCTAAATATGGAGGTTTAGTATTTGACATGTCATATCTTATGGTGGTCACGTACGAAGATAGTTTGAATAATGTTATTGGGGTTAAAAAATGACCCAACCCTAGCGGTAACTTGTTTCCTTTGATGTTATATGAATATAGCAAATACTCTTTCCCTCTGAAACTACAAGACCAAGATTTTTGTGTTTGTTTTTCAACATAATATGATGGTTCTTTAATAAATGTTTAAAAATCATGTCTCTGCTTTCTAGAATTACCCCCATAGTTTTTTTTATTTAGACATAAAACAAGACCTTTTCGTAGCAAGGAAGTTTTCCTTATAAGGCTACAGTGTTACCTTGTGAATAACCTTGATGTAATACTATTTTCCCAATCATCATACAACTTGCTCAGAAAATTTAATATGAATCTTGTTTCCTGATTTCTAAAGTGTTTACAGAAACATCGCAAAGCTACTCAGAACAGTTCAGCTCCTTCTCGTCTAAGGTAAGCGACCTAGGGCCTTTGGCCTCCTTGTTTTGTTTTGTTTTGCCTAGGCTTTAAGTCTTAAACATTTGATTAACATATGAAGACTAATTGGGATAAAAATTATGGAACAACAAAAACTTTGTTCCAATTTCCCCCCCCCCCGCCTTGTCTGGAATATTATGTCATATTTGATAGATTTATTGCAACGGAAAGTCTGTGATTCTGAGCAACTCAGCAGAAGTTTGCAAATCATTATGACATGAAAAAGTGCTTAACAAGAAAACCAGTAAATCTATACTGGCACCATATACTATTTCAGAGAGAATTTACAATAACATTATCAGTCAAGCCATCCTTTGATTGGAATAAGGTCATTTTATTTATCAAGTGAAAATTAGAACATTATTAAGTTAAATGTTATTGATTAAGAGGAAACTAGCAAGTCCATGTCCTTGATTCAAAATGTATGTTGTAATCTTAATAATCATATATATATTGTGTAGTTAGTTCAAATAACTGATTTTTGTAAGTGCTCAGTGAACATTCCCGATACTATAACTAGTTAAATCAAATAACAACGGCCAACAAACACTGAAACAGGTCTGTTCAAATGACGTGCATATAAATATTTCAATATTTGACTTAAATGTTTTCATTTCATTTCCATTTTTATTGTGTACATCTGTTTTGTATGTATAGATATATGGTCATTAATATCGTATAATGCAAAATAATTAACGAAATCTGGCGTAACAGCCTGTAATTGATTTGCGTGTGATGCAGCTAAGAAATGCGCAGAAAAAGACATTCCCTATTTTCGATCTCATTGATATAATTCTTTGTCATTCATCAACACCAACCGCAATCAATGCTGTATATCTTTTTAAATATATTCTTGTAAGTACTGCTACGAATGGTATTGCATTTAGTGTTAAGCAAAGCTTGTAAAATATTTGTCATCATACAAGATTCTCCTCACTAACTGTGCATTCAACATGCATCTCGCTAATATCCTGAATGTATCAATTGACATGCACTAAGAGAATCTGCACATTCCTGAAAATATCATTGCTTTTTCATGAAATTTTCAGCAAAGCGGTCAGTAAAGGAAAATGGCCAAAGTGACCTTTGTAGACAGGTGACCTCTGTTCTCAGGTGACCAAAGTGGCCCTTGTAGACAGGCGACGTTATTCTCAGGTGACCAAAGTGGCCCTTGTAGACAGACGTGACCTCTGTTCTCATGTGACCTTGGCCCTGTAGACAGTGACCTCTGTTCTCATGTGACCTAGTGCCCTTGTAGAAGTGACCTCTAGGTGACCAAAGTGGCCCTTGTAGAGAGGTACCTCTGCTCTTAGGTGGCCGCAATGGCCCTTGTAGACAAGTGACCTCTGTTCTCAGGTGACCAAAGTTGCGCTTTTTGACAGGTGGTCACTGTTCTCAGGTGACCAAAGTGGTCCTTGTAGACAGGTGACCTCTGTTTTCAGGTGACCAAAGTGGCCCTTGTAGAGAGGTGACCTGTGCTCTCAGGTGGCCGAAATGGCCCTTAAAGACAGGCGACCTCTGTAATTAGGTGTCCACTTTTAAGATGGTTCGTCAGTTAGTGGTTTTGTTAAATGTTACCCCACACAGTGTAAAGTGAACAAAACACATTGCCCATAAAAAGATTGACAATTTATTTCTAAATCATGTTATTGACTGCTAATAACAACAGCAAGTGTTGTTGTTGATACCATTTACCTTTTTAACACTCCCTTTTTTGTTTCTTGCAGTGGGCAGAATGTATAATATCAAAGGCAGTTAATGCAATTAGATTCTTTAGGTGCAAAATAGATGCACAAAGAAACTTTATGACGTCAGAGGAAAACGACAACAAGAATTTGAGTATTTAGTGTTTAAATTTCAAAATACCGCATCTTGTCCGCTGTACATAAGTGAAAAAAAACCTTCAGAGTAAATATACTAGCCTTGAGCTTATATACTTTTTTCGAGTATGATTCCAAGAACCAAAACTTAGACAAACATTTAAGTTCAATTTAGTTTAAACCTCTGATTTAAGCTTGAATGCATCGAAAACACCTACAGTACCAGTACTATATGTGTTTCGGATAGATCTTAAGGACACTCCTACAATGGAGATCAAACCGGGAACATTCCGTCCCCTAGGCAGACACTGTGACTTGTTTAACAAAGGAATCGCCAGACCACGTGTACATATATATTTTAGCCCGAAGCAAACATTGCATTATTATGCATTTAACTTAAGCACTCAAACAAAATAACATTGTCTCAAAATTACGCTTCAATTGACCTTACTTGTCAAATAAATTGAATCCAAAATATACTTAAAGACTGACTGACCAATAGGGAATTACTTTTATAATATAAAAAGACAATTACCCTCCCTTATTAAAGGAGATACTTCTCACACTATTATGTAGATAGGTCTCAGGTCTTTCTTTCTCAAAATGTTGACAAGATTGCATTTCTTGACACCACATCTGTCAGGCAATTTTTCAAGCTCTGTGTTGCAAATTAAATGAAAGAGCTCTTGGTGTTTAATAGGATCTTTTACACTTGACAGAGTACAGTTTTACTCTGATGCTGGTGTGAAAAGTGCATCTTTTATGCTCTTAAGCCAACCATAATAAAATAAATTGAAATAACCGATACGATATCATAATTTGTATTACATATTAGCCAATGGAATGTAACACGTGAACCTTAAACATACATTTTCCAAAGAAAGTTTCAATAGGAATATTAGCTAAATTGTTACAAAAAATATGAATCCCGTAATATGCCATGTTGTATTGCACAGAAAGTTGTCAGTTTAAATAATAACATAGACATTCTTAGTAGAAAATGGAGTAAACAATTATTTCCAATTTTCACTGTATGGGGACAACTAAAAATGTGTCAGCACATGTTTGGACAGACAAAAGCACAATATATTCAAAAGCGGATCAAAACGAAATGGTCTAAACTTGTTGCTGTCAGAAATTTTCAAAACAATCATATACTAGAGCCACAGTAAAGTTTGAGCATTATCTGTCAAGTACTTAGTGATGTTAAACTCAGGAAATTTTGGAAATACATATAAGTATACAAAAATTGAAAAACAGACTACAGTATTAAAGGGCCATAATTCTGCCAAATTTGTCACAGCCAACATTTCTTTTTACAGGTTATGTAAACACTACAGTCATTCGATTATGAAAGTTTTAGCTAACGTGTTTGTTACATAAAAATAAGAAACACACAAGTTTTAACTATATATTGTATAGTGGAACAACAGACAAAGGACCATAATTCAGAAAATAAATACAGCCAAAATCCCTTTCTTTACATCGTATACACAAAAAGGTTATTTGCTTTATCCCTCCAACTGCAGGGGGCATAATTAGAATTACACACACAACAATTTTCGTATCATAAGGAAGTTTGAAAAGTGTATGTTTACAAGTGTAAGTTTGTTTTGTTCAACAAGTTTGTGTCTACGACCGACTGATCGACCTACAGACAGACTTAGAGAGGGAGAGACATACATTATGATTTGTGTATACCCGCTGCTACTGTGTTGTATGAGGTGATTATAAATACCCATAATTGCACATTTTAACCATATACATTGCTGGTAGGTTGCCGTCTGTCGACGCTGTGATAAGAGCACAATAATCACAATACACTAACATACAATTGGGCCACTGTATTTATTGGTCTTGCATAAAATGGCATTACACATTGCATGGGAGGCGCCAATTATCTTGAGCAATACGGCATTCTTCGAGCCAACAGATTAACTACCGAATTCTTAGTATGGTATGCGGCATTTCAATCATACTTAATAACGGAAAGGGTAATGCTCCCACAGGACTACATTCGCGTCACGCAGAATAACGATTGCAATTGCATTTTGTTGAAACAATGCATGGAGACAATTGGCAGTAATGCTGTCGGAGATGCAATTGTTCACAGTTTTTGAGCTCGTTAACTTGTCATTAATTCTGTGGATTGCCCTGTCAGAATTCCTAGAGATGAAAATCTCAGTAGACATTAATTCTGAACATTGCAATTGTGTCCCGTGCATGCAATTAATTATTATCCTTCCAAATGTTCAATAATCAATTATATAAATTTGACTTAACATACTGATATTTCCATACCAGTGACATTTTTTTTGCATTGGAAGGAAAATAACTGGGGTTATTCTGCAACAAACATGGGCGGGGCCAAATTTTGTAAAAGTGGTTCAGATAACGCCTGATCTAGCACCTTTTAACAAACAATTTCTGAATTATGTCAGGCAGTACAAGATCTCTAGAGTGCAATTTAGCCAAACATATTTGCCTTTTGTTAATGTGTCATTTAAATTGCACATTAGGTAATCAATTTTCCACTGTATTTAACAAGAAATATGACCATCACATTAATTAGTTACTCAATGTTTCAGAAATAAGCAGACCTCATTTTAATTTGTTCTGTTTAGTTAACATTACAAAAACTATGTCTATGTATTTCGTCGCTGAAAAAGGGCGCAGTATACATTTCTAATAGTATATGGACAAATAATATATAAATAAATAAAAATTTTGCACATATATGAGCTTGTCCCAAAATATCTTTTTGTTTGCATAAATATATTTCAATATATTTTTTAAACTGTTATAAATTGAAACTATAAAAACCTCTTCTACAATAACTCGAATATGTATATATTTATCTATGTGGATATGTAAGCTATGAGCATGTATACGTTTTATTGTTGAATAATTAGTGTTGTTGTTGTTGTTGCTGTCGGTATGTTATAAAGTACGCTCGAATCAGAATAATGTCAAGCTATGTGTAGGTTATTGCGGAAATAGCAAACGACTTGTGGTAACGTGCTTGTTTTCAAACCACCTGGTGTCTTTGGCTTGTAGTTAACTCATACTCATACTCCTAACCCTTGGATTTAGAAATAACCAACACTGCAAGAAATTATTTTTGGAAAAACCTATAATAGGGTCAATCTACTGTTGCTGTTTTTTCCCTATTTACACAAATAGTTATAGAACCAACTATTTGAATAAATGCAGTTTTAATTTGAAACAATCTGACCACATTCCACAGTCAACATTCATCATTACATATTGCATACAGCCTAAAACCTAAATAACTAAGTAATCCCAGTTTTTCTAGCCAATTTCACATTTTATTACCCTATTAATGTAGTGAAACGCCACATTAAAAGACACAACACTCTGCCCTTGAAGGACGATTTATAGTGGCTGGCATGGCCTTTTGAGACAAATTGAATATTGAATTACTGTTAATCTGCTTACTTCTTCTCCATTCTGATTTGTGTGTTGTTGTTTTTTATAAACATTTTCAGCTCACCAGATTGCTCGGGTGAGCTTTTGTGATCGGTCTTTGTCCGTCGTCTGTCCGTCCGTCAAAATTTGTTCGTAAACAATCTAGAGGCCACATTCTTGTCCGATCTTCATGAAACTTGGTCAGACGCTTTGTCCAAATGATAACTCGGTCGGTTCGAAACTGATCATGCCGGGTAAAAAAACTAGGTCACTAGGTCAAAAAAAGAAAAACCTTGCAAAAACACTGCAGAAGTCACAATTCATGACCAATCTTCAGTTATTTTGTTAAAATGTTTGTCTTAATGATATGTTGGTGTAGTTCAGTGGGTGTTGCAGTTTTCCTTATTTCGCTATAGAGAAACCTTGACGGCACATTGCTTGTCCGATCTTCATGAAACTTGGTCAGAAGATTTGTCCCAATTATACCTTGATCGAGTTTGAAACTGGGTCAGGCGGGGCCAAAACTAGGTCACTAGGTCAAAAAAGAGAAAAACATTGTTAACACTGGAGAAGTCACATTTCATGCCCAATCGTCATGTTTACTTTGTCAAAATGTTTGTCTTAATGATATGTTGGTTGAGTTCAAAATTGGTTCCAGTCCGTTGAAAAACATGCTGCCAGTGGGTGGGGCAGTTTTTCTATTTGACTATAAAGGAATCTTGTTTCACTCTAGAAGTCACAATGATATTTGGTCAGAACATTCGTTTCCTAGATACGAGATTTGGTTTAAAAATGGTTCCGGTCCGTTAAAAAACATGGCTTCCAGGGGGGCGCCTTTTCCTTATATTTAAAAGTAAATAAGCTTGTGAACACTCTTGAAGTCACATTTTTTGCCCAATCATCATGAAACTTGGTGAAAACAATGGTTTTATTTATATATCAGATGAGTTCGAAAATGGTCCAGATCAGTCTAAAAATATGGCCACCAGGGGGGAAAGGCAGTTTTCCTTATATGACTACAGTCAAAACTGACCTAACGGCCACCTGAGAATAACGGTCACCTGCAGTCAACGGTCAGTCTGGATTTCCCCCCGACGAAAATCACTCTATATTACACTTGAGAATACGGTCACTGTCCATAGCGACCACTATTTTCCACTCCGAAATGCATGTTTGAACTGAACACAACGGTCACGCGTCAGTCGTTGCGAAAATGTAAAACACAGCACATCATGTGTTTGTCTATTTTTCGTTTTAAGCGTCTGATAGCCGTAATCGCCTTTGATATTATAAAAAGCTTGCGAGTAAACCAATAATAGGGTGTTGAGATGTTTGTTTTCTGGGGATAATTATGAGGGGTATCTTCAAAAGATAATATGTCAAATTAATTAAAGTTATTGATTAAATTTAACAATATGAAATAAAATCAATCTATAAGATCTATTTTGTATTATTCAATGTAAGTTAATTTGTTATTATGCTTAATTATCGGCAATGAGCCTTTGTTTCACACGGTATGCAAACGACCGGGTGGGTAAGACGTAGAATTACTACCAACTGACAACCATCTTAAAATTGTGATCCGAAAACAACGGTCACCTTTGGACAAACCGGTCACTTTGGTCATTTCCCTTTACCTTGAACCGCTTTCTCAGGTTTGACTGTATAGAGAAAACTTTGTGAACACTCTAGAAGTCACATTTTATATTGCCCTTGAATGAGTTCATATCGTGATCGCACTGTCCCTCTGTCTGTCTTTTCGTCAAAATTTTGCGTTTATGTTTTGAAAATGCTCATAACTTCTTTGTAGCTTCAGATGTAACCTTCATATTTGGTATGCATGTGTATATGGACAAGGCCTTTCCATACGCCAAATTTTGACTCCTTTGACCTTGAACTTAGGGTGCTCGTTTAGGTTTCGAAGTCTGCGTTTAAGTTTTGAAAAAGCGTTTTTTCGAGGGCATAATTGTCTTCCGATGGAGAAAGCTCTTGTTTGCCTAATCATCGTTAAACTAAGTCAAGACATTGGTTATATTGAAATCTCGGATAAGTTGGAAAATGGCTCGGATCAGTGAAAAAAAACACGTTTTAGCTCACCTGATTGCTCAGGTGAGGTTTTAGGATCTGTCTTTGTCCGTCATCCGTCCGTCCACATTTGGTTTGTAAACACTCTAGCATGCATTCACATTTCTCAAGCATTCTTTATCAAAGTTGCTGAGAAGACTATATGGCCCCAAGATCTCAGTCAAGTTTGATAATGAGCAAAATCGACTAATAAATGCCAGAATTATTGCCCTTAGAATTGTCAAAATTTTCATGCTTTTATACAAATCCTTGTTAACACTCTAGAGGTCACAATGTTGATTCAGATGGTATGAATTCTTGGTCATAAAATTTATTTCTGTAAGCAACGTTTGATGTTTGGTCATTAGGGGTCAAAATATAGGTCACAAGGTCAAAATCGTACAAAAACCTCGTAAACACTCCTACGCCAGAGTTTTGGTTCAATAATGCTGAAACTTGACCAGGATGTTTTGTATGGACAATATCTAGGTCAAGTTTGACGTTTGGTAATGTGCGAACAAAATCTAGATCATAGGGTCTAATCGTACAAAAAACTTGTAAACACACTAGAGGCGATAGTTTTGGTCCAATAATGAATTAACTTGACCAGGAAGATTTTTATGATATCTCGAGAAAGTTTGAACATTGGGTCATGTGGGGGTCAAAATCTTGGTCACGAGGTCCCATTTACAAAAACCTTTTAAACACATGTAGGGCCCATATTGGATTGAATGGGATATCATGGGGTCGCCCTTATTGATCAATTACTAAACAAGTTGCACTCCACCAAACGTACATATCCAAACTTACTGTGGTATCATGGTGTGGTTTTTTACGACACATTATACAGACAGACTAAAGCAAGAAGCGAGGTTCGTCTCATTCCAGGCATGACCCTGTGAGGCCACATTTGCCACAAGTCCAGGCAGATGTAATTTTACTAGAGCTCTTCACTAAAATGGCTATGCCAGCAACACTTTGTTACCTATGGTAAAGGGAAAAAAACACAAATGTGTGGTCCACTTGGATGAAAAAGAGATCTTGCACAGCCCAATTTCTTTAAGATAACACTATTTAAATATGTGCAAGAAAGGCTGTAAAACATATTCTACATACATAACAAGTATATCTTTCTATTAACAACATCAGACGACTGAAATATATACATTGTAGATATGAACAGAAATGCGTTCTAGTGCATCAATGCAGCAACCATGAGTGAGGTGCTGTCGATTAATATTGATGAATATTCGAATCTCGTAGACAACTCTTGTAAAATTTCATATATTCCTTTTAGCGATTTTTCTGAACAGTACGGGACAACACCACAACACCACAACGCGACAACTCGAATAAGAAATGATTACAACTGCGATCACAATGACATATTTAAAGTTTCAATTTAATCCCTCGAGAAGTGTGGATGTTTTTCTCTCAAAAATCGTATTAGTCCGACTGACTTAACTGAACAAATCCGATGAAGTAGTGCGTCTCTAATATACTTTAACATCCATTTGTCCATGTATATTCACAGGACCTTCTCACATTGAAACTAACCTGTATAATAAGTTCAACATTGTATACCTCTTGTAATTTGCAAGATACGATTCAAACAATTTAACGTATATATGATGCCTACTCTGTGAAAAGGAGATTTAATGCATGCGCGTAAAATGTCGTCCCAGATTAGCCCTGTGCAGTCCTCACAGGCTAATCAGGGATAACACTCTCTAACTAAACTTGATTTTGCTTAGAAAGAGACTTTCTTGAAAAAGAAAATATCATAAAAGCGGAAAATGCCATCCCTGGTTAGACTGTGCATTAAACGCCCTTTTCACAGAGCACAACCAATATAATTATATACTATGACAAATGGCAATAACTTTAAAAAAATATGGATTACAGAGTTATGGCACTTGTGGATTGCACATCTCCTCAATGAAATATTCATACTCATTAATTGTCCAGTTGATTTCTCTTTTAGTTTTCAGAGATATACTCAGATAAAATTTAATTGCCAAAATGGGCTGTCAGTTGTAGTGGCTGCCATTGTGTGAAAACGTTATAGTATGATTGGCAATTTAAAGAAGAATTGCTCGTGTGACTCATGGAGTTGCTAATGTCCCCATGAACTTTCCTGATCCTTACCCAAAGCATTCTTTAGTTATCATCCGGAAACTATTTTTCTGTTTCAAGTCACTGTGACCTTGACCATTGATCTAGAGTACTGAGAATCAATAGGGGTTATCTGTCAGACATGACCAATGTCCCTATGAACTTTTCTTGATCCCAGGCTTAAGCTTTCTTGAGTTATCATCCGGAAAAAAAAATACTGTTTCAAGTCACTGTGATCTTGACCGTCATAGTGACCTGAAAGTCAATAGGGGACATCTGCCATTCATGATGAATATACCTATGTACCTTCCGGATCCCAGCCTAATTAAGCGTGCTTGAATTATCATCCGGACAGACCGACCGACCAAGATGTGCAAAACAATATACCCCCTCTTTTTGGCGGCGGGCATTACAATTAGCAAACGGCAATAGCTCTACAGATATGGAAGCAACAGTACAGTTCCTGTGCACAGGATTCCCCCTCTCAATGAGACCTACCTTCCTATTATGTTTCAAGTTGAAAGTTAAAGAATCTATAGTTAATGAGATACTAACATATATACAATTAAACACAGGACATGTCGTTATAGAATATTTTTGTTGAAAACTGGACATAACTTTTGTAATTTTTAACATTGAATGACAACCAATCCAACTTTTACAACTCACTATAAACAATGCCTGCATTATTGAATGTTGTACATTGAAAAGTATGGGATAATGTCTCCTGACAAGTTTTGATCTGCAGATAAGAATATGTCCATGGCAATACCAGTATTGACCCCTCCTCTTTACTATGTTCAAGGGAGGGAAAATACATCACAGAAAAGTTGAACCTTTTTTCAGGTCTGCCACTGTACCACACAGACTCTTGTGATGAAGGCGGAAGAAAAGCCGTCACTTGCGAGGAGGGTTACGTGATCAAAGTAGTGGACGTACGCTGCATGCCCGCTAACTACACCTGTAGAGAGTTTGACCTCATTTCGAGACTTTGCAACGGAATCACATCCTGTGCGCAGGTTGATGTTCGACGTCATCTGTTTGCGTATTGCCAAAATTATCACAAACAGCGAGTCTACACTTCTTTCAAATGCGTTAAATGTAAGTTTTCAGGCATTTTTCTTTACGTTGAACCCTGTCCTTACCTATTCGTAGAGTAGTATATAATATGTTTTGTTTTATTATTTATCTTTTATCCCTTTACCACTTAGATATTTTTCGCATTTGTAGTCTCTAAGAAAGATCAATTTATTTTTAGACCTGTTTAACTATATTCAAGTTTTAAAGGCTTTATTTCCAAGCCTTAAAATGATGAGCAGCAAACAGCATAGAACCTGAACAGACTACGAGTAACCCGCAGGCAGTTCTGGTTTTACGCTGTTTAAACATGGCCATTTTGACTTTGCCTCTGAGTGGGAAAGGGTTAAATGCATCCCATGTAAGTGCGCAGGCATTTTGTTTAACCCTGGACCTTGTCCTTACCTATTTATACAGTAGTAACTAATCATTTCGTATATTTTTTGCAAGAATTATATACACGAAGCAGTAGAAAAAATGGAATCAATATTTTGCATTTAAAAGCAGTGATACTTGACTTCTGTGGTTTTTAAGGTCTTTCGTAAGGAAACATTCTTATGTTACTGCTTTATGGAATGAATATCAAATATTGGATTATAATGTACCCTCAATCTTTTTATCAATCTTTTTTTATGTTTACTTATCATTTTCATTGACTTAAATGTTAGTTAATGGAACATCTTCTGATTTAACACTCACAAGATAATTTGATACTTTGCTTACTATCTGAGAAAAAAAAGCATTATTCTGTTTATCACAATCATGATGTTTAGATAAATATTTGTATCATACAAAAACTTGAACATATATGTTCAGAGCAACACAAAATTTGCTTATTTCTTTATTCGGATATATTCTGAGAAAGATAAATTCAATAGTAGAATGCAGCCATTGAATAATATGTTTCCTTAAAATAGCGAATATCAATTTCACCATTTCACCAAATAATTATTTCTGTCAAATAAGAAAGATAGCACCAAAACAGACGTGGCGTCATCTGTGCATTGTTTCCAAAAATAATTCCCAAATTGCATCAACTAGCCTAGAGAACAACAAAAGAGGGACGGACAGTGGCGAAATTTCTTTGTAAGAGATAGCGTATTAGTATAGTATAAGGCGAATAACACTACTATTCACTTTCAATCAGACCAAACTATTGACAATCCCCGGCAGTTATTTGATATATCATAAAAATTCATTTGATGAAAATAATTATTTCCTAAGCCACATTCCCCTGGGCATCATGTTGGCGAAATTCAGTCTAAACAATCAAATAAGTAAAGATGGCATCTTGATTAAAGGTGGTAGAATATGTCTCGATAAGTCTCCTGGTAGCTAGAAGAGTGTCAACGTCTATTGAAAAGAACGCCTTCACTGAATTGCAAGTTTCTTTTATTTTTATCACGTTTCCTAGAGAGGTAAAACCAACATTATCATACAGAGGCAGATTGCAATGGTTTACTCTTGCTCCTAGCTTACATTTAAGCGTATGAATTCCCTGTGCCGTAACCCTTCAACATTCCCTTAGAAAATCAAAGTAAAAACCATTCTTACTGGATATAAGTTTTAAAGGCTGTATTTCCAACCCTTAGGTACTGATGAGCAGCAAACAGCATAACACCTGAACAGACTGAAAGTTACTCACAGGCCTGCTCTTGTTTTATCGAGGTCGCACAAAGCCATGTTCACGTTGCTTATGAGTGGAAAGGGGTTAAGTTTAAAAGTTAAATAGAAAAAAGTGTATTTCCTACAATTAGTGATACCCTAGTATGATCAGAATTGCTAATACAAGACCACCAATGTAAGGCTCTACTGGAGGAGGGGGGGGGGACATTTTTCCTATGACTGGCATAAACTAAGTTATATTGTTCTAAACATACTGCCAAATTAGGTGTAAATATTTCCCAAAGGAGAAAAACTATACAAGAACTACTTCTTTGATTTCAATCCTCTAATATCTATTGTATTGTGTTATTTAATATATAATGCACATGCCAAAATAGATAAATATGTTTTCACTAAAGAAGGGGCACACGTGCTTCCAGCTTATCCCAAAGCGCACTAAGACTTGGGACAGCATTGGGGACACTAGGATATTACGAGTTCGCAGTAGACATCAAGAGTTGTCACCATGGGGTAGTAGAAATGGTGTCTGCCCTAGTGACAGGGAGGTCATTGGTTGTCACGGTGGGTTAGTGGAAAATGGTGTCTGCCTAGTGACAGGGAGGTCAAGGTTTGTCACAATTGGGTAGTATAAATGGTGTCTGTCTAATGACATGGAGTTCAAGGGTTGTCACCGTGGGGTAGTGGAAATGGTGTCTGCCTAATGACAGGGTTGTCAAGGGTTGTCACTGCGGGGTAGTGGAAATGGTGTCTGCCTAGAGACAGGGAGGTCAAGAGTTGTCACTGCGGGGTAGTAGAAATGGTGTCTTCCTAATGACAGGAAGGTCAGGGGTTGTCAATGTGGGGTAGTAGCAATGGTGTCTGCGTACTGACAGGGAGTTCAAGGGTTTTAACTGTGGGATAGTAGAAATGGTGTCTGCCTATTGACATTGAGGTTAAGGGTTGTCACCGTGGGGTAGTAGAAATGGTGTCTGCCTAGTGACAGGGAGGTCAATGGTTGTCACCGTGGAGTAGTAGAAATAGTGTCTGCCTAGTAACAGGGAGGTCAAGGGTTGTCAGCATCGGGTAAAATAAATGGTGTCTGCCTAGTGACAAGGAGGTTACGGGTTGGTTGTCACAGTGGGATAGTGGAAATGGTGTCTGCCTAGTGACAGGGAGGTCAAGGGTTGTCACTGTGGGGTAGTAGAAATCGTGTCTGCCTATTGACATGGAGGTCAGGGGTTGTCACTGTGGGCTTGTAGAAATGGTGTCTGTCTACTGACAGGGAGGTCAATGGTTGTCACCGTGGAGTAATAGAAATAGTGTGTGCCTAGTGACAGGGAGGTCAAGGGTTGTCACCATTGGGTAGTAGAAATAGTGTCTGCGTAGTGACAGAGAGGTCAAGGGTTGTCACCATGGGGTAGAAAAAATGGTGACTGCCTAATGACAGGGAGTTCAAGAGTTGTCACCATGTGGTAGTAGAAATGGTGTTTGGCCTATGACATGGAGATTAAGGGTTGTCACCGTGGGGTAGTAGAAATTGTGTCTGCCTAGTGACAGGGAGGTCAAGGGTTTTCACCGTGGGGTAGTAGAAATAGTTTCTGTCTAGTGACAGGGAGGTTAAGTGTTGTTATCAGGGGGTAGAAGAAATCGTGTCAGCCTAGTGACAGTGAGTTCCAGGGTTGTCATCATGGGGTAGTAGAAATGGTGTCTGCAAAGTGACAGGGAGGTCAAAGTTTTTCAACGTGGGGTAGTAGAAATGGTGTCTGCCTAGTGAAAGGGAGGTCAAGGGTTTTCAACGTGGGGTAGTTTAAATGGTGTCTGCCTAGTGACAGGGAGGTCACGGGTTGTCACCATATGGAAGAAGAAATGTGTCTGCCTAGTTACAGGGAGCTCAAGGGTTTTCACCGTGGTGTAGTGGAAATGGTGTCTGCCTAGCGTCAGGGATGTCAATGGTTGTCACCGTAACGTAGTAGAAATGGTTTCTGCCTAGTGACAGGGAGGTCAATGGTTTTCACCGTGGGGTAGAAGAAATAGTGTCTGCCTATTGACAGGGAGTTGAAGGGTTGCCACCATGGGGTAGAAGAAATGGAGTCTGCCTTGTGACAGAGAGGTTAAGTGTTGTCACCGTGGGCAGCAGAAATGATATCTGCCTAATGGCAGGGTGGTTAAGGGTTGTCACAATTGGGTAGTAGAAATGGTGTTTGCCTAGTGACAGAGATGTCAAGGGTTGTCACTGTGGTGTAGTAGAAATGGTATCTGCCTAATGATAGGGAGGTTACGAGTTGTCACAGTTGGGTAGTGGAAAAGGTGTCTGCCTAGTGATGGAGAGGTCAAGTGTTGCCACAGTGGGGTTATTAAAAAAGTGTCTGGCTTAGTACAGGGAGGTAAAGGGTTGTCACCGTGGGGTAGTAGAAATTGTGTCTGCCTACAACTGTAGTGACAAAGAGGTCAAGGGTTGTAACCATGGGGTAATAGTAAAAGAGTCAACCTAATGACAGGGAGGTCAAGGGTTGTCACCGTGGGGTAGTAGAAATCTTGTCTGCCTAGTGACAAAGAGGTCAAGGGTTGTCACAATGCTGTAGTGGAAGAAGAGTCTGCCTAATGACAGGGAGGTCAAGGGTTGTCAACGTGGGGTAGTAGAAATCGTGTCTTCCTAGGGACAGGGAGGTCAAGGGTTGTCAAAGTGGGGTAGTGAAAATGGTGTTTACCTAATGAAAGGGAGGTCAAGGGTTGTCACCCTGGAGTAGTGGAAATGGTGTCTGACTAATGACAGGGAGGTCAAGTTCAATGGTGAGAGCATTCTATAGATCTTCCCCGAGAGACACTTAGTACTGGCGTCTACCCAGAAAACGGACTTGAGAGTGTTTCAATAAGCCTCAGGCTTTTAATGCAATTAAGTTAATAATATAATTTAATTGAACTAAACTAAAATAATCTCAATAACGCATTCATATCATCACTTAAGGAACCCTAAACCACTGCCCTTTTCATCATGCTTCAAGTCTTCACTTTAAAGTTCTACTGAAAGACTGCCAAAAGTTTTGCAAAATATTTTTAATTAACAAAACTGTATACATTATTTTCAAGTAAAATTACACTCCATACAAGGAAAAAGGTTCAAGATTTTGGTTTGCATATAGATAATTACTAATCATAAGCGGTAAATAATAAACCTTTAAAATCAAAATACATTTGGCAAATAAAAAACAAATAAACTATATGAAATGGAGGCAAGTTAGCCACACCACTTTCCAAAGAAGCATTAACGTGTTTGTTTTGAGGTTGGTCAGGGTGGCAGTCTTTTTCAATGAATGAATGAATGAAGGAATGGATGAATGATTTATTGTCTTTTTGATGTTAAGATGTAATTTCAGTTCATTCGTCCCCCACCCACCCCCAAAAACCAGACCCCCCTGACTGTTCCCTCTTAAAAGACATCGAATATAATGGTTGGTAGTGGAACTGTGATTGGAGAGAGAATACTGTGTTTTGGTAGTAGAATTGTGATTGGAGAGAGAAAACTGTGGTTTGGTAGTCGAATTGAGATTGGAGAGAGAATACTGTGATTTGAAAGAAGAGCTCTGATTGGACAGATAATAGAACGATTGATAGTTTACCTGCGATTGGACAGAGAATACCAATGTTTTATAGTGGAATGTAATTGGACATATAGTGTAGTGTTTTGATAGTGGAGGTGATATTAAACAGATAATATAGTAATTTGTTAGTGAAGGTTTTATTTAAATAACAATGGGCTTGCAATGTGACTGCATTTATAAATGATAGCATAGCATATTTTTCCTTTCAAGCAACTGCATTAATACATGATTGCATATTTTTTTCTTCCCAGCAACCTTCATGCCATCATGTCGAACAAACCTCTGCGGGGATGACACGCCCAACCTAAGGCGTCGTAGAGGCTCAGTAAGTAGCGCTAGTCAAACTAAAGACACATTTAAAGACGAGAAAACGAAAATATAATATAAATTCACAACACGTCAATGAATTACTTAAGTTCTCTTTAATTCTGTCTTTTTAACTTCATATCATCAAGAAAAAAATCAATACCAATAATGCAACTTCAAAGTTTATCAAATCTAGAAATTATCCCACGATGATTTGATATTAAAATCTATCTGAACTGTCCGTATTCAAAATTAACATGCGTTTAAGTATTGAAAATACTAAACAGACATATGACGCTTCAATAATTGAATTAATTCTTAATACGCGCTCTTCCTTTAACAAAATATGTCTTAAGGCCAGATTCAGTTGCTGATATTGACAATGTATGCATGTGGTATTATTTACTTGTACATGTAAACAAACTTTATTATGGGATGGGGAACACTGATTGACAATAAAACCTGGCGGCAAGAACATTTCATCTGTCAATTTATTAGTCACTGGCCACTTTGTATACATGTCAATGTTATTTCCGTATTTTATCACAATATGGCTATTACCTTTTTTTAAATTGAGATATTACCTTAATTAAGATTGTGCTATTACGTTACAGGTATTCCACCTTGTCAACATATCCTGCTATAATTGCACCCAACAGTGCCCTAGCAATGTGTATGACCGTGTGTACAGACTGTGCCAATCACAGCGGGACTGTAACCTCAATGAGCTGCAAGCAAACCTGCCACAATTTACCTGCAAGATGTACATCAATGTGTATATGGACCATATATGTATAGAAGGTAGATTATATTAATTTCATATAGACCATTTATGTATATGCGTCAAAAGTAGATGTTAGGTTCGTTTATAGACAATATATAAGGAAATTGTAGGTAATACCAATTAATATATTGATATTAATATGTATGTAGACCATATGTAGACCATAACATGTAGATGGTAAGTTATATTAATGAGTATGTGGACAATATATGTGTAGACAATAGGTTACATCAATATGTACATGATCCAAATATTTGTAGACAGTTGGTTACATCAATGTGTATGTAGACCATATATGTGTAGAAGGTTACATCAATATGTATTCAGACCGTATATGTGAAGAAAGTAGGTTACATCAATGTGTATGTAGATCATATACGTGTAGACGGTAGGTTACATCAATGTGTATATAGGCCATATATGTGCAATATATGCGTATATGTTACATCAATCTGTATGTAGACCATATATGCGTTAATGGTAAGTTACATCAATGTGTTTATTGACCATATATCTGCAGACAGTATGTAACATGTATGTAGAACATATATGTGTAGACAATAGGTTACATCAATTTGTATTTGGACCATATATGTGTATATAGTTGGTTATAGTAGGTTACATCAATGCGTATATGTACCATATATGTGTAGACAGTAGGTTACATCAGTTTGTATTTGGACCATATATGTGTAGATAGTAGGTTAATTCAATGCGTATATGGACCATATATGTGTAGACAGTAGGTTACATCAATTCGTATTTGGACCATAAATGTGTAGACAGTAGGTTACATCAATTTGTATTTGGACCAACTATGTGTAGACAGTAGGTTACATCAATGTGTACGGGGACCATATTTCAGTGTTTTGCATACATATTTGAGTAGCCAGTTATATTTTCAAAGTAGACAGCGACAAAAACAAGCTTTTTGTGTTGTTTTGAATTGTTTTTTTGGGGAAAAGTAGCTGGCGCCAAGATTGTTAGAAACCAATCAAATCACCGCCTGTCGATGCTCTTGAAGGGCACTGCCATATATGGGTAGGCAGTAGGTTACATCAATATCTACATGGGCCATATATATGTAGACAGTAGGTTACATCAATATGTACTTGGACCTTATATGTGTAGGCAGTAGGTCACATCAATGAGTAAATAAACCATATATGTGTAGACAGTAGGTTATATAAATGTGTATATGGACCATATATGTGTAGACAGTATGTTACGTCAATGTGTATATAGACCATATATGTGTAGACATTAGGTTACATCAATATCTACATGGACCATAATATGACTAGACAGTAGGTTACATCACTATGTACATGGATCATATATGTGTAGACAGTAGGTTACATCAATATGTGCATGGATCATATATGTGTAGACAGTATATTACATCAATATGTACATGGATCATACATGATAAGATGGTAGCACCCACTATAAACAAGCACAGATAAGTATAAAACACATATTCTTCAATATTATTATAAAAACATTGTAGCATGTGAATTGGGAATAATGATTAAATATCAAACTTTGAATGGAAATTATTTTGATGATTATCTCAAACAAAACTGTTCATTTCATGTTCTGGATGCATTGTTGTAATATTTTATCAGTCCTTTTGGTATAATAAGCATTTTTCTATGACTTTTTTATTTACAGTGATTGTATTTTTTATCAATTTGACTGCATTCAACATTCAACTGTGTTCATGTATGAATGGAAAGCTTCATTAGTTTATTTAAAAAAAATCAATTTGAACATTCAGTTTTGTAGTTAAACTAATTTATGTATTGCATGTTTATATTAATAAAAGTGTATATTTTATTCACAATGTGTCAAAAGAAGTAAATACAACATGGATAACTCCGTATACTGTATTGTAAAATAACACAATTTATCCAAAGATCGATGTCTTATTCCAACTTCACATAATAGTATAATAAATAACATTTTGCATTTTGTTTGACAGATACAGTAGTGTCCTAAAAGTGTACTAAATCATTCATCGACCAAGTGCCTCGATTTTGAGTGCTCACCAACCCCGGTTTCCCTGGCAACCATGATTGGCTCCCGAGCACCTGTTACTGGGCGATATACTCGGACAGGGACCGAGGGGAGGAGGTGGTGCGCATTCCGTGGAGGGAACTCACGTTTGTGATACTCAGTACCTGCAGTTATGTCCTGGAGGGAATGCCCATTTGTGATACTCAGTACCTGCAAGTATGTCCTTTATTTAAATCTGTTTATTTTAGCTTGATTGCATTGAAAGCCGAAGGCTTATTTAAGCCCTCTTGAGTTACATAAATGTATTATCACTGAAGCAGCAAAACCTGTTCCATAATGACAAGCCCACTTTTGCAATATGTATGACCAACACATGACTTCTACAAAATTGCTACACAGCTGAGTATACAAATCACAAAGAAATCTGCGTCAGAACCAATAAGTTCCACTTATGCTGATTCTGGTCATAAGGAGGTGAAATCTACAAATCTCACAGAATTACTCTCTGATTTAACTTGCCATTGCTCAGGTCATTATCTCCCATAAATATTCCTAGTATCTCACCATGCTTATTTCACAAAGAACACTGGATTATGCAGATGAGAGCCTGTCACTGACAATTATTTAAGCATCACTCAATATTCATTGCCTAAATCATGTCTAATTACCTATCCAAACTGGAATAGTATTGCGTATGATCTTATTTATGCTAATTCAGTACATGCTGTATTGCTTATGCTAATTTCAAGTAACCAATGTAGATTCTTTTATTCTAAAATGCAGGGAAAATGCTGTAATAAACACTTTTTTTGACAAATACAATGCTGTGTCATTTAATTGTGACCTTGAACTTTGATTAACAAGACAGGCATGTATATTCAACTTTTTCTGATTATTGGTAATGAGGAACAAACTTATTCTCCAATCCTTAGGAATTTTCATACAGTTTTTCATACATTTTATAAGCTTTATTTCAAATACTGGACAGAAATGACAATCAGTACAAATATATGAAATAAATGTACATATATTTTTAATCATATGTTAAAGTTTTGCACACAAGTGTGGTAACAAATAAGAAAAATACAACTACAGATGTTTGCAAAACATGTTTGATCTGCATAACCCCAGACTTGCAGAAAAGTCATCCCTGCGACCTTGACCCCAGATCTATTGATTTAAAAATCATAAGGGGTTATTAATTGTCAAGACTCGTCTTCATACCACCTGCTTCCTTAGAATTTTCTGTATATTGTGCATAAACCAATATTATGATACAAGCCCATTTGAACTTGACCTTTGACCTAATGACAATTAAATCACGTGATTTACCTTTCACCCAAGTAAATTAAACTTTGCTAAAGTATGCTGCATCATCCTTAGTCTAAGCGGTTTCTCTTACAAGCCTTCATAACCTTGACTTTTGACCTTTTACCTCAAATTGTGCCATAACATATTGTAATCCATATGACTTGTGTAGTTATAATATTTTTGATAAAACATCCAATTTAAGATTGGACATATTTTCTTCACTTGTAGCAGGTGGTTTAAACAAATCCGTAAGTAAACTGCTGATGGGGGCATAATTAGTACTAAATACAATGAAGTGCACAACTTCAAAGAATAATACTAGACAAAAAAGACAATCAATACAATAAATTGTACGAATCAGTAGCAATCACATTACACATACAAACATACAAATGGGGGTAGGTATGTAGATTCATACAACTGTACATAAGTACTGACAGACAGATGTAAAAAAATCATAATAGCTAACAGAATCTCACATTATCTCTTTCCTTATTCTAAAATTTTGTAACTGTAGTAAACGCTTGTTCATCCGAACTAAGAGGCCAAGCCTTTTCCATATGATGGAACATCCATGGACAGTGAAACATGGCTCGTCAATAGAAGAAACAACTTTATTTCTCAGAATCGGAGCCAAACAAACTGGATTCATTTAACTTCATTACTTGCTTGCATTTTCTCATGGAACAAATTGGTTATTTTTGGCATTTATTGAGCTGCTAATACAGCTGACAAATAGACAAAGAATGAACAAGAAATCAAATGATGCCCTAAATAAACTAGAAGAGGTCTCATAATTTCACAGAAATAAATACAGTTGTTTCACCTCTCAGCTAACATTCATACATATTGTATAAATGTTGTAAAAGCATACACTCTGTGTTCAGCAGTTTTAAAATCTACAGATTCTATCCACATTTGCTTTTTTAAATGTTTAAGGATGACTTTTTAATTTTTGGGTTCAGATGTTAAAAGACAAGAAAAATTAAAGATTTACGCTAGTTTTAATCCTTTTTCAAGTGTCTTCTTAATGTATTCACATGTAGTTCTTGTACTTAAATATTAAATGATTTGGACTTAAAAAAGACAAACTAGGAATATAACTCATTAGCCTGTCCCAGTATGTTTTTTAAACTGAATGTCTTCAGTTATTGATGACTTGTAATTTATTCCAACCAGTAGCATATCTTGGCCTTTATGTGCTGTAAGTCTGGTCATTATATATATAGTGTAGCTAGCCAGGCCTTTCCGAGCAAAAAGTCCATGAATTTTGGAAACACCTTTTTAATATAACCTTTTGTAATAATTTAAATTTTAAGAACAAAATCATATAAATTATAATTGTAAAATTTGTAAGTTAAAATTGAAAGAAAATCGAGATATAAAAATGATGAGACACATATTTGAAAAAGATATCGTTCAAAATGTTATTTTTAAAAAACAATTTTACTTTGGGATTGGGTCTATTTAACTGACCCATTGATACGCCAGGAAATGGCTTATACGATGTGCCAATAGTATGAGTAGGGCCCTATTTTATCTAAAAATAAACACAATCTTTCAACTGTCAAGAAACTAGAACTTTAAAGGATATGAAACCAAAAAAAAAAAAATACAAAAAATACACAATCCTTCACTTGTCAGGTAAATACATGTTTGGAGGAAAACAACCCTTTATTTATTTACAAAAAAAAAAAAAAAAGTTCACTCGTCAAGAAACTAGAAATTAGGGAAACAGGAAAACAAAACAATCATTAGCAACCATCAGTATTCCGTTGCCATGCCGCACCTAAGACTTTAAGAATTGGGATTCCGCCAATCAGTGTTTGTTGATGATAAAATATGCAGCATGCATCATCCTGGATTAGCCCCCGTCCCTGTAAGGAACGACTTAATGAACAACGAGATTCAATTAATGCTCCACATGTCATGGTAAGACAGAACAGTTTTTTCGGAAATAAAACGGTTTGTCAGTACTTATTTAGTGAGATGTTTAGAATTCAGCGCAAATCAGAAGAAGCAATAGAATAAAGAAAGAGGCTTCATCATGGTAGATATTTTAGCACAGCTGATTTACAAAGTGTACAGATTTTTGGTTAATGTAACCAGTGTTGTTGTTTTTGTTGTCAATTTGTGTCCCATTCCCAATGAAAAAAGTAGATATTTTTACAAAATTCGCTGCCTAAAATTCTAGATTTCAAACTTAAGGTTTCCAACTCCACAAAAGATGTGTTAATAAAATGCAATATTCAGTTTATATCCTTATGTAGCTCTCTGTATTGAACCTTAGTAAATATAATATTGAAAACACTTATTCTCAACTTTAAAGTATTTACTTGTTAGCAAAAATAAAATACACCATTTTCCAGTTTAAGTCAAATCAACACAATATTTCCGATTTAAAGGGTCTTGTCCCTTTCCCAAATGGTGGAACAAACTTACTCTTAACCTTAAACACAATCAGCTAAAATATGAATAAAATATGAGTTTTTGTATGACAACATATATATTATCCTCAAACATTTATTGTGAAAAACTCATTATATTTTGGTGTGAAACTTTCATTAATAGGCAAAACAAGACGTAATGTAAATTTGTTGTACAAACTTTAATAAAGAGGGCTTTGTTTATCTCCTAGTTCTGTGTTGATTATACGCCAATATCAGAATATTATATTTGTTGTTGGCATCTTATGCTAAAGGTTGGTTTTCTGGCTTGTATTTCACATGGAAGGCTTATTGAATTTCTAGTTTTGTTATCTCCATATATGTAATTTAACTTCATGTCTCAGTTAAATTTTACTGTCAGTCATCTTTCATTCATATTTGTAACAAGAGTTCCGCGGTCGGAGATGACCGCATTGAAGCCGGATTTTTGATTTAAATGACAGGAAAGTACCTTTCGTGTTTTTGTCAATGCAATACTTAAATTACTGAAATATTGTTCAAAGGTCAAAATGAAATGTAAGTACTTTTCAAGGCATGAGCAAACCTACATCCAAGGTCACAGTGACCTCGACCTTCAAATGAATGACCTTGAAATGACCAGTGGTCATCTAAGTGTGCTTGCAAACCTTTACGTCAAGTTTGAGATTCTAGGTCCAAGCATACCAAAGTTACAACAATTTTAACATTTTAACATTTAAGTTCACAGTGACCTTGACCTTCAAATGAATGACATTGAAATGAATGACCTTGAAATGACCAGTGGTCATCTAAGTGTGCTTGCAAACCTTTACGTCAAGTTTGAGATTCTAGGTCCAAGCATACCAAAGTTATAACAATTTTAACATTTTAACATTGAAGGTCACAGTGACCTTGACCTTCAAATGAATGACATTGAAATGAGCAGTGGTGATCTTCTAGTACTGGCCAACCTTTATGTCAAGTTTGAAGACTCTAGGTACAAGCATACCAAAGTTATAACATGGAATAAGAACTTTAACATTTTTACCTACCAAAGTTATAAGAACTTTAACATTTTTACATTCAAGGTCACAGTGACCTTGACCTTAGAATGAATGACCTTGAAATGACCAGTGGTCATCTTAGTGTGCTTGCAAACCTTCATGTCAAGTTTGAAGACTCTATGTCCAAGCATACCAAAGTTATAACAATTTTAACATTTTAACATTTAAGGTCACAGTGACCTTGACCTTCAAATGAATGACATTGAAATGACCAGTGGTCATCTTCTAGTACTGGCCAATCTTTATTTCAAGTTTGAAGACTCTAGGTACAAGCATACCAAAGTTATAACATGAAATAAGAACTTTAACATTTTTACATTCAAGGTCACAGTGACCTTGACCTTCAAATGAATGACCTTGAAATGTCCAGTGGTTACTTACTAGTTCTGGCCAACCTTCATGTCAAGTTTCAAGACTCTAGGTCCAAGCATACCAAAGTTATAACAACTTTAACATTTTTACATTCAAGGTCACAGTGACCTTGACCTTCAAATGAATGACCTTGAAATGTCCAGTGGTTACTTACTAGTTCTGGCCAACCTTCATGTCAAGTTTCAAGACTCTAGGTCCAAGCATACCAAAGTTATAACAACTTTAACATTTTTATATTGAAGGTCACAGTGACCTTCACCTTCAAATGAATGACCTTGAAATGACCAGTGGTCATCTGTTAATCCTGGCCAACCTTCATGTCAAGTTTGAAGACTCTAGGTCCAAGCATACCAAAGTTATACCATGAAATAAGAACTTTAACATTTTTACATTCAAGGTCACAGTGACCTTGACCTTCAAATGAATGACCTTGAAATGACCAGTGGTTACTAACTAGTTATGGCCAACCTTCATGTCAAGTTTCAAGACTCTAGGTCCAAGCATACCAAAGTTATAACAACTTTAACATTTTTTATATTGAAGGTCACAGTGACCTTGACCTTCAAATGAATGACCTTGAAATGACCAGTGGTCATCTGTTAATCCTGGCCAACCTTCATGTCAAGTTTGAAGACTCTAGGTCCAAGCATACCAAAGTTATACCATGAAATAAGAACTTTAACATTTTCGAGCACGCCGCCACCCCGCCCCCCCCGCCCGCCCGACAACATCAATCTATAAGCCGAGATTTTTTCGAAAAAAATCCGGCTAATAATAAAAGCAGTTTAGTTTCATTTCACATTAAACAAGAGCTCTGCGTTTGGAAACTGATGCCCCCCCCCACCTATACAGGGCCTTAACACAGGATTTTGGCAATTAGCAAAACAAACACTGAATGTCACAGTGACCTTGACCTTCGAACTAGTGACACTATTTCAATAAGGGTCATCTACTGTCCAAGACCAATGCACATGTGAAGTATCAAGCAAATTGGTCAATTTGTTAACGAGTTATTGATCGGAAAAACTGTTCACACTTATTGTGACAGTGACCTTGACCTTTGACCAAGTGAACTATATTCAATAAGGGTCATCGTCTGTCCAAGGCCAATGTACATGGGAAGTATCAAGGCAATTGGTGAATCAGTTGACGAGTTATTGATTGGAAACGACTTCACACTTAGTGTAACAGTTACATTCACCTATGCCCTAGTGCCCCGATTTCCATAGGGGCCATCTGCTGCCCAACAACAATGTAAATGGGAAGTATCAAGTTAATTGGTCCGTCTGTTCACAAGTTATTGATCATAAAACAATTTTCACTCCTAGCGTGACAGTGACCTTGACCTTTGACCTGGTGACCCCAATTTTAATAGGGGACATCTACTTGCAAAGCCCAATGCACTTGGATAGTATCAAGCCAATTGGTCAACCTGTTCAAAAATTATTGATCGGAAATTCGATTGGGACATAAAAAAAGCTTGCATTTAACTCAAGTTTTTCCAATGATCATTTTAAGTGTTTAATTTATAACAAAATACTTTTGTAATAAATTATTTAATAAACCATTTCAGTGTACATGTTAATGGTTAAGGTTATGAATATGGGTATTAATATCTTCAGCGGACTTGCATATTTACCTATCCTCCCTTTATCACTGGTAATATTCATTCCGTGACACTCTGCCAAATATGGAGGTAAACAATATTGACTTTTGGCCCACCATGTCTCCATTAATAAATCTAAGTAAAAAGGCCCTAGTGTTGGATTTTTTTTTCACCATTGGTCTGAAGGATTCGAGCGAGGGACTATCCTATCCCAACCCAAGCCTTCAAAACCAGACCCATTGATTCAGACAGAAGACCAACTTAACATAAAAGCTGTCCTAAGGTTTGAAATTTTCATTTTTAAATTTGTCCTTAAACATATGAAACATTAGGCCCAGTTTTTGAAACAGATATGATAATAATAATCAATTTCAAACAACAAAATAATAAAACGTTCATTTTTTACTTTGACACTACATATAAGTTTATTTAATGTGTTCTCATAGCAGCTTAAAAGCAGGTTCATTTAATCCGTATTGGAAGAATTTTCCACACAGACAAAATAATTTGGAATGATCGCAATGTATCCAGTGCTGTTGGATGATACATCTCACAAGTAAGAAGTGGCACTAAAAATTGTTCAAAATTTATAAAAAATTGTTCAAAACAGAAAATGTATAAAAGCATATCGATACAATGTGTTGCAATCCAATACACACTATTGCTTCACTGGGGCATGGTGAAAATGAAGTACGGTATTGATTAATATGTGTCTACAAACAATAAAGGCAATTATTATATATTAAGTTTCACTTGAACTGTTACCAGGAAACACTTGTTGACAACAACCATTATAGTTTAGTAGTACCAATGGTAAGGCAACACAGATCTCCAAATTCTATAAGAAAACCTAAAATAAAACATGTCAGACACTTAATGTACATTTCAATATACATGTATTACATGATAAATTTGTAGATTAAGATTTTTCTGAAAGAAAACTGACCTTTGTTTTTATAGTTTCACAAACAAAAATGAGAGTTTTATAAGTACTGCATAGTTAACCAAATGTTGAGTGCAAAGTTGACAAAAACATTAAATACCAATTTTTAATATAATATTACAGATTTTGGGGGCACGTCTTAAATGGCAGAAACGAAACACGCAGAAGAACTTATTAGAAATGTTAAGAACACAGTTTACGTGCAATCAAAATTTTACCCATGTTGACTAGATTCAAGTTTTTAGCTATTTTTCTGTCTCTATTTACATTTATAAACATATTTATGAACACAAATATTGGGAACTTAAGGTCAAACAAATTAACCAAATAGAAATACCCCTTACTGAAGCACCCATAGAAATGGCTACAGTATTTTCAAGACATGCATGGTGTACGCCAAAGGGATGTATGAACTAACAAGCAAATTCGTTGAATTGATATCCCCCGCTAATATGCTTCTGGACACAACATGTTATATTTGACACTCAAAAAAGCATTTTTTCAAGATACAAAAGGCCATAACTCCGTTATTAACAGATGTTGTACACTGTCATTTGACGTGCATTATCCTCTTATCCATATATATACGCATACCAAGTTCCAATGATATTCGCCAAAGCATTTCCAAGATATGGCTCCGGACACACAAAAAAGCTTTTTTTCAAGATACAAAGGGCCATAACTCCGTTATTAACAGATGGTAAACAATGCCATTTGGCGTGCATCATCCTCTTATCCATATATATACTCACACCAAGTTTCATTGAAATCCACCAAAGCACTTCCAAGATATGGCTCCGGACGGACGGAAAGCAGACGGAGGGACGGACAACACCAAAACAATATCCCTCCGCCTATGGCGGGGGATAACAAAGATCAATGTCTCATAGGCTTTGCCTTCAGAATTCTTCAAGCGTGCAAATATCAAACGCATGCATGAAGAGATAATGCATGATTCGAACTGCCTTCTGTCCTATAACTATACTGTGAGTAATATTTTGGGAAAAATTGATGAACATGCTATTTCAATATTCAACAAGGGACGAAATTGTCACAGAACCAGGTTTTCAAAAAAAAATTATAAAAAGGGAGGTAACAACCAAAGTATTCATCCAAGTATGCTAATTATTCGCCTTTGCTTAGGACCAATTTATCAGGATTAGCAAAAGTAACCCTGACCTTGACCAACATAACCTTTGACCCCATTAATGTGTAGATGTTAATGTGAGGTATAAACATACTAAATATTGAAGGAATTGATCCAAAAATAAGGGCTTTATGAAGAAAAGTATAAAAATGTATTATTAGCCAGAGTGACCTTGACCTTGACCGGAAAAAAATCCCGTTCATTATGCGCCAGGGTATTTGATGATAAACACTTTGTAACAATCATTTTGTGAAAGTTTAATTGATATCTGTTGAAAAAAAGGATGAGTTGTGCTCGGAAGAATTGTTTGCCTGCCCGCCCGCCAACATTCACCAATCTTTTAACCAGTTTTTTCCTTCGGAAAACCAGGTTAACAATATATTTCTCTCAATTCTTGAAAAACAATTGACAATTCATGATTTATATCAGTAAATTGATGTTTGCCAACGCCAATTTGAAACACTGGGGACCACTTAAGTGTACCGCTGTAAGCAGATCATGCATTCAACAACACATATTTTTGGCTGCTTGTATTATTTGTATGGTTGCACTTTCCTTAAATGTTTGATTATTTACAAAAGAACATGATCCATATACGTCATTATATCAAATAATTGTGTTATGTTAACAAATTAAAATCCAGAAGTTCTGAAACATTCCGTCATTGATGTGTAAGGACGAGATATTGAGTGTAAAACTCATGCATCTGTCTGATAATTTTTCTATTAGCTACAGTTGTACAATCATCACTTGATTTAATATTTCGGCTCTTGAGTATGAAAAATGTATAATACAAGAACTTAGTGATGTTTTTGCAAAGTATTTTTGTCTGACCTTACATTGACATCAATGGTTATCAAAATAGAAAATTACCCACATAAAACAGTTTCAGACTTCATAATGCCTTTCACAGATCAATTATAGAATTACCACAAGAGTAATAAGCAGACCAATGTTTGCTTTGCTTTAAGTTAGTTTGTATTGAATTTGTTTTGAATATTTTGATAACAAATTTTAAATAGTATGTGTAAATGCTAACTAGTAGTATAAGCATATACATTTTCCTTAGACAATCAATTTTAGCACATAAATTTAAGTAACTGAGATAACTCTAAGTTTTCGGACAGTTAAAAATAATAATAAAAATTCGTGTCTGAAAATTTAGATACGAAAAAAAATAAAAAAAATACAAGTGTCCAAAAATTTAGAGAGAAAAATTAAAGTGTTCGAAAATTTTCTTGTGATAAATTATTCTATTTTCTGCTTGACAAATACATGAATAGAACTTAACAGCTTTGTTACATCTTGTCTTAAATGATATAAAACAAAAAGTTAAAAAAAAGTAAACATACTGCTTCCTTAATAAGTCGACACCGTGTTGGGTGAATCCATTACTTTCTACCGGTATACATGGTTATTTACCCGATTACGCGGATGTAATACTCCATTACATCAAGCATGCATATGTCACGTTTTATGACCATAATCCGGTTGTAAAAATTAATTAACCAAGTGCCGCAAGATAAGCGAAAACAGGGCCGAAGTCTGTAGAATAACGCGATAAAATATACTGTCCGAAAACTAAGAGACATTGATAATGGACGAAAACCCGTATGTCCGAAAATTAAGCGTCAGGAAAAAAATTATTTTAGCTAAAATAGAGAGGGTCCGAATACTTAGTGTCCGAAAATTTAGAGTTATAACGGCATTTATTTTCCCAAAAAAGGGTTTATCTAATAAGTTCAAGCCTATGAAGTTCATGTATGTATGTAACATAATAAATCAGCGCAAGAACATAGACATTTTCACTTTTCTCCAACATTTTGTCTTGAGGGACCATTAAATAGTTACCCAAACTACGGAATAATCCTGCAACCACAGAAATACGAATAGACAATAGTCATGGCATACAAATATCCTATTGACCAAATATATGAGCAATAAATCCTGTAATCACTCTTTCGGAAATTTTCCAGACTCAAACATTCTACTGGCTTGTAAATGGACAACTTTTCATTTGATATTTGTACACTGAAATTTCATCTCCACATTTTATCAATAACACTAAGTGGCAACGCTGCCTAGATTTTAGAGATCAGTTAAAGAATTAAGCATGGTCATACAGTTACAAGAAATTGCCTATGCCAATCTGAATCACTGCTGAACACTGTTCCCACTGAAAGCTGTCACATATGGGCATTCTAGACTGATTCTCAAAGTTTTCCTACATTCATTTACACATATTTTTGCTGCAAGTAACATTTATAGGTTTCACTTCTCTTGCATGTTTGATATTGACAATTGAGTTGAACATGATTGTACCATTATATCAAATTCAATTTGTTATGTTAACCAATTAAAAACAAGAATCTCTAAACATGCCGTCATAGATGTGATATTACCAGAATTGAGCATAAAACTGTGTGACATCTGACTCATGTTGTTTTCTATCAGCTATATCAACAGTTTCACAATCAACACTTTATTTATTATTTTGCTGTTTGAAGAGGCATATTGAGTATCCACAATTTGTAATAACAGGGCTTAGCGTTCTTTTCGTGCCAGGTGGTTTTGTTGGATCTTACATAATGATATAAATTGTAGCAAACCATATTATTAAAACAAAAAACAGTGTTAGACTGCATAATGCCTTTCGCAGATCAATTGTAACATAACCACATGGGGACAAGCAGACCAATGGCTACTTTGCATTTTTGTTTATTTTGCATTACTTTGTTTTCAATAGTTTGGTTACACATTTAATCGTATGTTTAAAATTGCTGACTGTTAGCAGAGGCAGCTTAAATGTCCATTAAATACTGCATCTGAGCACATATATTTCTAGTTATTGTTTTAAAAAAACATTTCTAATAAGTTCAAGCCTATGTAGTTCATGTCTGTCTGTAACATAATAAATCAACTCTATAACATACACATTTTTATTTTTCTCCAACATTTTGTCTTAAGGGAACCATTAAATAATTACCCAAACTACGGAATATTCATGCAATCGCAAGGATACAAATATACAATAGTTATTGTATACAAATAGCATATTGACCAAATATACGAGCAATAAATCCTGTAATCACTCTTTCGGAGATCTTTAAGACTCAGAATGCGCTTCCTGTTGTTTATGTAAATCGCTTAAAACCATAATAAAATGAGAACCATTTTTCTTTCTCTTAAATAGACAACTTTTGTTTTCAAATTTGTACACTGAAATTTCATCTCCATATTTTGTCAATGACACTAAGTGACAACAGGTTTTAGATTTTCGTGATCAGTTACAGAATTAAGCATGATCATGCAGTTACAGGACACATTTGAGGCAAATACAATAAAGGTCAGGTAAGATGTACTGGCTAACAAAAACGTGGAAGTTCATAGAAATATATAAAAGAAAATGCATTTAAAAATACATAATTGTAATGTATAAGAGATATTTAATTAAAAGTTCTTTCAAAATGTATATTCAAATAAATGTTCAAAGCATTCTTTCAAATTTCAAGCTTATTTAAGCTAGATTTTTTTTATGGAGAAAACATGTGGGCAGCTAGCTTGCTCTGGATTCACCAACCAATTTTTAGACCTAAGAATTGTTTAAAGAATATTTGCTATTTTAAGACTTTACTCTAAGTATAGGTTTGTGAATACTAGGCCTGGTAATTTCCCCATTTCACATTGATCCCTTCATGGCCACTCAACAAAGTAGTCACCAGATCCCACCTTATAGTTGCCGTTCTGTGGGATACCACACAATTACCTGTTCTTGGTTGATACGTATAAATTGCCTAAACATACATATGCACATACTTACGTTGTCCCTTAATATAATCTAACAGAAAGGCCAGGCTGAACCCAATTTAAGATGGTCACAACGAGGATGTAATATATTTTAGACACAAAATCAACAAAAACAGCGAAAACCTATTTTACAAATATAAGTGCTCATTACGTCATTATTCAGACATCAATTGTCAAAAATCATATTCATTCCGGTTCAAAATGCAATTGTGTAGCAATTATATTTCATTACTTTTTGAAAAATTGGGGTGTATAAGTATGATAAACAATAAAACAGGTTACAGTCCTATCGCGTAATATATCAGGATCGGCAATAATTAATAATGGCTCGACAAGCCTTGTTGTTCTTTTATTCTTAGCCGCACCTGATATTACACAACGATATGGCATTAACATGTTATCCTCTCTCTTACTGACTAGGATGCGTATTTTTACGCATGTGTAGTCAGTAAAAAAAGTTAAATTTAAAGACCGTTCTTACTAAATTCAAATTTTAAAGGCTTCATTTCCATCCCTTTGATACTGATGAGCAGCAAACAGCATAATACCTGAACAGACTGCGAGTTACTCGCAGGCTGTTATGGTTGTATGCTGTTTGCACATAGCCATTTTCACTTTGCTTCCGAGTGGCAAAGTGCTAATATAATAATGCATAAATGTAATTGTCCGCTTCATATTGTCTAGCTTTAACAACAATTTTTCAAATAATTACCCGCTGTTTTGCTTCAGATCCAGTATTCTCTCTGTGAAACAGCAATTCATTCACCATTCACCGCTTCTGCGAAGAAAAAGTATAGAACATCAAGATTCACTCATGTAAAACTGTGTTTGTGACACACTATCCATTCCCAGCTAGAAATGCCCGTGGAAACCGTTTCCTTATCTCCTATCAAGGTATTTTGGTTCTGTACCGGTAGTTTTGTACCGGTAGTTCTGTACCGGTAGTTCGAAACATGTATGTTTAGTAAGCCAAAGTGAAAGTTAAAACGGCGACTGGGTATGCTATGGTGTTTAGAATTAATGAAGTATTGTGCTTTTGTCATAAACATGTTTAAAATAACATAGCTTGAAAGAAAATATGAGACTGAAACCAGCAATATGAGCAAGATATTTTCTTACAGCAATCTGAAATTATAATATTTACAGCAATCGTCCTTGTGTACTGCACTTAACCTCTTTGTGATGTATCTACAGTGGTGATATGTTTTCTCCAATTTTACCTGGTGGACTACTTTTTGGACACAAAAAGTCTAGATTCACACTTATCCTAGTTATTGTCACTAAAACATTCTGACCAAGTTTGTTAAAGAAATAAGTAATTAATTATGTAGAGTGGTCATTAAGGTGTTCCTAAGATTTGACCTAGGGACCTAAGTTTTGGACGCACATGACTTAGATTCAAACTCTGCCTAGATATTGTCAAAATAAACATTCTCACCAATTTTCATCATGATTAATTTATGAATGTGTCTTCTAGAGGTTTTTTCCAAGGATTTGATCTGGTATCCTAGTTTTTGAACAATGAAGCCAACTTTTGTAAAGATTGAGTTGTAAATGTGACGTATAGAGTGGTATCACAGTTTATCTAAAATTTGAATTGGTGACCTAGTTTTTGGACACATTTGACCCAGATTCATATATCAGCCTTGATATTATCAAGATAAATTTTATGATGCTTCATCCAGAGTGAATCATAGGATGGTAATTATGAATGTATAAAAATAGACATGGTGACCTAGACAAGAAGTACTTGGGAGAACATTATCAAGATTTAACTTGGCCTATATACTGTAAAGATAAACAATCTTACTAAGTAGAGATAAACAATATTACCAATAATAAAACACAAGGTGTGACTTAGCCACTTAAATAAGTTTTTAGTTGACACAGAATTATGCACTTCTGTTAAATGCGTTGATAATATTATAGTATTATAACAAAGGGTCATCTACTGTCCAAGGCAAATGCACATGTGAAGTATCAAGCCAATCAGTCAAGTCGTTGACGAGTTATTGATCAGAAACAATTTTCACACTTATTGTGTCAGTGACTTTGACCTTTGACCTAGTGACTCCGATTTTGATAGGGGCCATCTACTGTCCAAGGACATTGCAAATATGAAGTATCGAGTCAATCGGTACATTCGTTGACGAGTTATGGACGTGAAAAGATTCTAACACTTATTGTGACACTGACTTTGATATTTGACCTAGTGACTCCAATTTCAATAGGGGTCATCTACAGTCCAAGGCTAATGCACATGTAAGCCAATCGTTTGATTTCTTTACGAGTTGTTGATCGGAAACTATTTTCACACTTAGTGTGACAATGACTTTGACCTAGTGAACCCAATTTCAATAGGAGTCATCTACTGTCCTAGGTAATGCTTAATCCTAAACATGTGTGAACACTTTATGATACAGTCAATTAAACACACAAGTTAATTAGTACTAGTGAATATAGTGTTGTTACTTATTTGCAAAGTTAAACTCTGCTAAGAAGTAACAAACTTACATTCACAAGTACTTATTAATTTGTGAGTTTAATATACTTTTGTATACATATTTAAACAGTAATGATCAGTACTCAGTGCAATCTCTTAAGAAGTTTATGTTCATTCCCATGATCAATTTGTTCTTATAAATCATATAAATTTGGCAGAGTTGGATGCAGGTTATAGTAAATGGGAATACTGACAAGACTTTGTGAAAAACTTCTGATAACCAACTCATGCGCATCTGCCAAGACTTAAGCCCAATCCAAATCCTAAAAAAGGCACATTTCCCTATAAGGCACCATCAATAAAACTTAAACAACTTGTTTTTAAATTATAAAAAAAAATCTACCATGAGATGTGCTTAATTTCAAAAATAGAAGCGCTGTTGTTGTTTTACTGGGCGCATGTACAATAACACATTAAATTTATAGGTTAAATCGTACACAATTCGATAAATAAAATGTCCTTTCAGTTCATAATTGTATAAATTTTATTCCAATGATGGACATTCAGGGTAATTCAATTGGCAGTTGCAATGATTGGCACAGATAGAACTCCAATCAAATGCAAAGGACTTTTATAATGTCAAAGTGTTTACTGTTCCACAGTAAAATACTTTATGTCTCTGATTCTAAAGTGTTTTATACAAGACCAAGCTTAGACCGCTAAGATGAAATCAAATATGACATAAAATACAACATAACATTTTATAACATAATTTTTTTCCCATTTGCTTGTCAACACTTATGTTTGTTGTTTATGTTATGTTAGATACATGTAATTACAGTATATTTTACTTATTATTTTAATGTACATTTGAAATCTTATGACTGATCCAGTTCACCCATTGGTGGAATTCAGTGGCACACTGCAAAACTCGATTGAATGCCAATAAAGCAGGATAATGGTTCAGATGGTTTTTGTTATTAAAAAATGAGTTTGTTTAAAAAAAAGTCTTTTGTTATTTGTGAATATTTAAATGCAAAGATGCTGTCAACAAAAATAGTTTGTGTTATTCTGTTTTTGTTTTATACAATATGCCGTAAAATAATTATCTCGTATCTTGTTCTTATTAAACAAATCTTGAAATCACTTCAGAACAAGTAAACTTAATTGCGTCATGATTGATCATTGGGAAAGATACTAACTTTTCCCATTTATTTTTAAAAACTTATGAACCGTTTAGCATTTGAAACCGATACTGTTATCTCCACATTTAAAATCTCACATTGGGTAACTTAATACTGACCAATTCTAGGACAAACAGCAAAGCTGCCACGAGTGTGGTTAATATTTGGATTCATTTTAAGTCCAGTTATCATATTTTTAAGGCATTCTTTCCTCAACTTAAGGGCTATATTTTGAACACTGACAATTTTTAGTTTCATCCATTAGATTCTGATTTTTTGTATCAAAGTAGTTGGAAGTTTAGCAGTTTTTAATGATTTTGTGACATAATTATGTTAAACATGTACATAATAAGTTAAAATGATATATAATTACTCTTCAAGAAAAGTCATTTCTTTTATCTAGTAATGCTTAAACGTCATTTTGTGTTTTGTCAGATCTATTGCAATGTGTGTTTAAATTTGAATTATTGGGTGAAGTTGTTTTTATTGAAAAACTGTAGGAAGATGTTAAAATTAACCAAATTAAGAAGTTCAAACAGGGAAGATAACTCTTCTTAATTGTAGGTCCGAGTCATGAAACCTGTTAAGTGACCTCACACAATGACCACAAACAAATGTTTACAGTTTTAATTGAATACCTGTAGTATAAACAGTGAAATGGTGATTATCTACCTTAACATGAGTATTACGCGGACGGAAAACCTGATATTTGGGTGAGTGTAAGTATTGCTTGGACAATTTGGTGAATAGTCATGCTTAAACAAGAGATGTGTTTGTCAGAAACACAATGCCCCCTAATGCGCCGCTTTGAATTTTATTTTTTGACCTTTGACCTTGAAGAATGACCTAACCTTTCACCACTCAAAATGTGCAGCTCCACGAGAAGAAAGTAAGAGATTGAATGAAGAAATGATTTTTTTTAAATTTTTAACCTTTGACCTTGAAGGATGACCTTGACCTTCTGAAATAGGCAAGGTAGATACGTCAGGATGAACTATGAACAAAAAGACAATGTTAGTAAGAAAATGTAAGTAAGTAAAATATTGCATGTAGAAATGAAAATGTATGTTATCCACGAGATACACATACATGCCAAATATGAAATTGCTGTGTTCAATATGTTTGTCAGAAACACAATGCCCCATCATGCCCCGCTGTCATTGACCTTTGGACTTGAAGGATGACCTTGACCTTTCGCCACTCAAAATGTGCAGCTCTATGAGATACACATGCAAGCCAAATAATAAGTTGCTATGTTCAATATTTCAAAAGTTATTGCAAAACTTTACTGTAAGGTTAAAATTTTGGACAGAATGACAGAATGACGGAATGACGGAATTACAGACAAAAAGAAAGACAGACAGGCCAAAAACAATATACCCCCGATCATTCGATCCGGGGGCATAACAAAACCAATATACCCCCGATCATTCGATCCGGGGGCATAAAGAGGAATTGTTGTGTGATTTTTACAAAACTGTAAGGAAAACGCTTTCAAAGCTTTATTTTTATCCAGTTTGGAGATTTTACAATGTGAAAATTCCCTATTTCAAAGTTACAGAACCTGTTCCCAAAAGGGCCAACAAAAAATCACTGGTGATGGTATATGTTAGCCTTTATTTTAAATACAAATTAGTGCCTTAAATGACTATTTATTTTTTTGGTAAAAAAAAGTGAAAGGTTAAGGCACATATGACATAAATACATGCAAAATTGTCAGCAACCAAAATAAAATATAAAATCAAAGATGGACAAAAAATCTGTACAATACATAATTGCTACTCAATGTAACTCTAAATACTTTTTATAACAGAATTCTACACACATTTACAGTTAAATGATAAAATGAAAATATAAAACCCTCTCTTCTTAACTGTAACCTGCAATTCTGTTTTCTTTACATACACATTACACAAAAATATCATTGAGCATCACAAATTGCCACAAGTAAATCATGTATGTACATGTTAGTAATTTTCAAGATATAGATCAAGATTACAACAATACACTGATTATATACAATTCAAATGAAACAAATATCATCACAGCAATCCAGTTGATTTCTGTGCAACAGGACACAGCAAGTTGTTAAATTGTGAGGCAACATAATAAATCGTTCAGCGACAATTATGCAATTGAATGTACTATATATACTTAATAAGAGATCCATGCTGTCAAAAATTGTATTATGGATGTTCTTTTTCAAACATATTCATGATCTCACATTACTCTGCAACACAATGAATCATCAAGGCGCATTATGCGATGAAAGGTTACACTGAATATGACTTTGGTGTTGCAAAGATTGCATGTTGAAAGTACATGTTCCAAAAAGTGTTTTATAAAACTTTCAGAACAACATATATATTTCTTTAAACACCAGAAATGTGTTGCCAGTTGATTGTCCCACAATAATGGAGGCTATACTATCATTGGATCAGACTGATCATACATAACAAGTCCATCCCTCCAAGAATTCATGTTGAAAGTACATGTTCCAAAATGTTTAATAGAAACTTGTGAAACAAAACTATTTTACTTTAAACACAAGGACATTATTGTAATCCTTATCTTGTCCAACAATGATGGATGCTGTGCTCCTATTGTAGCAGACTGACTCTGGTTCTTCAAGTCCATCACTCCAATTAGCAAGAGTTGCCAGCGATTTCTTGCCTTCACCAACCAGCTGTAGGATAGTGAATGAATCACCTCCACAGACCAGCACCTGTCCCACATCAGTTACATGTATAACACTTGGAGTTCTGTGGTCTGGGTTTGTGAAGGTTTGGAAGACTGTGCCATCTCTGGCTAGGGTGAGGACCATGGCATGCATTGGCTTAGTGACAAATATCCTGTCACCTGAAGGACTCACTGCACACTTATATACTGTAAAAGAGTGTGAAGAAAATTAGGTCATTCTTTACAGAATCATTACATTCATAAAGACGGTCAAGCTTTCAAATCTTCACAACACCTATTTGTTTTAATTAATAGAGTATGATTGTTCATACAATGAAACATGTATCAATTCATTTATTGTTTATGCTGAAACCTCATGATATACACATCAGTAACATTCTCTCAGTCAGATATGTACTCACTGACATTGTAAAAGCTTGTTAACACGATTAGTATATATTATGGAATTTTTTTCTTACAACATACCAACAAACTCCTATACAGTGAAGAAACTTGGGAAAGAAAAGAAATTGCCCGGTATTGTTTGGGGAATTTTCGTTTACTAATTGTGAATTTTTTGGAACAATTTTTTGCAAACTTACTTATTTGGAATGAGCACACACAAAAATAAAAAATAAAATATTGACTATTGTGTAAATATGAATAAAGCATACTCAATAATGTATACTCCTTATCAGAATTTCAAATGATACCCAGATATGCGCAAAAATATGACCTGTCAGCAAACCTGATGTATCTTCATACAACTTTATCAACAAGTCTCCACTCATTGAATACTTGTAAAGTGCAGTAAAAGAAATGACTTACAGGTCTTGCGGATTATGAGCAATACCAATACAGTCATGATGAAACTGTAGCTTCCTTCCCTTTATCAGCCGCCTACAATAGACAGAGACTAACTGGACCTAAAGTGTGTCATTCTAATCCAAGGTTACAGCTACTTCACTTGGTGTGATTTTACACATGTCACATGGATCAATATTTAAATCACGGTGTCCCACCACCCGGTATTTATGATTGAGTAGCATAACTTGTTTATTATTATAATCTGCAACAAGGATCTGACCATTTGAGAGAACACAAATGACATGGATACCCAGGCTATACTTTGAATCACTTGGTAGGCTCACATCATACTCTGACTTTTCTTGTACACTGAATACCTGGTCTGGGTCACCTTGCCCTGATACTTCAGCACATTGTCTGATAGGAACACAATACGTATATACCTGTAAGCGGTTTTAATGGCCTTTATTTCAAATTTATATTTTTTATATTCTTTGATAAGTATCTTCTGTGTAAAGAAATGAGCTTTTCAAGTAATGTTAATTCGATGTATTCATTTGTATGCAGGTACATAAATTTCTATTCTTAATAGACACAATAAATATAAGTCTCAATAATACTTTTATTAACATTTGAAATTTAAATTAATTACCTAGATTACTGCTGGCATCAAGCCCGCCTATGGTCGATTATGCTTGAAATAATTAAGCAAGCTGAACCATGCAAATGTTTTACTGTTAGCCTTTAGTGCGACTTTGACCTTTAACCAAGGTGTAAAACAGCCTCGCCACAAAGTTAAGATTGTTGTTACATTATTTACAAATTATAGCAAAATTTTAACCTTTGACTTTAATGTGAAACCATAACCATTAAGGGCGAAATTCATTACAAACACACTTAGTCGCAATATTTGGAACATTTGTGGTAAATAAAGTATAATTTGTTTGATAAAAAATGAAGTTACAGTCAGATTAGCCCTTTTATGTAATAATTTAACCTCAAAGTTTGACCTTGATCTTTGATATAAGGAGAAGAATCTAAGACACAAGACCCCATCTTTTTATATGGTTGTCTTTTTATTTGTTTTAAAATTGTTTGGTAAAAGACAAATTACAGCCAGTTCTAGCTGCTTCATGGCCAAACTTGATCTTTGATCTCTTAGTGAGACCTTGAACTTTGAAGTAAAGAGGCGTGTGACTATAAACACTCCTCAAGTTGGTCACTCCAGATGGTGGTCAATTGTGTTAAGTTATTTTAAAATAACATTATGGATGACAAAGTTACGGACAGAAAAGTTTGATTAATGGTCAAGTTAATTGGATCTTAAACCGTAAGTGTGACCTTTACCAAAGAGGTATGGTGACTGGTATTACATGCGACACACAATCTTCTTTTGTTAGTCATTGAAAATAAATTATTTTAAAATTGCATGATCAATAACACAGTTGCAGCTCAGTCAAGCTTTCTTATGACCAAATTTCTACAGATGACCATGACCTTTTAGGCAAGGAGATAGTTGTTTTAGGTTACATCAAGCCTCATGACGGTCAACAATTGTGGGAGTGTAGTTTAAAATAGAAAGAGGAATGAAAAAATAACAGTCTGGACAAGATATGACGCTCTAATTCACTGGCATGTATGCACACATTCAAGCACACACACACTTGTGACTACGATATCAAGTTTTCATCAAGCGGGCTCCTTTTAAAAAAAATAATAAATTCGTCAATAATTGAATATTGCTTATAGTATATTTAAAAAAATACATATTTAAAAGCAAATACATGTCGAACTTACCTGTCATTACACAACGTTTCCAGATTTGTGTCTACATGAAGACCACGTTTCTGAAGGAAATCATGCAATTCCTTCCCGAGGAATGGCCACATTTGTTTGTCTTCTGTTCCGCATGTCATGTTTCCCAAACCTCTTACCATGCTTGATAACACATTTTGCACAATAAAATTTAGGACATTTCTTGCAGTAACACTCTGCCCGCTGGTCAATTTTGTGCTTTTGAGAGTCCGAGCAATAACATAAGTATGCTAGGTCTATAAATATATCTTTACCAACAGTTGACTCAGAAATGGTTGCCATCTTAATTTTTAGTTTAAGTAAAAGAATCTTGTTAGACCTCAATCTTGTTTTTATTAATATATATTTTTGTTCAAATACCAAAGAATGCTTTCAAAATAAACAAAGATTAAATACTTGTGTCCAATTTAAAGTAACTAAAAGAATGCAATCTAACTCAAACCAGATTCACATAAAATAACTTTCACAGTTTGGCTTATTCTGATGCAATCAAACGGAAATTAAAATGAGAAAGTAAAAATCCTAATCTCTCCCATGATAACAAGGATTCACCAGTCCTATAATCACAACGCAAGTTTTTATGTATGTCTAAAAGGTGTACAGGCACTATGATAAACCCCATGTCACCACTTGATTCATTACTTTGGTTTACATAAAAGACTGAAGAAACCGCTGGTCAAACAAATAGGAAGTTTATGGTCCTAAAAGTTTGAATCCACAATCCTTTAGCCAGTATCGTTGCTTCTTTTACACACAAAAACAACAATAAACAAGCAAAGTGAATAAACATGTGTTTATTAAAAATGTTTTATTAGTACAGAGCATAATTTGCTTTTGAACATATTCGTTGAATATAAATATGAAACTAGAGGGCAATAATGACCCACAGATCTACGTTCTGTCACGGATAAAACGTATACTGGTATGACGAATCTAAACATTAGGGTAACTTTTAAACCAGAGGGCCAAGATGGCCCTACTTAGCTCACCTGAGAGGAGTTGGTTCATTAAATCTTAACCAAATTTCAAACTTGACCTAGATATAGTCAAATAAGGAAAACTGCCCCACCATCCTGGCGGCCATGTTTTTTTTACCGATCGGGACCATTTTCGAACTCCTCTGAGATATATATAAAACCAATCTTTTCACCATGTTTCATAATGATTGGGCAAATAATGTGACTTTTAAAGTGTTCAGTTTTTTACTATGTAAATATATGAAAACTGTCCCCCCCCCCCGGCAGCCATGTTATTCAACTGACCGAACTCAACTCTCGTATCTAGGAAACAAATGTTTTGACTAACTTTCATGACAATTGGGCCAAAAATGTGACTTCTTGAGTGATCACATATTTTCACTATATACATGTAAAGAAAAATTCCCCGCCCACTGGCGGCCAAGTTTTTTCACCGATCTGGACCATTTTTGAACACGTCCGAGATATCAATGAATTAATGTTTTGACCAACTTTCATTATGATTGGGCAAAAATGTGACTTCTAGAGTGTTTACAAGGTTTCTCTTTAGCCAAATAAGGAAAACTGCCCCGCCCACTGGTGGCCATGTTTTTCAATGGATCGGAACCACTTTTGAACTCAACCAACATATCATTTAGGCAAAAAATTTGACCAAATTTCATGAAAATTGGGCCAAAAAATTAATGTGACTTCTAGAGTGTTGACATATTTTCACTTTATAGAGAAAAATGCCCCGCCCACTGGCGGCCATGTTTTTTCACCGACCTGGACCATTTTCAAACTCGCCTAAGATATCAATAAAACCAATGTTTTGACGAACTTTCATGATGATTGGGCAAACATTGTGACATCTATAGTGTTTACAAGGTTTCTCAATAGCCAAATAAGGAAAACTGCCCCGCTCACTGGCGGCCATGTTTTTCAACGGACCGGAACCACTTTTGAATTCAACCAACATATCATTAAGGCAAACATTTTGATAAAGTTACATGAATATTGGGCATGAAATGTGTCTTCTACAGTGTTTACAAGGCTTTTCTTGTTTTTAACCTACTGATCTAGGTTTTGACCCAGCATGACCCAGTTTCGAACTCGATCACAATATCATTGGGACAAATCTTCTGACCAAGTTTCATGAAGATCGGAAAATAAATGTGGCCTCTAGAGTGTTTACGAACAAATGTGGACGGGCGGACTGACGGACGACAGACGGACAGACGGACGGACGACGGACAAAGACCGGTCACAAAAGCTCACCTGAGCAATCAGGTGAGCTAAAAACTTATTTATCTGCAGAGGCATTCAGGTTGTCTTTACAGAGATACGGCTCAGGCTTTTAGTTATTATTTGAGAAGTTAGCTTTCAAACAATGCAGAGGCATTTGTGTAAGTCAGTCTGCGTTAAGTACGCTAAGGACTGTAACCGCTGCCCTTATGGATAACTGCAGTAAAATTAAGCAGACGAAGAATACCTGTAGCGTCTGCTCTAACCACCGCATCTGCCTGATTTTAGTTCCCACTGGTAAACTTCTTATTGTGCATGTATTCAAAAGTATTTAACAGCTTGTAAGACAACGTTGGCCAGTTAAGTGTTTATCATTGAAATCTGTACATATTGGCTTCTTTCAGGGAAGACGGGGCTTAATTCATGTCAAATAAGATTAGCCTATGCACACTCATTAGCTGTATGTATGATTTGAAAAAAACAGTTCGACCTGTGCTTTAAAATACACTCTTTTAAAATTTAAATGGGTTGCGGTTATTTCAAACTTCCGATATAAAAAGCTATAATTTTGAAAACTGAGTTGCGGCTCAGATTATTCAGCAGCGAACAAATTTAGTGCCTTTAGCGCTTTGATTTAATATTCAATCTGGTTGGTTTAACACTTTCCCTCATAAGAAGCGAAGTGAAAATGGCGTTTGCAATCAGCCTAAAACCAGAACAGCCTGCGAGTAACTCGCAGGTTCAGGTTTTATGCTGTTTGATGCTCATCAGTAACTGAGGGTTCAAAATGAAGCCTTATAAACTTGAATAAAGTATGAAAAAACTTTAATTAAATGTAACTTTCTAAGTGACTACAAATGCGTCAAAATACGTAACTAAGTGGTTAAGGGTTAAAAAATCAAGTATGTAATGTTATGATCATGAGCAAACTAATTAAGTGTGGATTAGCATTCAGGAAATGAAGGAAGTGTCCCCTATATAAGATTGTAAACCAGAGCTATAAAGTATTTATAATTTAATAAGATGTTTTTTATCAGTAAATGCATTTTTCAAATACATTTTCATTGAACTTCAAATTCAGGAAATGCAGGAAGTGTCTCCTATTTCAGTTAGTAACCCATAGCTATAAAGTACTTATACTTGTCTGATACATTTTGTATCAGAAAATACATTTTCACTGAACTTCAAATTCAGGAAATGCAGGAATAGTGTCCCCAATATGAGTAAGTTCCATATTGACATCTATTTATGTTTCAAGTTTCATGAAAAAATATGAACAAATTTTAAAGTTATCGCAGGATCCAGAAAAGTATGACGGACTAACAGACAGACAGACTGACAGACGGAGCACAAACCATAAGTCCCCTTCGGTTTCACCGGTAGGGGACAAAAACACAAACAGACCTGATGTACTCCAATTTTTCTGCCAGCAGCCAAAATAAAAGCTGATGAAACTTATCTAAGAAGTCAATATCATTCAATTTAAAGAACAGAAATGCCTTATAAATACTGCAAATTCTTATCTTATTGTCTTGATTGGAACAAGAATTCCATGCGTCAGTGAGTGAGTTTACATCGGCACCTTCTGCACATTATTCAAATTAATTTAATCTCCTATGCGACCCCCACAGGACCAGCTTTATTAATTTGATATTGATCCAAACACAGGATCATTAATCAAGATGTCACTTAAACGTTCAGGAGTCAGAGTATCAGGGGGAAAACAAAAGTCTGCTCATAAGGATCTGGGTTTTTCCTTATGCAAAATAACATTACACAGTTATTTCATGGATGCGCGGTGAACAGTCAAAACTGTTGTCCCAAGGTATCAGGGATGACTTTGGAACTGTTGACCGAGGCCGATTATAGACCGAGATGTTCCAGATGTCAGCCCTGATACCGAGGGACAACCGTTTTGACTGTTCACCAAGCATCCATGAAATAAGCGTTTTATTACCTGATCAAAGCTCAATCATAGAAAAAAACTCAAATTAAATTTTTATTTAAACACAACAGTAGTCAATAATATTGATAATTTTCACTGTTTAACGAAAGGACGTCATTATTCCAGCGGGCAACAGTTCAAACTAATAATTGACCAGTCAACAGTTCTAAATATTCACCGGTAACAATATAAAACATTGCAACATTTCTTTTTCGACGAGGAAATAGCAAACAATAATTAATTATCATTTTTATAAGACAGCAGGTAATAAATAGTAATATATAGATTTTGGCTAATGTGTAGAAATTTCTGATCATAACAGCTCAAGTGAGTTAGAGCAAAGTGCCAACTGGCTTTTTGGGCCCAAATTATAATATATTTCTTGAAATTAATTTTGCATACTGTGTATCTATTCAACCCAGTTACAAAAATAAAACAATGTAATGAAAACAAGAAAAGATATGTGTTTGTCCACTACAGCGCCGCTTTGATTTTGTTATATCATTTGGCAGGTTCAGATTATTATCTCCCTTTAAAGCTTATTACTTCCCTTTGATTTGTTTTTTTTTGCCTTTGACATTGAAGGATGACCTTTATCTTGACCTTTTACCACTGAAAATGTGCAGCTCCATGAGATACATATGCATGACAAATATGATGTAGCTATATTAAATATTGCAAAAGTTATGGAAAAATGTTAAAGTTGGAGCAAACCAACCAACCAACCAACCAACCAACCAACAGACAGGGCAAAAACAATATGTCCCCCTCTATAGTGGTGGGGGACATAAAAAGAATTACAACAGTTTTGCGCTGAACAGGCGAAATGTGAAAAAAGGAACTGTCAGAAGGAAAACATTTCACGTACACATTTATTTTTACAAAAATGGCAGACCGGAAAATAGTGGATCATAAGATGGCATCCCAGTCGAGCTTTGTACATTGTTTCACAAATTAAATGTTCTGAAGCCTTAACATCCGAACCAATACTCAAGATTGAAGTAATGTATAATGTGTCTGCTAAGTGACCGGGAGGTCACAGGTTCGATTCCGACCGGTGGAGCGTGATTGAGATCTCCCTCAAATACACAAAGTACTGGTAATAGTCCCAGGAAACGGACTCGATAGTATTTTAACAAGCCTTAGGCAATTACAATAATAAGGCTAAGCAATTAATGAACAAGTGTGCATCGATACATTTACAACGATCTATCAATAATAAACGCATATATATATATATATATATATATATATATATATATATATATATATATATATATATATATATATATATCATGTGCAATTACGAAAACAACTAGAATATATGAAGATATAAAAGATAAAAATATGGACTTGTCCTCGAAAAAAGATTTGCCATTTATTTGAGTTTTGGATTTTTCTGCAGGGTTTTTAATTTGTAGTTTATAAAATTTCTGTTTGTTTTTTTATATTCTTGCAAGTATCTTTTCTACGAATGTTCTTTGAGTACATGGTGTGTTATTTGTATTGGTTAAAGATTTAATATGCATGGGTATGCTTTTGAGTAATGTGTAGTACATCAGGAAAATACTTGAAGGTATTATGTATATGTAACATATTTTTAATATCAAAATAATAGAAGTCCTTAATTCTATAGTCGTAGAACTGGCCGACATATATAATGTTATAGAAAAACGTATTATTGTTTGAAGTTATGTCTTTATTGTTCCATAAAATAGGGTTAGTGTTGGTTTGGGTTTATAGATTATGAGTAACATTACTCCATGTGGATAGAACATTAGATAGAAACATATTTTCGTTAGCAACTTCATGAAAAATATTTTTGCTGATGTAACATTCAAAAAGATAGGAATCACCATATTATTTTAGAATTTTCTGGTAGAATAGTTAACGTGGGGTCCTCCTGCTATGTATGTATGTTTCCATGTATATGTGTGTAAAACTATATGTGAATAAAAATTGAGAGTATTTTAATAAATGTTTAAGTCTTTTAACAAAAACTTTGTATTTTTTTGCAGGAAAATGCTATTTAGCTCTTAAATCCTTTGATATCACTATGTTCCAGCAAGAAGTAATAGATAAAACATTTTAAAAAAAGAAAATGGAAGTACATTTACAAAAATCTTTTGTCGGATGTTGAATTAGAACACACATTATTTCATGTTTGCAGCCTACATATTATTTATAGCATAACCTGAATTTCCATTAACGCGTTGTCCACAATTTTACAGGCTCTGTATACCCATATTGAATACAATGCTACCAGTTTGTAGCCCATATTTAGTACAATGCTGACCGTATGTAGCCCATATCGAGTAAAATGGCTGCCCGTATGTAGCCCATATTGAGTAAAAGGGCTGCCTGTATGTAGCCCATATTGAGTAAAAGGGCTGCCCATTTTGGACCTATATGAGTCCCATGTGGGCACCTAAATGGGCCCCATGTGGGCTGCCAACATGGGAACCAGATGGGTAGTGCAACCGGGCTCCATATTGGTCCCATCTGGGCTGCCCCATATACTTTCATGGGGCAACCCAGATGGGACCCATGTGGAGCCCGGTTGCATTCCCCATCTGGGTCCCATGTTGGCAGCCCACATGGGCCCATATAGGTGCCCACACGTGACCCATTTGGGTCCCATATATATTGTTTGCTGGGAACGTCTTATAAGCGTTTGCTTTTTAAAATGAAAATACATTTACTTATTGTATTTAAAAAAAACTACTAAATATTGCGCGATGTTGAGCAACTGTTTCTTTCGGTTGGTTATGAACTCTCATTTTAACCAGACTACCACCATAAAAATAGTCTAAGAACTTGCTTTACTCCCCCACAAATGCAACTTTGTATTCCCTTGAATCTCTAAATGGGAGCTGGTAATGCATATTGACCACCTGCGGCAGTGTTAAGGCACCCATGACGTTATATACTAGAAAACATCATTGGCGGCTGTTAATTAAAAGGGCTCCGACGGACAATGTGCTTTAAGGATTCCACACGTTATTGGTGTGAAACAATCAGTAAATTGGAAGCTGACTGATTTCTACACTTCAAATTATATTTGATCACTCATTTCGACTAATTGGTTTAATGTCTTGGAACAAATTGGCTTTTTGTTTAATATGAACTTGACATTTCTGGGAGGATTTTAAAAAATATACAAAAATACATTATCACAATTGCTAAGAGTGAAAATATCTAACAAAGTCATTCCTTCCCCACCCATATAAACACCACAAGCATATTTATTTGGTTTGTTTTGGTATTTTGTTGAAAATCTTCAACGCACCAGCTTTAAATCGTAAAGGGACATTCAAGCTTTAAGAGGCTCAAAATCACCTTAATCACCTGCGTTTGAAAATATGAAACAGCATGACCCCATCGAAAAATAAACAAGCCAAACGTAATATGTTGGTTCAATGCATAGGAAGATAATACTATGCAAGAAAAACACATTTTTATCAAAATGACTTTATTTTAGAATATTTTTGTCTGCAAGTGGCATGGAAACATTGTTGTTTACCAGAAATTAACTCTTGTGCTTGAAGTTTGGGGAATACATAAGGCTTTGGGAGATGGCGGGAAACCCTCATCTACTGAAGAGAGCCCGGTGAATAGATGGCCGTACAACAGTGACATTTGATTCACGTCGAGTTCTTTCTTACATATCGCGTGACCTATGTTTTTTATTTTTTAAATCAATTCGGCTTGGAATGCTGTTCGAGAAAAGGTATGGTTATGAGGGTCTCTATACGCACAAGTTTAACTTTATGTTTTGTTAAAATTATTTCTTTAACATTTAATGTGTGAAGGAAAACTTTTAGTATATTGTGACCTTTACCAATCTCCACGCAGATTTTTCGTCCCAGGTTACAGTATACTAAATACTAGTTTCATGCAGAGCTTTACTCTCTTAAAAATATAAGAGTTGACTCGCAAGCATGTTTGACACTATAAACTATTGTTCTGGTTTTATCTTCTGAAGATAGTGGTAGGGCATGAATAGTTGTTCAATACTTAATCCCTGAAATATTATACACTTAGAGACTATCAATCACTTGCACGACGGTTACATTACATTCACCTCTGTGTTGGGCTCAGAGCGGAGTATTGCGTATCATTTATTTCATGATCATTCCAAGCGTTCATCATTGAGGTTACAAAATACTAAACAATCTCTTGCACGACGGTTACATTGCATTCACTGCATTAAAGAATACCATCTCATACCATGATATCTTATATCAGTCTTAATTCATTATTATAAATTTGATATGGTTTTTTTATGTTAAGAAACCAACATACAAACACATGTCGAAGCAATTGCTAACGTCACTCAAAAAAAATATGTTCAATTGTTTACATTTGTAAAGAGCGTGGAATGATTCCATTTGCGTAAATGGGCAATAAATTAGCTCCAAAGAGTTGCATTAAAACTCGCAACGTTTTGCACGATTTATCGTACATTTAAAAGTCATATTTCTTACTTTAATGCATGCGATCTTAAATATTCAATCAAATATACGTTGATTGCGTTTGTTCGGTTTTATCTATTTTATAGACAAAATGGAGGGCTGAGCCTTTCGCAGAGTTGTATGCGAGAGCAAGGAACGACAACTCTGCGTGGAGATTGAGAGACTATAGTAAAACATTGCACTGATAAAGGTTACATTCCACTAGAAAACGACCGGAAAAAAAGTTGCAAAAACAGGCGATTTTGATTTTTGTCACGTCCTTTCTTGGTTTGAACATGACATTTTTGTATTGCCTTAATCGATTCCGCTTAGAATGGCCTTTAAGAAAAGGTATGGTTATGGGGGTCTCTATGAGCAAAATGTTGCATTTATTTTCGATTACATAGGCCGTTTTTACATTGAATTATATAGGGAAACTATTTAGTATATTATAACCTCAATGTTTTTATAGTTAACAGATTTATCTGATGCTGTTACTTAACTGCGGAATCCGGATAGTGCCATCTATAATCTCGCCATTCTTTCACCAAGGGCGACACTAGACACAAGAAGCGACAAAAGATATTTTTCGCGAATGTCGCGGCGACGCACGATATTTTTCGCGACAGTCGCGGCGACTCACGATATATTTAACACGATATATCACCCTTGTGTAGGTAGCCCAAAAGGCGATATATCGTGTTAAATATATCGTGCGTCGCTGCGACTGTCGCGCAAACTATCGTGCGTCGCAACGACTGTCGCGAAAAATATTGTGCGTCGCCGCGACTGTCGCGAAAAAAATCTTGCGTCGCCGCGACTGTAGCGAAAAATATCGTGCGTCGCCGCGACATTCGCGAAAAATATCTTTTGTCGCTTCTTGTGTCAGTAAATGGATATAGGGATCTCCATTCATTTTGAAATCAGTATCATAATAATCAGAGATAAAAAAAGATCGAACACTCAATCTGGAATGCGACACAAAACGTGTATGGTCGGCACCAAAAATTAAAAAAAGCTGAAAATGTGCTTTGTCGCCACCTTCTGTCATTAGCGCCACCTCATAGGCATTGGCTCCATCTCTTTTGGAAAAACACCGACTTATCTATTAGATCGACAGGAAGTCAATTTTGTTGTCCATGAAACAACTTAAACATGTCAAAAGCAATCCTTTGACGTTGTTATCGATTTCATTGGGATAAAATTTCTTTGTTACCCAGGCAAAACACTTCGGTGTTCTGTTAAAAGGTGTACCACGCCATAACGTGGTCATCACGTTTCCAAATTGGTTGTTATTGTTTGTTTCTGTACATTTGTGGATACATAAATCTTCGCTAAATCTCACCACATTGCCCGATTGTCAAATAATGCGAAATACGTTGAACAATACACACATATACAACTAAGTCACTATGTAGAATTATCTGTGACATTTCATTACATACGGTCCTTAGCGCTACCTCGGAATAAGAATTGGTTTATTTAATTATCAATGCATGGCGAAAAAGAGGTGCCGCCCGTGATTTACGGCCGTGAATATACGCATTATGAAATGGACGTACTATATTTGCTAAATTTTATTTTTTGGAAGGGCACACTTTTTATCTGGCAATCGATACCAGGTTTTCAGTGTCTGAAATAAATTAATGGCATTAAGAATGCTTTTTAATTGTATCGTGTGTTAGGGGAACAAATTGAATTTGATTTAGTTTTATGATAACCTAACTCAAGATGAAAGCAATAACATATTTAACCTTTTTTATTGGTCATTCGTTCACCCATTGTTGTCTATTTAATTTAACTTAACGCAATACATACAGTGATTTCAGTTTAACCATGAAATATCTGTATTCAGTTCTTTCTGTGTCAGATTATACATATGCTAATTGTATTCATTTAAAATGTAGTTTCATCTACTTATATTATGATAACAAATGTCATGACTCTATACTTTATTGAAACTGCAATTTATTCATTCGATTATATTTCGTTATGATTGAAGTAAGAAAAAAAATCGAACACTCAATCTAGAATGCGACACAAAGAGTGTATAGTGGGCACCAAAAACTAAAATAGCTGAAAATGTGCTTTGGCGCCTTCTTCTGTCATTAGCACCACCTCATTGGTATTGGCTCCATCTCTTTTGGAAAATCACCGAAATATCTATTAGATCGAGAAAAAGCCAATTTTGTTGTCCATGGAACAACTTAAACATGTCAAAAGCAATCCTTTGACGCTGTTAGCGATTACATTAATAGAAAATTTCCTCGTCACCCAGGCCAAACACAACGGTGTTCTGTTAAAATTTGTACCACGCCATAACTTGTAAAGGTCATCACGTTTCCAAATGGGTTGTTATTGTATGTTTCCATACATTTGTGGATGAATAAATCGTCGCTTAATCACACCACATTGCCCAATTGTCAAAATAATGCGAACTATGTTGAAAAAAACACACACACACATACATGTATAAAACTATCGCACTATGTATAACTATCCGTGACATTTCATAACATACGGTCCTTAGTGCTACCTCGGAAGTAGAATTGGTTCATTTAATTTATCAATGCATGGCGAAAAAGAGGTGCCGCTTGTGATTTACGGCCGTGAATATACGCCTTATAACATGGACGTTATATACATGCTAAATTTTATTTTTTGGAAGGGCACAATTTTTATCTGGCAATCAATACCAGGTTTTCAGTGTCTGAAATAAATGAATGGTATCAATAATGCTTTGAAATTGTATCGTTTTGTAACGGGAACCGATTGAATTTGATGTTATTGAATAGTAAACTTACAGAATATGGAAGCAATAATATATGAGCTTTTTTATTGTTCATTCGTTCAGCCGTTGTTGTGTATTAAATTGAGCTTAATCCGAAGCCTACATCGATTAAATTTTAATCATGAACTATCTGTATTTAGCTTTTTCTGTGTCAGAGTTATATACATGCTTATTGAATTCATTCGGAATATGACTTATATTACTATAAAAAATATCGTGACTCTACTGTATTCCTAATGTAATTTGAATCAATGGTCGACAATCACACAGCTCACTTGTGCCGACGTAATCAGTTTATGCGCTGCACTTATTTGGAACAACTCTTGAACAAGAACACGGTACGTTTATTGATAAAATACTTTAAAGTCGCTCATAAATAAATTCAACAGACAGGAACGCGTTATGAGATGCCGGATAAGACGCCCGAGGGCAGGTGTTTACTACTTGTGTAATGTACATGTAAACAATTCAGCAACAGTAATATCAGTTATGCGACTTTAAAGCATGTAGTCGTGCTAGATTACAAGTGAAGACGTTTTTCTAAGTAGTTTCTGAAAACTGTCTGTACTGCAGTAAATTGCATTTCATTTATATAATAATGGTATTATAATGGCGAAACGAAACGAATATATACGGACGAATGCAGAACTAATTGGTGTGAATTTATGCATTATATGGTTTGGTCATAAGAGGAAATAGCGTAAGTGCTATAAAAAGTATTCAGCGGGAAACCTTTAGTGTTTTCCCGCGAAGTATTTTCATAACAATCGCACTCTTAATATAGTAACATGCTGGGATTACCCGCGGAGCAGGTAAACAGGTATGAAGCACGATCGCATGTAAAGTAGCTAAGGCCTACAGTCGATTGGTGTATAGCGGATTTTAGTGAGTAACGGATAGCTTACAGGTTTTTTTGCAAAATACTTTTATTTATGTTAAGATTTATAGTTTTCTATGAATTGAATACAAAAAGCCTCTCATTGTTAAGTCGATTCATGTTTTTGTTGATGTGTGTCAATGTTTACAACTGTTTTTTTTTTCGAAAGCAAAAAAAAAGGTCACGTTATGTACGCACCGTTTTTGTGACGACAGGAACAGTGCAGACGAATGGTTTCTTGAATTTTGCAGATTTTGTTTGGTAAACATAGATCTAATGTTCATTGATGTAATATTTTAGTATTATGTGTCCTTTACAAAAGTAAGAATGCTCAGAAACCAGATTGATGCGTACCATATAAAATAAGCATGACAGCTGCAACTGGGGATTTAGTGAATAACGGACATGTGGTGACCCATATTCAGGAATGTGGTGATTGTCTCAAAATAAATATAAACTCAATTGAAGTTGTCCAATACACACGTGGTTAGCATGTGGCTATGATATTAATAAGTGAAAACATCATTTTTAATGAAAAATAATCAAATTATAACGAAAAATCGATTTCTCTGAAAACATATTTTCCACTATCAAATCTATATATAGATTCAACTCAAAATGACCCGAATATAGGGTGCATCGCTTTGAACAGCCATTACTTCATTAATTGTGCAGCGTTTTGCATGAACTTGGTCTTATTAAACGCAGAAATAAATTTCCTTTCTGGAAATGTACATATATTGCAATTATTTTTTACAAATGCTGTGTCAAATTTCAAGAAATAACACGATACACATGTAATCCGATAAAGACCTAAGCGATCCGATAATGGCTGAATCAGTGTACCATGAAATTCGCGCTGTAAACAAATAATCTTTTTTGGAAATTTAAAACCGCTGGCATGTTTCAATAGGAAAGACATGTGTCTATCTAGGTTTAATGGTTTAATTACTGAATGCATGGTGTTTACGTTGAAATGAGACTCGAAGTCCTTAGCTATCCGTTAAACACCAATCGACTGTAATCGATTTATAATAGCGCAATACACACCTTTTGTATTCCTTCAATACAGGTAGCTTAGAATGCTTTAAACTATGTTTGTTTATGGGCCTAACTTTGTACAAGAAGTGGACTTAATAGTTCGCTGAAGATGAAAGTTATACATTAAATGACATATGGGCAATGGAATACGAGTGTCTTTCTATATATTCAATCTATCAAATCTGCCGCCGAATTTCGGCGGCAATCCCCCACATGAAAAGTAAACTTTTTTCCCCTTTTGGGGGGTAAAATTCCCTTTAAAAAAACACCATTTTTATATTTTTTTAATAGAAAGATGTGTCTCATCTCATGATTATTATATCTCAATTCTATTTCAATTTAATCTTTTCAAACATACTAAATTATGAAAAATGCAATGAATTTATTGCAAACATGTACAAATGTAATTATGAAAGAGTAAGTAAAAAAATCCCCCAAAAAGGGAAACGCCGCAAAAATTCCCCCTCCTAAGGGTTGCGGACCACTTCCCCCAAAGTAGTGTGAGGGCGCTGATATACATAAATAAGATTGTTTAACTCTTCCATTGGACTACTTAGCCAATTACTAGCTTCCATATTTACATTATACAAATTAAGAACTTCTGTCCATCCTTTGAGAAAACATCCCGAAACAATATTCCTCGGAACGAACGTTATTACCTTATTTGTAAACAATTGCACAATGTGGATTTGTTCAGTATCTTAAATTACAACACAGGTATATTAAACGGGCTTACAACAGTGTCCCATCTAATGAACATTTCGACAACTTATTTGTATCAACATGCACATCTGCAATTAGCATTTGTGTACAGTTGTAATTATGTAAATGAAGCTTTAACCAATTGCAAATTATTTTTGAATGCCACAAGCACATTCACATTAATACATGTAATTTTCTTACTGTCTTTCAAAGAATTATTGATCTGCTTCTTCACATTATTATTGTTTTGAACACAATTTGTTATTTTGTGAAATATAATGATAGGTGGTATCAATTATGTAAAATTAGCATCGAACAATCGGGATTTAATCGTTAAAACTTGATACATTAAGTTTAAACCTGTCTAAGCAAGGTTAAGAGTATAATAAAGGTTACTGACGGTTTGTGAACATAAACACTGAACGATATTTAAGTGAGCTGTAGTTTGCTTTATAATGTAATTTTGAATCACATTTGGATTCCAGGTTCAAATTCATATCGAAGTTAAGAATTAAGGTTTTCAGTATTTTGTCGTCTGTTTTCAAAATAACCGTGTCCTAACTAATTTTATTTCCAGGCCTCTTGCTTATTCCCAAACTGGGCCGAACTAATTTTTAGCGAGGCTGTTTTCGGAGAAAACCCTAGCAATTTTTATAGCCAGCTCGCCGTCCGCCGTAGGCGTCGTGCTAAAACCTTAACATTGGCCATAACATTTTAAATATTGAAGATAGCAACTTGATATTTGGCATGCATGTGTATCTCATGGAGCTGCACATTTTGAGTGGTACAATTTCAAGGTGAACATCATCCTTCGGTCTAGGGTCGAAAAAACATAGTCAAGCGAAGTAATAAGCTTTTAATGGACATAGTTATCTGACCTGCCCATGTATATATTTTTGTTAAATAAATCAAAGCCGCGCATTAGGCGGCATTGTGTTTTTGACAAACACATTGTGGTAAAAGGTCAAGGTCAAGGTCATCCTTTACGGTCTACTGTAAAAAATACAAACTTAAGGGAAGTAATAAGCTTTAAAGGGAGATACTTATTCAATATTGAACATAGCCACTTTATATATTTGGCATGCATGTGTACCTCATAGAGCTGCACATTTTGAGTGGTGAATCTACAGTCACGGTCATGGCTTTTAATTTTTCGCAACTAAAAATAGAGATTTGTTACAGACAATTATTTAAAGGGAAGTTACGTAATTTATATAATTATAAATCTCATATTATATATTTCCTTACCAAGAATTGAAGTTCTTTTCACAGCTAATGTACAGATTTATTATTTAGATTATGTTTAACCCAAATGATTGATTTGTCAAAGGGTTTTTTAAATGATATAATTATAATTTCTTTGCTGTTCATTACAATGATCAACTCTGGCTATGATCTCTGTTAAACCACAGGCCTTCGTTGTCAGTGATGTCTGACATGATCATAATTGACTGTGAGACTCTTCCCCCTCCCCGGTTGGATTGGACAAAATTAAAGGGAAGTAATAACCTTTAAAGGGAGATGATTTCTATACCTGCCAAATGATATATATAAATTTTATTTCAATGCGGCGCAGTAGGGGACATTGTTTTCCCGATAAACTCATCTCTTGTTGGGTCACTAGGTCAAAGGTCAAGGTCACTGTTACCTCTAAAAAAATAAAACAAGAAATGTGTTTGTCAGAAACACTATGTCCCCTTGTGCGCCGCTTTGATTTAGTTTTTTTGACCTTTGACCTTGAAGGATAACCTTGACCTTGACCTTTTACCACTCAAAATGTGCAGCTATATGAGATACATATGCATGCCAAATATCAAGTTGCTATCTTCAATATTGCAAAAGTTATTGCAAATGTTAAAGTTGGCGCAAACCAACCAACCAACAGACCAACAGACAGGGCAAAAACAATATGTCCCCCACTATAGTGGTGGGGGACATAAAAATTCTAACAAGCTTTCGCAGCCGAGCGTGGCACCCGTTATGCGTTGCTCTTGTAATTAATCATGTTGAAATCCCTAATTTCAACTTTTTTAAAAGCAAATATAGTTAAACTTTTCCAACATTTGAAAAACATGCCAGTACTGATAATTACAGACAAGCATTAAAACTTGGTTTACAATAAACAAATACTTGTACTCACAAAAAAATAGACATGTTTTTTGCGGAAAAGAACGTTCACATTTACTGATTTTCTACTAAACCAATACTCTTTTTTTAAATTTAATCAAATATACCTCGAGACTATGATACTTGCAACAAGCGACTGATAAGTGACTTAGTTTAAATCATCGTTCAAACACAAAGTCTGCCGGAAAAATTCCAAGAAATCCGAAATATACTTCCTTTAGATAAGTGTGTACTTTTCTTGGTTTCAAATAGCAACACAAAGGCTTTCTTATAAATCGGCTTGATTCAAAACAGCTTTGTCTTATGAGCGTCTAAAATACAGAGGCAATATTATATGTGGCGTCAAAAATGCCAATATCGACTAATCTCATCTTACTGTCATGACAGGATTTCATGAAGCAGAGCTCATATATATACAGTCAGCCAGTATAACTGAGTGAAAAGATAAACTTTATGCTTATGCACCAATAGCATGTATATAAACAATGTATGTTAAACAGTTATAATCTAAATCAAATTTATGAGTTTAGTTCATGGACGTTTTTTATTGTAGATGATGAATTCCACTCAAAAGGCCATATACTCGGAGTCTATGTTGACAAGAGGAATGTAACATATCAAAGAATGTATGTTGTGTTTATGCTTGTCCATTAACAAAGTCACCAGTACATGCTAGTGGTGCAGTATGGCCGCTAACACACACCTGATCGGCGACAAAGAGACCAATAATTGGTTCAAAGCGTGCATAGGACTCAATGTTACGAAGGAAGGACTCACTAACTTTCTTTGCGCTGAATTACAGAAAGTACACACCGTTGTTGGTAGAAGTTGTGGAAACTGCCCAATTGAAAACCTCATACAATGTCCTACAAACCCATATTGTAACAAGAGGAAACGGAATTATTGTCCTTTTCACAAATCACAGAAACCGCAGCCATGCCCAATATGTGATAATGTAAAACATAATATCATATCACACCACAGATATGGTGGACCTTCCTGGAGGAACACTCGTGCGGAAAAGTGGACATTAAATTATTGGGAAATAGGCAAATGCTACCTCCCTCCGGACGGATATAGCAGCATTTCCTCTGTCCAGGAATCGGACTTTAATGGTGTGATAAGCATCATGTTGAATTGCCTACATTTCCAGACATGTCTCTCCCCCTTATGTTTATCACCTCCACCGCCTGATAAGCAATGTCCACTAGAAAAGGTAATACAAAGCACGAGTTAAGTGTTTAAACAGTAGTGTGTCTATTTGTTTTACTCATATCTGAATGTGTTTGCGAACATTAAAGTGTATTTGGTAAAAGCTGTTGCATATTTCATTAACTTCTATTGTATGACTTTCTAAATACTGCATTAACGCACACTTGTCATTTCAAGTATGTATACATCAAAGCGAGTATTTACGATCTTTATACTTGTTTTCAAAACTTTTAAAACATCAAACACAACAATTCAGAAAAAGTAGTACCATTAAATAAATTAAGTTTAATTAAATTGCAATAATTGTTTACGTGAAAAACTCCTTCATGTGCACAAGAATTGTTCTCTATTGGTTAATGCCCATTAGCTGACGCATCTTTGTTCATACGACATGTAGACGCGCTTTGGTTTGTAATAATACACGTGTCGGTATCGGCGTTAATTTTGCTGTATACAGTATACTGCAGTATACTTTATTTCATTGCTGGTCCTTTATTTTTCGTAAACTTTATTAACATGCATAAATCATATTGATAAGCTAATAAGATTGTGAGAGAGAAATGTCGACATTAACATTCTACATACTCGCTTTAAAATTCGAATATAATACTTGGTTATTTATCATGATTTGTTTTTTCTTAGGTCCGTCAGATTGGCCGAGATGTGCGACACACATCCGACTGCAAGGTTACAGATGCTGACTTGCAGGACTATTTCAAGACACTGTCCACGCTCCTGGCTGACCCACTATACTTACAACATGATCCTTCAGCCATCATAGCATGTACAAGACTTAGTGATGTAAGTTATAGGGACCAGTTTATATATTTATAAATTTAGAATGGTTTGTAACGTCTGTCAAACAACAAAGAATAGTGCAAATTATAAAACTATAATACTATTAACAACGGCACATAAGGCAAAATAAATGTTTTGTAACATATCGTTGTTTTCCCAGAAATGGGTAGGCAATAAGTATTGCACTTTTCCGTCCGTTATTATATACGTGAGACCGCCCCGAAACTCCTTCTCTTGAATTGATTTCGCATAATATTCACATCTGAATTACCTTAATGCGGAGATGATCGTACACAATTTGGCTGCAACATTAGTTTGGAGAATAATTGTGGTTTTTCTTGGTATCCACTATTTACAATTATATATTACATATGCATAAAATGTGTCAACTCTGATTGTCTTTAACTTCTTGGCCGATTTCGCTCAAACTTTCACAGCTTAATCATCTTAATTGATGTTTGATCATAAAGGATGGAATTTTATCACATGCCATACCCTGTTTTCCCATGTAATATAACCATTACATATAATTTTATCTTACACATGTTTATTATACTTTTAAAACGTTTTCATTGGCTTAGTTTTCGTTTATTGACCAATCACATTTTGTTGTTTTGCTTAAATGACGTTGCAACGTCAAATGACGACAAGAAATGTAAACATCATTCGGGATTTATCATTTGCGTAAATATTTATTTAATTTGCTCACTTTAAAGCATGTGATAAAATAGATCTGACACTGGTTGTCCTATCATACCATATTTTATTAAACTCGTCTAGGAAATTCGTTAGTAAGCTCGCCAAAGGCTCGCTTACTAACAAAATTCCTGAACTGGTTTAATAAAATATGGTATGATATAACAACTCGTGCCAGATCCTATATGTATCCGCTGCACATTTTATAATTATGATTGGCGTCGAACTGAAGTGCGGCGACTCGTATGTAATACGTTTTTTTTTTCGCTTATGGGAAGAGAAGTTATTTTACGGATCAATGTATATATTTTTGTTGCCAGAATATCTTGCACAGTGGTGATTTTTTTGTGTTAATTAGTGTAAATAAGTACTGCATTTATGCCTAATACATTTACTACAACATTTATTGCAAATAACGCCAAGGTACTTTTTTTAATTAATAACTGATCACAGGGACTGGGCAATAATAAAAGGTCACAGGGGCTGGGCAAATACGCGAACTGGTGAAACTTTCTGGTTTTGTATAAAAACAAAACATAATCAAAATATATTTATCTTGTGTTTTTTTTTATAACAATAGCGCAGACTTTTGCTGTTCGAGTTTTGGTTAACGCGTATTTTCTTCAATTTATCAAGACGACAGCGATTACACGGTGTATTGCTTTATTGATAACCGTTACACTACAGTCACTTATAAATATCTTAGTAAGAAGGTGATTTTTCAAGCGGTTCCGTAGTGTAGTGGTTACACGCTCGCTTCACATGTGAGAGGCCCAAAGTCGAGCCCCAGTAGAATCAAATTAGTTTATTTATGTTCTTTGTTAACTTTTTGTTTTGATGTAGACATTTTAGTTTAGATAGATATGCTGTTTTATTGTAACCATTGTTATGTCCCCGGATCAAACGATCGGGGGTATATTGTTTTTGGCCTGTCTGTCCGTCATTTTGTCATTCTGTCATCAAAACTTTAACCTTACATTAAAGTTTTGCAATAACTTTTTAAATATTGAACATAGAAACTTGATATTTGGCACGCATATGTATCTTATGGAGCTGCACATTTTGAGTGGTGAAAGGGCAAGGTCAAGGTCATCCTTCAATGTCAAAGGTAAAAAACAAAAACTGTAACCTTAAATGAACATTTTGAAATAACTTTTGAAATATTGAAGAAATCAACTTGATATTTTGCATGCATGTGTATCTCATGGAGCTGCACATTTCGAGTGGTAAAAGGTCAAGGTCAAGGTCATCCTTGAAGGTCAAAGGTAAAAAAAATAATAACCTTACATTCAAATTTTGCAATAACTTTTGAAATATTGAAGATAGCAACTTGATATTTGGCATGCATGTGTATCTTATGGAGCTGCACATTTTGATTGGTGAAATGTCAAGGTCAAGGTCATCCTTCAAGGTCAAAGGTAAAAAAAAATAATATAAAAAAATGCGCATTAGGGGCATTGTGTTTCTGACAAACACATCTTTTGTTTGTTTTTTATTATGCTCATGAAATATATGTGTGAGAGGGTGGGGGGGGGGGGTCGTGACACATTAAAACTTTTACAGTGTTTTCATATCTATGAGTACTCAACCCCTATCGTAAATGAGCAGCGTAAGAATAAGTTTAGAATCAACTCCCCTTGAATTTGAGAAAAATATGAAATTTATAAATTACGCTTACAAGAAGAAGCAGATTTTTTAAAACCTACACAGTTCTGTTACATTAATGAAAACTGCACTCTGATGCCAGTAAAAAAAAGGAAACCAATGTAAATAAAATGAACAATGAAATATTTGGGGGTTACAACACAAAATCATAGATAATGGTTATTTTGGGTTTATAACACAACTTCATAGATAATGATTATTTAGGATTATAACACAAAATCATAGATAATGATTATACCAGTATCTTTTTCTATTTCGTTTAAAATAATCGGCCAATATATTAATATTTACAGTAGAAAAAAAATCGTTCCATGTAACTTCATTGAGTGCCTTTACACTGAAATTCCCGACGCCCTTTGATGCTTTGCATCCATACTTATTTTTTACAATATATAAATTTTTGGATAATGCACACGCGCATAGTTTCAAAAACAAAATGTTGGTTTGCTGTTAAAAAATGGTGTATAACGTTTTGTGGTAAAGAAACTGAGTCGAAGAACCAACTAACATGATCATTATTCAGCTTTGAATGTATTAATATTAATTGTAAATCGTATAATTGATATAAACATGTAAAATAGAAAACGTAAAACAAAGTTGAAAAAAATAAAGTTATAAATTGACGAGTATGTAGAAATTGAGGGACAATTGACGAGGATGAAGAAATTGAAGCACAATTGTACAGTTTCATCACTAAACGTCATTTCTATAAAGTCATACTAATTCTCATTTATAAGTTCACAGCTCACGAAACTTATTGGCATGGACTAAACAGTTATATTAGGTTAAAATAATGTTATGTTTCAATATAAGATTTTGTTTTTATAAAAGTATAAGTAATATTAAAGATATGACTTCACCAATGGCTCTGCAACTCGTGAAAACTAAATGTTACCATTTATGAAATGATACTACGATCTATCAAGGACATAAACACATATCAATCAAACCGTATTATTTTCAACATGCTTGACATATTTAATATTTGTTTTTGGCAAAAACAACACAATATTTGTTTGGATTTGCATGCAGTTGCAGAATGATCGTATGTCCTTTGAAGAACTGGGCAAGCTGTTGAAAGAGGTCAATCAAACGCTCGAAGAAGCAAAAAAGACCGGCAAACGTTTTTCTGAGATGGCGGAAAGGACCTTGTCAAAACATCTGCAGAAATTGGATGCTACTAATCAGTTGGGGCTGATACGCCTTAAAAAGAAGACAACAGTTGGGGAACAACGCCTTCATAGCAAGACGAAAGTTGGGGAACATCGCCTTGAAAGAAAGACACAATTTGGGGCACAGAGAATTGAAAGCAGGACTCAGTATGGGGAACAACGCATCGAAAAAAAGACAAACGATGCGGATCAATGTATTGATAGCAAGGTACATGATGGAACACAACGCATCGAAATCAGTGTACAGCATGGCATTGAGCGCATGCAACAGGCAGCAAACAAAACTGCACAAGCAGACTACGAACGAGACGTAGCAGGTTCGTAAACAGGTTTTGTTTTTCACACCAGTTCGTCTCAATATAAGTAATTCATTTACAAATTATCATTTCAAAAACAAAGTGAACTAAATAAGGATTTAAATTTGGCCCAAAATCCATATATTTCCTGCATAAAAAGACGTGTTTAGTTACACAATTATTTGTACAGGAGTTGATTGGGCTACACTTCTGACCTGTTCGTCATCGTTATGATCTGCTTTAGGTGTTTTGTTTGTAAAAAGTGTGTATGTATTTTATTCTCTTTGGACTAAAAATATGTCTAATACTAGGTCACTTAAAAGGCACACAACTATGTCCTGCAATTAATTAGAATAATAACCAATTTAAGTTTGCATATTATGTATCAATTGATTTAAAATGATAATTAATATATGAGCTTTAGGAAAAGTATACATATAACTATTACATATTACTAAATGAAACCTTTCCATAGGAGCTTTGTTTTTTATGTAATTTTAATGACACAACAGTGTATATTTTTGTATATAGTCCGCAGTATAACACTAGAGGGGTTTATTTACGAAAAATGACTTTTTCCGGCAATTTTAGATGGACATATTGTTAATGCTTTTAATCTGTACTGTTTACTGGTTTGCAGACGTTGGTCAAATGCTAGGGTTAAGTGTGCAACATCTATGCAGATAGTATATGTATTGTCCTCGTTGTCGTAGTCTGATGTCGGTGCGTAGACCTTGATGATGTTGATGTTTTGAGGTCAAGCTGAGATACAAATGGAGATGAGTCTCCTGGAGAATGGGATGCAACTGATGATGCTGTTGGCTACCTCCTTCCTAACGATGTAAACAACCCGATGTTTGGAATTATCTCCGTTGATCCGTAACTTGTGTCGTTCGTCCGATGATGTTTTTCCGAAGCCTTGCCACCTTGCCTCGGCTAGTAAGAACATTTCCAAGCGGTAGTGCTTCAGCTCATGCTTCAGTATGTGGATTTATCCGCATGCAAGGAGTGTTCTTACGTTTCACGTGTGTATGATTGGTCCCTTTGCTGCCATCTTGATCGCTTGGTAAACTTGATTATCCTACTTGTCGCATCCACCCTGGGGACTCACAGTGGAGTGCGCGATCATGGTTATTCCAAGCCCCGACCGAGCGCGCTTTGTATTTTTGGTTTCTTCATTTTCTTTCCGAGGGCTTGGATGAATCTTGGCGGCGCCAATTTTCTGTCGAAGAACTTGCATATGTTCATAGAAAATGTGCCAGTCACCTCTTTGTATGCCCCCCTTCGAAGAAGAGGGGGTATATTGCTTTGCTCATGTCGGTCTGTCGGTCGGTCCGTCCACCAGGTGGTTGTTGGATGATAACTCAAGAACGCTTGGTCCTAGGATCATGAAACTTTACAGTTACATTGATCATGACTCGCAGATGACCCCTATTGATTTTGAGGTCACTAGGTCAAAGGTCAAGGTCACGGTGACCCGAAATAGTAAAAAGGTTTTTGGATAACTCAAGAATGCATACGCGGCCAACAGGGCGAACTCTGAACAATATAACTGAAGCAACTGGTCTGTAATCCTAAATCTATAATTATCAGTCCAATGAAACATAATCCTTTGAGTAAAATAAAGTGGATCAGTAAAATATTATCAGAATATGAGATTTTTTGTATATTTTGTATATTAAATATTGTGTTAATGTTTAATTTTGTTGATTAATATAAATATAAGCAGGACAGGGGAGGTAATACACTATTATATCTTTCTTATATACAGGGGAAACAAATGCAATAAGTTTAAATTTTATGTTTAATGAATAGAGGATATTTATCATGTCAGTGTGAGATCATTTGTTATTTTTTATGATCACATTTTATTATTACTTTGACAAAACAACACTTACCTGAATACCACAATGGATTCCACCCAAACAATACCCTACACCCCTACCAGAATCCCTTCCCCCCCAACCTCACCCCCCAATGTTTTTAAACATCATCTAATAAATTACCACACCCCACATTATAACCCACTCTCAACCCCCACCCCCCTACCCCCCCAACCCCAACCCCCCTACAGCCCCCACCCCCCTACCCCCCCCACCCCCTACTCCCCCACCCCCACCCAAATTTTGTTAAAACATCTAATAAATAACCCCACCCCACATTATACGTCCCTCTCACTCCCCCCTACCCCCCCTACCCCCACCCCCCCCCCCCCCAATTTTTTTAAAACACCTAATAATTACCATAACCCCACATTATAACCCCCTCTCACTCCCCCTACCCCCACCCCCACCCAAATTTTGTTTAAACATCTAATAAATAACCCTACCCCACATTATACGTCCCTCTCACTCCCCCCTACCCCCCCCCAACCCCCCCCCCCCCAAATTTTTAAAACACCTTATAAATTACCATACCCCACATTATAACCCCTCTCACTCCCCCCTACCCCCACCCACACCCCCCCCAAACAATATTTTTAACATCTAATAAATGACCACACCCCACATTATTACCACTTTCATCCCCCACCCCCCCTACCACCCCACCCAACCCCCCCCCCCCCAAAAAAAAAAATCTTTTTTTTAAACATCTTATAAATTACCCCACCCCACTTTATTACACCTCCACCCCTTAATTTTTTTTTAAACATCTAATATATTACCACACCCCACATTATACCCCCTCTCACTCAGCCCCTACCCCTCACCAGCCCCTACCCCCCCAAAAAAATAAAAAAATTTAAACATCTAATAAATTACCACACCCCACATTATTACCCCCTCTCACCCCCCATCACCCCTACCCCCACACCCCCCCCCCCCGATTTTTTTAAACATCTTATAAATAACCACACCCCACATTATACCCCCCCTCTCGACCCCCACCCCTTACCCCCCCACCCCTCCCCCCCAAAAAAAATAAAATAAATTTTTAACATCTAATAAATTACCACACCCCCCGCTTAGTACCCCCGCTCGCCCCAACCCCCCCTACCCCCATCCCACACCCATTTTTTTTAAACATTTCAAAATTACACACCCCACATATGCCCCCCTCTCAACTCCCCACCCCTCTACACCCCCAACACCCCCCCCCACCCCCCCCCCCAATTTTTTTTTTATTTAAACATCTAATAAATTACCACATCACCCCACATTTTAACCTTATACCCCCCTCTCACTCCCCCCACCCCCCAATTTTTTCGTTTAAAAATATATAGAAAATTACCAACAACCCACCCCCACATTATAATACCCCACCCCCCTCTAAACCCCCACCCCACCCCCCCTACCGCCCCAACCCCCCCCACAATTTTTTGTAAACATCTTATTAATTACCACACCCCACATTATACCCCCCTCTCCACTCCCCCATCCCCCTACCCCCTCCACCCCCCCACCCCCAATTTTTTTTTTAACATCTAATAAATTACCACAACCCACATTATACCCCCCTCTCACTCCCCCCTTGATCATGACTGGCAGATGACCCCTATTGATTTTCAGGTCACTAGGTCAAAGGTCAAGGTCACAGTGATTCGAAATAGTACAATGGTTTCCGGATGATAACTTACATTTGGTCAAAGGTCAAGGTCACAGTGACAAAAAACGTATTCACACAATGGCTGCCACTACAACTGACAGCCCATATGGGGGGCATGCATATTTTACAAACAGCCCTTGTTGTTTCTTTGTTTCGTTCGTCAGCAGAAGCGGTAACCATGGTGTGGTTGTGTCAAGGTCTCGGAATCAGAAGTGAGATTTTAGTGTCAGGTGAGAACCAGGTGTACCAGCCCTCTCTTGGGAGCTGCTGCCAAACGAAAAAGTACTATCTCTACCCCGATCGGGTGTTAAAACTAACGTCTGCGTTCAAACATTGGGCATCCCTGTAACTATTTTACATATGTTGTAGACATTAAAAATGCATGTTAAACATACCAAAGCTGAAAACTCCGACGTGCCATTTAGCAAAGCGATGCCGCTTCTAATACTTCGAATTTTAGAGTAATGTTTATGCATGCAAGTACCTATTCTTGCAGCAACAATGGGTAGTCCATTGGAACTGGATATTTACAAATCATATCCATTTAAAACTTAAAATATGTATTGAGTCTTCATTTTAGGCATTTTACAAAGCCAATAACGCTTATTTTTATTTTAAACAGTACAGTTTAGTACATACGATTATAAGATTAAGGGTTGCGTGCGACATTACTATATATGTTTTACTATACCATATACTCGATGGCAATTACCCAGTTTCTTTCAGGTTACTGACCAATTCTGTTATATCTGATTTATTACTTAGCAGGCTTATACATATTTAATTCCAATTCACGAGTATGCCTGTCTACTACTGGCAGCACTTTAACACATCCTATGTTGCTTTAGAAGCATATTGTAAGTAAATCAAATAATCACAGTAATTAGATATATCATAACAAGTGTACAGAATAAAGTCCCACAATTTCGTGTTCCCTTTAGCTCGTCTCAGCAGTTGTAAAGCAACAAATAACTTTTCGTCGTGTTTATGTATTGTACTGCTCATACAAAAGCAAAAGAAACATAGCCTCATACAAGCTAGTTCATCTTAAATGCGTCTCTTTAATTGATTCACGCATATTTTGTTATGACGCAATGACCATATTTTAGATATACGTGATATTAAACTCTCTTTGTCAACTGTTATCAGTAAACACTCATTCTGAAAGATGTTCTTAATTATCCCCCGCCACAGACGGAGGGATAAAGAATCAGTCCGTCCGTCTGTCACAATTATTTTAGGTCTATATCTCAGAAACTATATAAGATGTGAACATGAAACTTCAAAGATGTATAGATATCAATGCGGCGAAATGTCATTTACAACAACCATAACCATACATTTCTTTATTAAGAGTAATTGCCGTTTTGTACATTTTCAGGGCTATATCTCAGATATCATGCAGGAATTCAACGTGAAACTTCATAGGTGTATTGATATTAATAAGGAGAAGTGCCATGCTTAAAAAACATAACCCTTCTCTTTCTGAAGTAAGAGTTAATGCCATTTGTTGTTTTTGTGTGATTGCACATTTCAGGGCTTTATCTCAGATACGATACATCATGTCAACACGAAGCTTCATGTGTGTGTAGAAATCCATGGAAAAAATTGCTTTGCACAAGAATAATAAACACAATTTATTTGCGGGGGATATCAATTCAACGATTTTGCTTGTATATAATCCATTGATGAAAACATTTCCATCTTTTTTTATAATCAGCAGCAAGTTATAGATACCATGTTGAACAAGTACATCTCCAAACATACTAGAAATTAACTACGCAACATTTGACGAACTTATGTTGTGAAGCAGTAAAGAGGAAACAGAATTGCTGTTCTAAAGTTAAGCTAAAACAGTTAATAGTAGATGAAGATGGATATAAGCCCTATTTTACTTCAAACTTCACGGCATAGCATAAGACTAATGTGGGAAACAAACAGTTAAAAAAATCTCTAAAATGTTATTGTTTATTCGTTTAGTAGTCTACTTTATGGACACGGCTAAATTAAATAACATGAACACGGATGTCCATTGATTGCTGTATTTGTTTAATTAGTTAAAGGGGCATTTTCACGTTTTGGTAAATTGACAAAAAACAAAATGTTTCAAATTCGCAAATCGTCGATGTAGTTATAATTGTGGGGAAACAGTAATACTGAACATTTACCATTCTCTAAAATATCAATTATATGCATCTTCTTACGATTTAAAGACCTGGAAATTATAAAGCGTTGCAACGCGAAACTATTAAATAATTTGGAGAGTGCTGTTGTTGTCGTTATATTTTGTGATACAACGAGGACTGCTAATATAAGGTATAAAATACATCACTCAGTGTATGAACACGGATGACCGAGTGGTCAAAGCGATAGACTTTTTCTTCAGCGGTCAGTGGTTCAAGCCCAGTTGAGGAATACTTTGTTCTGTTTTTAATGTTATTCTTGGCTGTACTGGAGCTTTTTAGATCCAATGTTTACATTTATCCAAATAAAGCATTTTAATGACAAACTTCAATACATGTCAAAATCTGGGAAAATACCCCTTTAAGTCTCTTCATGTATACCGTATAACAAAGCTTTATAGTTACATATTGATATGTATATCACTTCAGTGGATGCATTCATTTACAGTATTAACAGCAAAATAGAGCATGGACCATGTGTATTCATTACACTGTCTTTTAAAATCAGTGTCAGCAACCAAATCGTAAAGATCAAGTCTTGTGTACGTAGATCGCACCATAATGTGTTATTTTGATATAGATACGTGCTAATTTACAGTAGCGCCCTTTAGGTAAATTATCTAACCAATTGTTAAATGCTTTGACTGTAGCGACCGACTTTGTTTGCGAGTTTCACTTTCGTGTTTTGCAATAAATTTAAATAGCGTACTTTTTGGTATTTAAGTAAGGCATTGTTTCATTATCATTACAGATTTTCGCCGTCGTTTGGTGGAACATTACAATGACACTTCGAGCAATGTGCCTCTTTCAGTATTGGATCAGAGTCTTGATAAACGTATAACCGATATATATGCAACGCCGAAAATGCACCGGTTTGATATAGCAAGTGATGGGAAACGTGTTAAAAAGGAGCAAGTACTGACATACAAGGAACTCTTTTACACAGACGACACAAAGTCAAATCGACGTGTTTACGTACAAGGCGAGCCCGGCAGCGGCAAGTCAACGTTTGCAGCCAAGTTAGTTCATGATTGGTGCGACGAAAATCGGCCTTCAACGGCAGCTCCCAACAAAAATGCATCGTTTGATGACGTGTTAGTCATTCAAAATTTCCCGTTCATTTTGTTCCTCTCGTTGGGAGAATCAAGAGGTCAGACCGAAGTAACGCATATGATAAAGAAACAAATCATCGACACAATGTATTCTGAAGAAAAACGTGATGTCATGTACACTCTTTTACTCAAAATAATAGAGACGGAAATATGCCTTGTAATACGTGACGGTCTAGATGAATGGGTGGCTCCTGACGGTAGTAATCTTGCTGAACCTTCTATGGCGGGATTTCCAAAGGACAAGTGCGCGGTTCTCACAACTTCTCGACCATGGAAACTTGCTGATGAGCGTATCAAGAACTCAAGGATCGACATCCTCGTAGAGATCGAGGGTATTAGCGATTCATATACATTTATTGAAAGAGTACTACGGTGCATACTTGACAAGAGCAAGGATCTTATGACAACCGCGATTGAAATTGAGAGCTTCTTAGAGGAGCGTCGGCTGACCTGGTTATCAAATTCACCGATGTTGTTCACACTTGTTATTTGCATGTGGGTGGACACTATGGAGGAAGAGGAACATTTGAACGGATCTTCATTGTGTGCATTGTATACTACTTTTCTTGAAAGCCTGTGTAAGAAGGCGAACGATACAACTGGCTTTTTTAACGATTTAAACCCTCCTCATGTGAAGTGTTTTTCAAGAACAAGTTACCTTCGGCCTATCATTCAAAACGTAGATGTCATTTCAAAAGCTGCTTTTCATCTTTTGTTTTCTCCTGAAAAGGAAAAGTCTATTGTATTCAACGATCAGGAATTGTCAAACTATCTTACACCATCTGAACAAGAGTTTGCTCTTAAAGCGGGACTGATATCAAAACGGAAAACCAAAAGAGCTTTAAATTCGTCTATCTCATTTATCCACAAAAGCATGCAGGAATTCCTGGCTGCTTATCATATTGCCCACAATGCACTTTTGATTGATGACGTCATTTCTGGATATCTGGGATGTCATTCGGATGCATATCTCGACATATCCCAGGTGTTCATATTCCTATGTGGACTGAGCGTATCGGCTGCCAATACGCTATCTGGCATCATAAATGAACATTATAGTAAAATAATGGACGCGTGTTGTTGTACAATTTTAGTTGAACATTATGCTTTTCAAAGAATCATAGTCGCAGGATACAGAGAAGCTGTTTTAAATGACCATACTGGCATTCTCCTCAGACTCAGTCACTTTGATATCTATGGGAACAACTTAATGGACATTAACAACATATGGAGAGAAAACAAGTCCAATGCCCTGTTTTTGAAAATAAGTGTAAACGACAAAACGTATCGTGCCATACATAGTTCAGCTACACACAGCGAGCCAACATCGCAGGTTGAGTTTGACCTGTCATCTTGCCGCAATCTGAAATGTTTGATACTTGAGGGAAGCGGCATACACGTGCAAGGTAATATATACAACAAAACAATATAGTAGGTTTTCGATCAATTTTTTTATTTCTCAAAAATGAACAATCAATAAAAATACAATTGAAATTTATATCAGAGTGTTTAGTTGTGTTATGCTATTAAAATCAACAGTTCATAAAGCTATTCTATACATGAACATGCATAATAACGTGCTATGATCGGTATACATAAAGTGGAAATAATAATAATATCCCGTATCACGTAAATGATGTCAAATGCATTTTCCTGAACTGGATCAATTACATATTTCTTGGTTTTACCATTATTTTTCTGGAAATACACGCCGTGCTTTTGAAACTTTTGATCATAAACACCATTGCGCTTGCATAATGATACTTTTAGATATACGTGTTTTACAACTTTTCGTGCAGTATTTATTGCTGTTTGTGCCGTTATCTTAATGTGGTTTTCACAGATTTTGATATGTATCGAAATTTGGTGTTAAATGTTTTATTGATTAATGCAAACATTGGATCTAAAAAGCTTCAGTAAAAAAAAAAAAAAAGAATAAAATAAAAGAAAACAATATCCCTCAGCTGGAATCGAACCAATGATCCATGGAGTAAAAATCAAACTATTAGACCACTCGGCAATTCGCAATCATACAAAGAGTGTTGTAGTTTATACTTTATATACGCAACCCTCGTAGTTTCACAAAACATAACGATAACATGCATATTATGGATATTTTAAAGCATGGTAAATGTGCATAATTACTGTTTACTCACCAATATCATAACTACAACGAGAATTTGCGAATCGGATTGTTTTTAATTGTGTCAAATTACCAAAACGTGGCAAGGTCCCTTTAAGATTTAAGAATATATTATTGAAAATGTATGAATTTGATGCCAACATTTCACGTTGCGTGCAGCTTTACCGTGTATATGAATGGCTGATTACATCGAATTTTTGCCGATAACACAGGCTAATTAAATAAAGTAATTATGATGGTTTTCACATAACCATTAGCCGCATACAAACTGCAATAAATGCACAGGTTTAAATGCTTATGAAAAATAGTTTTAAAAAGATATTTGAACAAAATCCCACTTACCGGTGTGTCAACATCCATTAACATCGATTTGTAAACCCCATAAAGTCATTTGATCCTGCACCCTGGTACAGCACTATTTTTTTTCCGAAATCAAGAGTTACCTTATGCAAAAACATTCAGCTATGTGATACATATATAAATTCCCTGTTATTCCAACTACATGCATAGCGGTTGTTGATGTCGAATTTCTTTTTTGTGGTTAAAAATAAGGTTTGTGATTCAAAAGAAAACAAATATACACGTCGTTCCGGGAGTCATTTAAAACGTCAGTCTTTCCCGATTCTTGCAAAAATGGGACAAAGTGATACAGTTGGGTTTCGTAACTAGCAAGACTATTTGGAAATGTGGAGATTCTTAGTTTATTGAAGGTAAATTAGTTTTAAAATCGTTATTTTTTCATACGAAAAGATACAAATTTTCAGTTATCAGTGTAGATATATCTTTTACACGCGTAATTAACCGCCATAATAAATGTAAGTGCAATATATGATTCAAAATACAATAACATACTCATCTGATTTATTGGGATGTGTTTTGAATAATTTATTTCGGATATAATCAATATATATCTATTTAAAATTCATTGTTCGATTAAGATGTGTCTCTCAGCCTTAAATCAAAGTGTTTTGTGTCATGTTGGGTACGATAAAATCCATATTGGGAGTAATTCTGTGCTAAAACTACATAATTCAATCCGTCAGTACGCCCACCTTACAGTTGGAAATTAAATTGTCTTAGAAGAACTAACACACTTTATTGTTGTTTTTTTGTGTTAGGATTTACAGTAACTAGTGCGATATGTTAACAAATTACCTCAGTTTACACTAGCGAAGAAACGGAACATTCTACGAATGAATTGCCTAATTATTAAACATGTGAATGACAGTAACTTCTACAAAGTATTGTGAGTGCATGTATAATGGAAAGGTCGAAACGCAGTAACAACGAATCGTTTCAATAACTTAATAGCTGGTTTATTTAAATGTTATTACGAACCAAATAACGTCATTTAAAATGCTTATTGTGAAAAATATCAACGTAAGCAGTGGGCACCTAACCCACCCATAATGACAAGGGACGTTAAAACAAACATGTGCAAAGCCCGACATATTGTTAAAAATACGTCCGTTTTTTATCATATGTAAGCTAGCGATGGAACAGGAAATAACATAAATGTGTTTCATATCCGTTACAAATGCACATTCTCAGTTACTACTGCATAGTGTTAAAAATACTTAAGTTTCTTATAAGGTGTACACTTTCGATGAAACATGTAATTATATTAATGGTTCCTACTTGTTAAAAATTTACGCTGGTCCTTTACTACCATTCATTGATGTTTTGCATCTCTGAAAACGAATGAGCATAATACAATTACGGCCTTTTTTAATTGTTCTACGTGATCGGCGAGGTGATTCCTATGATTATTGGTATGAAACGGAATCTGGATTAAGCCGACCTCCTATTTTAAGATGTTGATGTGTGTTGGCCAGAATATAATACGGGATTTTGTAATATCTTTCTTAATCTAGAATCGTACTTGTAATATCGTGTTCTCATTAAGATCACGAAATCTCGACCGATGTAAATGCGAAAAGAACGAAAACACGATGCGAAACCGTGATATTTCATTTCGCAAATTCGCATTGGGTTTACTTGAGTTCATATCGTATTTAAGCAATATTTTGTCATACACAATCATTTAACATAATCGTATGCGCTAAAATATATTCGAGGTATGGAAAATGCGATTTTTGAATGCGAACATAAGTTGGAAGATCGCAAGATTACGGTTTGTGGTTAATATAATCTGAATCGAGATTGCGAGATACATTGCGCAACATTGATTTTTTGTTGCTGTTGGTTTGCCATTTTAAGCTTTTGATAAATAAGGGCGAGATCGCGAAACGAATTAAGAGAGCAGTCGACTTATTTTAATGCATGATCGTGTTATTCATGTCAAGACCTCTCTAGGTAATTACGCATTGTTTCATCGCTCAACCTTCATTTCATTTTATGACCGGTTCTTGTTCTTGTACTCTCGCGTACCAACAGAAGTTATTGAAAGTTAATCTAAGTAAGGGTGACAGTTAAAGTATTATTCAGCTCACCTTAGTATAACGTGCCCATAGTGAGCTATTGTACTTGCCTTTTGTCCGTCGTTCGTCCTGGGCCGTGCTTCATCCGTCGTAAATATTAAATTGTTCACACTTTTGGACAAAAACTTCATGAATCCTGGTCAACACGTTTGTCTCAAAAATATCTTGGCCGAGTTGGAAACTGGATCACGTGTAGGCTAACATTAGATCATTATGTCAAATTATACAAACGGCTTATAAACACTCCCGAAATCACATTTAAAGTCGAACCTTTATGAATCTTGGTAAGAACATTTGTTGTAATGACGTCTCCATTCACATGTGAGCAGTATACAATATACCTCATACCAAAAAGAACCCGGAGGCAGTGACTGGTGTTCAATATTCTCAGAAGAAAAGGAAAATGGCAGTGGAAGACTTGGACAAACATTTTTAAAAACTAGCCTCTGTGTTAAGCCTAGCAGTTTGTGGCAAATGGTTTGTGTTTGTCGAACGAAAACATGGCCGACCGGGGGTTGGGCAATTTCATCAATTTGCTATAATTTAACAATGATACTCTAGAAGCCTCATTTTAGTCTTATTTTTTAAGATACTTGTTTAGAACATTTGTGTTATAGTATCTCTTCCGAGTTAAACAATTGTTTGGTCCCTTTGAAAACATGACCGCAAGGGAAGCGATGCGGATTTCCGTAAATGGTCATAGTGACACATTGTTAATGCGCTATTAATTCGCTATTAGCAAATCTTATTTTCCAATCTGTATAAAACATTTTCAAAACATGTGTCCCTATGTACTAAATTATTGTGCCAATATTTAAAACTATGCTACTTGACGTAAAAAATAGGTTCATAGTTCAAAATAAAAAGGGTCACATTAAAGGGGCCTTCTTCACTTTTTTTTTAATGACAAAATTATAAAAATGTGTCACATTCGCAAATGTTCGTTTAAGTTTTGATATTTTTGAGGTAACAGTAATACTGAACACTGAGTAAAAATGTACATTTTGTTCACTACGTTTATGGCTGCGTGATGCACTTGTTTAGGTTTTATAAATACGCTGTTATTTTATTAACACGCGATACGAATTTATTAAAATTATTTTTCTATTTTTGCCGATTCGTATTTAAAGGGGCCTTTTCACAGATTTTGGCATGTTTTAAAGTTTGAAGTTAAATGCTTTATATTGATAAATGTAAACATTGGATCTAAAAAGCTCCAGTAAAAAATCAAGAATAAAATTAAAAAATGACAAAAATGTAGAACGCATCAGGGCTCGAACCAGTGACTCCCGGAGTCCTGGAGTAAAAACCAATTAGACCGCTCGGTCATCTTGCCAAGTATATATGAAAGACGTATTTTATACTTTATATAAGCAATCTTCGTAGTTTCACAAAATTAAACAACAGCAGAACTCTCCAAATTATTCAATCGTTTTGCGTTGCAAAGCTTAATAACTTTCAGGTTTTTAAATCGTCAAAAGATGCATATAATGGCTATATTAGACCATATTGAACTTTTTTCAATGTTGTCAATTTACCCAAACGTGAAAAGATCCCTTTAATTAGAGCACGTTACTAATTATCAATCGTATCATATCTGGAAGGATTTTACTTGCAATTGCAGTTGTAATGTTACAACTTATAGGAAGCGTAATTTTTATGAAGCGTTTTTGATAAAACTGTATGGGTTTCTCCCTTAGATAATGAAATGTATTTGGAAATTATTTATGTTGAATAAGTCGTTTTTAAACGCTTAACAACTATTTAAAACATTTAAACAATTTAAAGTGTGTTGAACATGTTTAAAGACGGATATATGAGAAGTCTTTTTTTTAATAAAAACATTAAAAGACAAGCATATACTGACAAGTATGTTATATTCGTCCACGGTATCCACGTAATTATGCATGGGCTTATACATACATACCCATATAAATGATAGTAAACAGCAAAACAAAATCATGAGGAACGAAAATATCAGAGTAAAAATGTATAAACCGTGTACCACATTTCTTTAAACGTGATTAACATGTTGAGGATTTGCTATCTACGTTTTTAGTCGATTACAATGTGAATCTATGCAAAGTATATTCATTTTTTTAATTTTAATATGTATTTATATTCATATGTTTGTCAAAATTTCGAAGTTCTGATTGCATGTTTAAATTATACAAGTTTTTGCACGAATTTTATTGTGTAAGCTTCTTTCCAATAATTACAAACCTTTTACTTTTGATGTAAGTTGTAATGGTACAACACATAGGGGTCATAAGCTTTATAACGAGTTTGTTAAAAAGTGTATTGTTGTCTCCCTTGGATAATGCTATTTTATTGAAAACGAATATGTGTTGAATAATTCATTTTAAAATACTGATCTAACACTTACAAGTAGGTGAATATAGTTCACGACATATACACGGGAAGGAAAATTTGATGAGAAACATAAACAACACGCAAATAATACTTATTAACCGATTGAAAATGTAAAAGTAGTATTGCTCATTTCAAATCCAAGGTAATAATGCCCAATGTATTGTATATTGTTATGGCAATAGGTTCAAACGTTTTAAATCTATCAAAAATTTTACCTACGTTAACACTTGTTACCGTAGTCAATATGTCCGTAACTTTTATAAATGTAATTGAATGTTTACAGATTCGTCGAGTTCGGTTTCATCGACACTTTTGTGTATTGTACTAAATAGTACAAATCCAGCCCAGTGTGCAGATCCTCAACCAGTGCTGCCTTGCATAAAAAACATTGAATTTTACAAGATTACATGTTCGCCGACCTGGCTACGCAGTCTGCTCAGCACATTGCTTACACTCGATCATTACGTGAGGTATAAGATGACGGAATGTTACATAACATCTTGTAAAGAAGATACAGTTAGATGGGCAGATACAAAGACGGACGCATCATTATTGAGTTTTAAGGATACATTAACACTGATGAACGATTATGTAAGTTTTTGTCCCGGTCTTTGGGAGGCTCTCCATGGTCTGAATATCAAGAGTCTGAGTCTGAATGTTCGGTTTGGAGGTTTTAAGGTAAAATATGCAGACTCGATGTCCAAGTCACTTTTATCGCTCACTCATCTGGACACGCTTAATATAAAAGTGAATGCTAACGGTCCTGGTCTGTGGGAGGCTCTCCATGGTCTTAATATCAAGAGTCTGAGTCTGAGTATTGAGTATGAAGGTTTAAACGTAAATTATGCAGACTCGATGTCACAGTCACTTTCATCGCTCACTCAACTGGACACGCCTAGTATTAAATTGGATGATAACATTCCCTATCTGTGGGAGGCTCCCCATGGTCTGAATATCAAGAGTCTGAATCTTAGTATTTGGTATGTAGGTTTAAACGTAAATTATGCAGACTCGATGTCACAGTCACTTTCATCGCTCACTCAACTGGACACGCTTAGTATTAAATTGGATGATAACATTCCCTATCTGTGGGAGGCTCTCCGTGGTCTGAATATCAAGAGTCTGAGTCTGAGTGGTAAGTTTCTACGTTTAAACGTAAATTATGCAGACTCGATGTCACAATCACTTTCATCGCTCACTCAACTGGACACGCTTGGTTTTGAATTTGATGATTACAGTCCCTGTCTGTGGCAGGCTCTCCATGGTCTGAATATCAAGAGTCTGAGTCTTAGTATTTGGTATGTAGGTTTAAACTTAAATGATGCATACTCGATGTCCCAGTCACTTTCATCGCTCACACGTCTGGAGACGCTTAGCATTGAACCGAATGGTCAAAGTCCCGTTCTGTGGAAGGCTGTCCATGGTCTGAATATCAAGAGTCTGAGTCTGAGTGGTCAGAACGGATGCTTTACTGTTGAGCATGCAAATTCGATAGCACAGTCACTATCATCGCTTAAACAGCTTGAAACGCTTTCTATATATTTTTGGAAATATATCGACATAAAGCTACCCCAGTCATTGAAGCATTTAAATAGCTACTTTATGGTATTGCTTCCATCCGAATTACGCGAACTTGTGGACACACTGTCTGCATGTACTCAGACAATCGAGAGTAACCTAGACTTTTGTTGTGCGTCTTTGGACGGTACAACTTTTAAACGAATTCCACCTGAGGAATACATTGTCGTCAAAAAGGAACTAGAGATGCTGAAAAATGTTGAAGTGAAGCGATTTAAAATATTAGACCGGACACGTCAATCCGATGTTTATGATGTTTATGATGATGATGATGCCGCGTCTGACTGGTCTGTACGTGGCATTGGTGGTGTCCATGACGATACTGAAGATGATGATAACGTTAAAGATTTTGCATATAAAAAATTTGTTCGCCGAATGTGTAGCCATATGTGTAAAACAATCATTAATCGAATATCAATGCGACTTCTGATTACTCCATCCTCAAACTCATGAATTGTCAATAAATGCTACTGCAACACCTGATAATAAGTACAATTGTATTTATAATGTCTCGAACAAAATAGGAATGATATATCTCTCTTGGATATCATACATTGACAGTAGGCATTGTCAAAAATTAATTTAACCAGTATAAATAATCTTAACATTTTTGTGATGTTTTATTGGTGTGTAAATGTTAATGGAAAACGCAGTTTCATTTCATAGCCAATACAGGATATCATGTACTGTTTTTTTCTGCAATATTTATGTACGAAGCATATTATATTTGTGCGGTGTTTCTAGTTCGCGTTGAAGCATATATATATATATATATATATAATATATATATACATCTTGTGCACATATTACAGAACTGCTTTTAAAAAAAGTTGCTATACCCATGACTATTGTAGAATATCTAATACATTTTATCCCTTATTAGCTATAGAATTCACACCGCTTGTCGTCTTAGAATAAATCATATAATAATATGTGTTAAGTTGCTTCTTACAGACGATGCGTGTCATGTTGATTTTAAGATTTGTGATTACAGATAACATTAACCAGATTATTTTGCAAATATATATTAATCTTTTATATGCAAACAGGAAAAATTGTATACCTTTAGTTTTCATTTAGTTTCAGATTATTATCAGGTACTCAAATACGTCCAAAATAGTATATAATTTTATATGGTATTCTTGCCTAGAATGCCTATCTATAGTTTTGTTACGCATGTCCTATCTTTATAAACAATTGTTTTGGCTGTGACTCTGAGCCAAATATCAGGTTTGGACTTATTACAATCTGGTTTTCATAATAAGGTTTGGACTTCTTACAACCGGGTTTGGACACCTTATCACCTGATTTGCATTATAAAGTTTGCACTCATAACAAACAGGGGACTGTTTCAATAAACATCGTTGTACACATTTACGATACGATACATTTTTTGAAGATACATAATTGCTAAAGTCCATATCATATGTTTACACATTTTCAGTACTTAATCAAATGCATTGGCATCTCCAGGGCCGTATATATTTGACGAGCATGGCGAGCTAGTTCGTCTACTTATTAAGATTACAAAGTTCTCTCGTATGTTACAATTATCGTACGATAATTTATGAAACTGCCCCACGGTTTGCATTATAAAGTTAATACTCCTTACAACAGGGTGTGCATTCAGCCTTCAGAGGCGGTAACCCAAAATATATTAATGTGTGTTTTTGTTGTGTTTTTGTGCATTTTGTCTATCACATTCGTACACTTGTTTTTTTGCTTATAAATTTGAAAAAAAGCAGCTATTTAACTGAAAAACTTAATTGTGGTGTGGTCCTGTGCTGTGTGGAGAAGTCGGAGTACATGTAGGAAATTCAAACTGTCACCTTATTCCAGTTACCCACATCGCATTCGTTATTGGTGACTTTCGACACACGAAAATTTCTGTAAATGTTTGTAAACGATGATTTGTTCATATTATTTTCTTGACATAGATGATATCATTATTATCTGTGTTTGTATATTATACTTGTTAAAAGATGTTTACCATATATAAACTACAATATAAAGATTAACGTTGGCTAAAGCGCATACGATAAAAACGCATTCAATATAGATAAAGATTGAACACCCATATATGTAAAAAAAACGTTAACATGTCATACATTGTAGGAAACTTATGAGCATATATTTATTTAGCTTCACATAGTTTTGTAAGAACAACTATTTAAACGATCGAGAGTTTTATATATCTGGGTTTTATTTAAAGAACGAACATTCATAAAGTTATAATAAGTCTGTAAATTTTCAAAAACATATGTGAGTGTGTGTTTACAACAAATGAATACAAATAAAAATTATGTGTTAACATTAGTCTGATTAATCATGTTATCGTTATTTTAACGGCGTTGGGTTATTTCTTTTTATGTTAGTTTGTTGCCTTTTGTCTTATATGAGCATATATAAACAAGGGCTGTTTGTAAAACAAGCATGCCCCCATATGGGCTCTCAGTTGTAGTGACAGTCATTTTGTAAATATGTTTTTGTCACTGTGACCTTTGACCAAGTGACCTATAAATCAATAGGGGTCATCTGCGAGTCATGATCAATGTACCTATGAAGTTTCATGTTCCAGGCCATAAGCTTTCTTGAGTTATCATTGGGAAACCATTTCACTATTTCGGGTCAATGTGACCTTGACCTTTGACCTAGTGACATGAAAATCAATAGGGGTCATCTGCCAGTCATGATCAATGTACCTATGAAGTTGCATGATCCTAGGCATAAGCGTTCTTGAGTTGTCATCCGGAAACCATTTTGCTATAATTTCGGATCACCGTGACCTTGACCTTTGACCTAGTGACCTGAAAATCAATATGAGTCATCTGCCAGTCATGATCAAACTACCTTTGATGTTTCATGATCCTAGGCATAAGCGTTCTTGAGTTATCATCCGGAAACCATTTTACTATTTCGGGTCACCGAGACCTTGATCTGTGACCTAGTGACCTGAAAATCAATAGGGGTCATCTACGAGTCATGGTCAATCTACCTATCAAGTTTCATAATCCTAGGCATTAGCGTTCTTGAGTTATCATCCGGAAACCATTTTACTATTTCGGGTCATCGTGACCTTGACCTTTGACCTAGTGACCTGAAAATCAATAGGGGTCATCTGCGAGTCATGATCAATGTACCTATCAAGTTTCATGATCCTAGGCATAAGCGTTCTTGAGTTATCATCCGGAAACCATTTTACTATTTCGGGTCACCGTGACCTTTGACCTAGTGACCTCAAAATCAATAGGGTTCATCTGCAAGTCATGATAAATGTACCTATCAAGTTTCATGATCCTAGGCATATGCGTTCTTGAATTATCATCCGGAAACCATTTTACTATTTCGGGTCACAGTGACCTTTGATCTAGTGACCTCAAAATCAATAGGAGTCATCTGCGAGTCATGATCAATGTACCTATGAAGTTTCATGATCCTAGGCATAAGCGTTCTTGAGTTATCATCCGGAAACTACCTGGTGGACGGACCGACAGACCGACCGACATGTGCAAAGAAATATACCCCCTCTTCTTCGAAGGGGGGAATAATTAATATGGATTTCTGTATTTTGCTTAATATGACACCGATTTGCAAATCTTAAACATGTGTACCTTAACGAATAAATTTTCTTCACAATCAAAACATCTGTGCCTTACTCAAATACCGGAAATTTATGAATGAACGTTTACTATCTTCATATCTTAATCTGAAAAATGTGTTTGGATATATTATTATTTCTCTAAAGAAATTGTGATAAACAATTGCAACTTGTTTCGTTTTGTGTGATATTTCACTTTTTGAAAGTAATGTTATGTATTTAATGTGTATTATTAGTATACATAAAATACATACTATTACTTTCAAATAGTGAAATATCACATACAACAAAACAAATTGCAATTGTTTAATATCATATTTCTTTAGAGAAATAATCGATGCAGACGATGTCAAACACAACGTTATTACAGACAATTTGTAAATTTGCAATAAGAAAAACAGTAGAAAAACGTATATAATATGCAAAAAAAGAACAGCAAGCGCAGAAGTAACAAACCTTTTAAACTTGAAAGTTAATTACTACAACGAACTTTTTTACTGCAATTTGTGTTTGTTTAATTAAGATTATTTGCAGAATAATAAAAACGTTTAAAGTAATTTTCGCATGTTTATTTACAGAAGTAAAATATGCAGATGATATAAAACAGTACACAAACGCATGCGATATGAAAAAACACGGACACAATCAAACACAAAGAAATCATCCAGCCCCGTAAAATTAATATAAATAACAGTTTTCACTAATTGTAGGTGTAATGTTTTTTTTATTATGGATTATTGCACAACAAGTATTATAATTATGTAATCACAGTATAAGATAATTGTTATTCATGTTCAAATTTCGCTTCTTAAATGTCCGACTTCCTGTGATATTGCTGATATTTTAATCACGGTCACCATATGAAACTTGTTCTGGGAAAACTGGGCTTAATGCATCTGCGTAGTGTCGTCCCAAGTTAGCTAATGAGGGAGAAACATTCTGCATAAAGTGGATCATAGGTTAGAAGACTTCGGTTGAACAAAACATTCCATGAAAAGCGGACATTGCTGTCTCTGATTAGCCCGTGTGGACCGCACACGCTAATATGTAATGACACGTGACGCACATGCATTTAGCCTAGTTTTCCCGGAACGAGGTTCATATATGACCAGTCGTGTAGAACAGTGGTGCTATTTAATGTGTAGCGTAGTGCTACACTTTAACTTTATAAGTATGATAACACAACTCAGTCAATTCATAACACTAATTTTATTTGATAAAAAGTTCTATTAATTTACAATCTTAAGTTATTAATAATTTCAAAAGACTTATAAAATAACATAACAAAAACCTATTTTACCTCCTAACACTAGTGTCCTGTCATGTCTTGGGGTAAGCATTATATAGGCCGAGATGTATGTACTGGACATCTGGCATCATACGGAAAAATGTATCCTTTGATTAATTTATTGGATATAATTATAAGGTACACTGCCCTACCTATCTGATCGTTTAGGTCTTTCGTGTTCAATTATGATTGTCAATATGTAGACACCGCTCCCAAGCTATATTCGTCCGTATGTTACGTACGACTACAACTCGCGACGGGTTTTATCTTGAAGTTCCGTCATGGCCTTCATATCTGAATGCCAATCTTAACAATACCCCGTCATTGGTGTATTTATCTAACGACTGAATATATTTCCATGCACCCCGATGCCAGATTGTATCTTTGTCTGTTCAATATTGGTTATAGAGAGAATTTGCCAACTGAGTTTCTTATTGTTTATACTTTCAATGTTTACAGAATTTAGTCTATTGATATATAATACATGTATAATATTTATTTTGTATTTATTATATTTACTTTGATAACTTTATAATCAATCTTGCTATACAACAAATGGCTTATTACTTCGGCCTAAGACGGCCTGTCTCGAATAATGATGGTTCTATTTAAGAAATAGAAAACCTCACTGAGGGCCTTATGGCAGAATAGTGACCAGCCAGGCAGCCCCAAATAGTATATGGACCGAAGCCGGAGGCTGAGGTCCGTAAACTATTTTGGGCTGCCTGGATAGTATATGGACCGAAGCCGAATGCTGAGGTCCGTATACTATTTGTGGCTGCCTGGCTGGTCACTATTCTGCGATTGCGCCTGAAGTGAGGTTTTCTATTTCTTATATTATACCGAACATTTTTGTGCAGATAAATGTCAATAGAAATAAAAATTAATAACACAAGATAAAGTCCATAAACATTCATCAGTTACTATAAAGTATGCGAGTTGTCTCCCTGCGAAAGTTGAACACGGAAAAATTCGCTTCTTTATACTTTATACAAAATTCATTTTTATTGTAAAGCATTTTGCATATTGAGATACATCTTATATGAAGGTAACTGCTCATTTCACAGAAAACATGTTGCAAAACATTAATCCCGAATATGGCATTTAATTTTTGTATTTTTTAAGATGATATTAATAATATATAAAAAAAACACACTCGTTACCTGCCAAACGAATCGTTACAATTAAGAATATGTACGGCATTATTGTTGTGCGCGAGTTGTCTCCCTGCAAAAAGTAGGACTCGGAAAAATTCGCTCTTGTATACAAAATTCATTTTTGTTGTAAAGAATTTCACATATTGAGATACATTATATATAGTTATATCTGCCTTTATTACAGACAACGTGTTTCTAAACATTGATCATAAATATAGCATTTAATTTTTGTATTTTTCAAGATGTGATTATTAATACAAGACACACGCTTGTAACCTGCCAAACGAATCGTGCGTTTACCTTAACTATACTTAACTATATGAAACAGTTATATTCTTTGTAAAACTTGCACAAATATTACAAATAAACATTCTAGCGGTCACTATTACAAGCGCGCGCATCTTTACAGGGCACTATTCAAAATAGCGCCCGCTGACTATGCGCGCGCATCTTTACAGGGCACTTTTCAAAATAACGGACCTGTGAAGTTTATATACGCAAAGAAGAAACAAATTTATGTGAGATATAATATTTAAAAATAGTTATTTTTTATATTATAATGAATGAATAAACATCGCTATTGACCGAAAACAAACCCTTTCTTTACCTTCATTAACTGCCTTTTCATTTTTTTATTTGGTAAAGGGTTACATCTGTGCGCCAAAAAAAAACTACACAAGTAACTGTATCGATTTTTTTTACTGTTATCCAGCATGCTTGCAGGATTTTTTGATACGTCGAATATTCGTTTGTAAATAACTTATATTCCCCTGTTAACCACAGAAAAGCGTTAAAATGATATAATTGAAAAGCTGTTGTTTATGGATTGACATCAAATTATACGTTCAACATAATAGTGTTTTATCGTTCAATGTTTACCGCCTACGGTGTGTCTACATGTATTGAATAATTCCTACCACATCTATGGTTCGGCCATGAAAATAGTTATTATCTCGTCCATTGCAAAGTGTCGTGTTCTTGTTCATCTTTAATGCCTCTTAAGAACGTGATAACAGTGTGTTTAAATGACGATTTTTGAAATAGTTGTATATATTCGGAAAAAAATGTATGAATTATCTTTAAACAAGCGTAATGATGCTCTCGACTAAAAACAATGTATCAAATAATAATACATTAAAGGATAATTATCATTCGAAATTGGTAAAATAATAAAGCATTTGGGACGCGTTTCCTCGATAATTGGGAAACTACGTCGACTAGTATTACTAAAGCGGTTCTGTTTCGTCACCCATCATGAAAGGTGGCGAGGCGCAGCGGTAGCGCGTTGACTTTGACTTTCAGAGGTATCGGGTTCAAAACACGAGGATGACAATATGTTTTTGTCAACGTTGTTTTTTCTTGGTTTTACAATTTTTTTTAATTATAGATATCTTAGTAAACAAATTAGACGATATTTTCCACACAAAAAAAACACGAAAATCTGTGAAAAAGTCCCTTTCAGCTCTTATTAGTACATACGAACGACTCAAAGCGACCTGATATGTGGACCCGGAATGTGTTCTAGCTGTGTTAACTTATTAGCTATTTGACTCACGAAAGTTGATACGAATTTTAAATTCTAACAGCAATGCCCAGCTTTTGTTGTTTGTTACTGATACGTATTTGTTATTTTAGTGTGGTCTTATGTGGTATGTGTGTGTGTGGGAGGGGGGGGGGTGAGTCGCCTGAAAACCAGCAGGAAAGCCCACTTGTCCGGTATAGTGACCACCAATCAAACTCACTTTCTTCCGGGAAGGGTTGTTGAACCCGGGTCGCATAGGTAAGAAACGCGTTAACCTACCACTGCGCTAACCTGACAGCATGTTGAAATTGGCTGACAGTGTGTGTATGACGAAGTATATAAGGTCTTTTTTGAACTATAGGCTACAGTATGTGTGGACCCGGGAAGTGCTCCAGCACTTCTACTCAATTAGCTTACTAGACGCACGACGATTTTACGAATTTTGAATAAAAGTTTTAAATTCCCAGCTATTTCGTTGTTATTGAAAGATGGTGCACTGATTGTTGTGGTCTTGTGTTGTTGGGAAAAACCGGAGTACCCAGAGAAAACCCGCCTGTCCGGTACGGTAACCATCAACCAAATTCACATGCTTCCCGGAACGGGTCGCCTAGGTAAGAAGTGAGTGGCTCATCTACTGTGCTAAGGCTACTAACCTAGAGACTCCAAAGCCGGTATCGAAAATAAGGCGGACAAATATTGCACGGATTCGAACCCTGATGTCGACGTTAGTATTTTTTTGGAACTGTAAGAAAGCTTTTCAAGTATGCGCAACTATTTGGAACGATTCGTCTTTTAAGACGTCTGTAATAATGCGTTTTATATTGTTAAATGCTTTATGTAATACTTTTTGATAATTGTTAAGGCTTCAAATTGAATCATCTCATTAAATTATTATTTTGATATTTGAACACAAAAACACTAAACACCACTGAGTTAATTTTAACATATTTTATTAAATACATATTGTACCTCCCTTTTCAAATAAACCACAACCTCTGCTTTACTGTGGTCATATAGCTGAGATATTATTAGTATTGACATTTGTACTGTACTTGTATGAATTAAACCTCTGAATGGGAAATAAATATGTTCAATGCCCAATTGAGATACCAATTAGATAATGCTCATTAACAATTATTACTTGATTATTTATAACGTTGATATTGACAATTTCAATCAAAGTGTTTAAACATTTCTGAAAATAAAATCTAACAATCTAGGTGTGTGACCACTCAAGGGCTTGGGACTTCAATTGCAAAGTTTACGATTTTTAAAACTTAGCAGTTTATTAGTGTAAAATCATCGGACAAGTAAATAAATGACATTACATTATTGTATTAGGTTTAGACATTTAAACATGTTGAGAAACTTTTTTGTAAAATAATAAGACATTAAAACAATTGGCAGTACCTTATTACACTACGAATTAGACATTTGAACAATTGGCAGTACATTGAGATGAAATAAAAGAAAAGTACATTATGGAAAGGAAAACAAACATTTAAACAATAGACATGTCATTATTGTAAAATACTTAAACAAGAGGGCCGTGAACTAAGGCGCTTACTTGAGACCCAAAAACACTAAACTTTTCTGACAAGGTGGAGCTAAAATAATGAAGTACTTTAAGAAAAAAACAACAAGGAATTTAATTCCTAGGCCCCTTTTAAACTTCTCTGGGATATACTTTAAACAAAGGTTCCAACTTAGGTTCATGAAGTTTGGAAAAAGAAAGTGCCTTCTACCGTAAACACATAAGTTTTTATATATTTGACGTAATGGCTTATTGTTTAAGCTCTCATAACCCAGTACCTAGTTCCAAATTCAATTTCATTGGGACAAATGCCTTGCCCAGGTTTCATGATATTGCAATAGAGCTTTAACAAGGTTTTAATATTGCAATATACTGAAAACTGCCCGCCCCTTGTTGATCGTGTTTGTTTTTAACCTAAACTAGGTTTTATCCACAGCCAAGATATTATGAGAACAAATGATCTGACCAAGTTGCGTGAAGATTAAATGTGACTTCTAGAGTGTAAGCACGGTTTTACCATAGCCATATAGGGAAAACTGACCTGCCCCCTGGTGGTCAGGTATTTTAATGGACAAGAAACATTTTCAAACTTGGACCAGATATCATGAGAAAAAAAACTGACATATTTTAATGGAGATTGGACCATAAATGTGACTTAACAAGGTTTCACTATAATAGTGTTTCATTTTCTTACCAACATTACTTTGGCTATTTTATTATGAGCAATGAATAGTGAGAAAAGTAGAAGATAATTGTTCATTTATGTTATCTAATTACTGATCTCACACACATCTGAAACATTCCAGAAGTCTCTCCCATGAGTGGTTACTCATATTTCACTTAATTTCTGCAAATTGCCATAAATGATGGTCATCTCTGCACATCTCTAGCATTTGCATACAGATCCTCATCATGGCAGAAATTAACATATTGGCATATTGGAATAGTATATAAATGGGGTTTTGGGAAGAAAAAGGGAGAACAGGAAAAAAAGAGACAGCCACACATGATACTACAGTTACAGTGTGATAGAAACATTCAAAACTATTCATTTGAACGCCAAGTTGAGAAGAGATTTAACAGTGTATAATAATATTATACCTATATAAATATGTATATCCGGCCAGATTTTCATACTATTGAATAAATACACTCCCTACACGCCGCGATCCGCGAGTATGTATCTTAAAATAAAATGTCGTTGTAGAACTGTAAATGAACTCGTTTGACTGTCACAGCACTCCGTCGAGGAACGATTTACTGATTAAAGTATAGTTCCAAGGTAGTAATATCATACGTATATACTAAGTGCCAAAATTATTAAAGTGAACTTAATTCAGTGTGGTCATATCTTCTACATACCGATTTCATTTTAAAAAGAGAGTCACGGGCTCGAAAAAGCTGGGATGCACAGCCTCAATATTACTGAGGGAGTGCATTAGATTCCCAGATTATAAGGTACAAACAAACACACACACAAACAGACACACACACGCACGCACGCACGCACACGCACGCTCGCACACGCACGCACGCACGCACACACACACACACATATACATTAGCTTGGTTAGCGTAAACTATACAGTCCATTAATTCCAATAATTATGGGGAAATTGTACGTTCAATCGTAGAATTTTATTTGTGATGGGACTCGTCAACAAACAGCATGTTTTTAATTCAAATGAATTCTATTCCGGAAGACTTTTAAGTGCCTGTTTTCAAACTTATAACCGTTTTAATTTTTTAATTACGAACTACTTCAAATTTTCATTTCATTTACGAAAAGTTCTACGTTTTATAGTTTTTATTCAATATTCAGTCAGCATTATTGATATTTTAATTTGCAGCCTAAGAAAGATAATCATTTCTGCCAGGAAGAGTGCTCGCAACAAATGCGAAACGACTTACAGTCGGCAGTTTATGACGAGGTGAGAATGAATAAATGCATTTTCATTGACTTGCTCAAGATCGAAGATCATCAGGGCCATATAATGGGAGACGTAAGTATTCACTTATTATACTTGCCCAATTTTCCATTACATTTTGCGCGAAAAGTGCTGAGAAACTAGAACGGAACTCCAATTGTGGATAAAGAAACTAAATACTTATTGCTTCTTAACGGTTGCATCGAAACGCCAAAATGAAGTTTAGCTGATGCTTAACCGTTAAACCACATGACTGTTCATCTTGAACATTTCCGTGAAAATGATCTCGTATTAAAATTACGGGACACGTTGGACCAGTGGTACGGCTTTTGGCCTGAGATACAAAGGTATTGGGTTCGAATCCTACTTGATCCATCACGAATTACTCTGGGCACAAGAAATAAACCTACGGGGTTCCATTCAATCAAGGTGTGAATGGGTATATGTGGGGGAAAGAAGTTTATTTGTTATTGCTGCAACTTGTGTCTAATGTTAAGTAATGGCCGACTTATGAATCGATGATTGGTGCAGGTGAATGCAAAATTCGACAAAATATTATATAAATTGCATCCTTTATATAAACAAACATTTCTTAGCATTTGCAAACCGAATTCTGACAATTCGCCCAATTTTAATGCGTATGCATAAAGATGCACAGAAGTAACGGTTGATTGTCTTCATATTTCAGGCTGCTAATCTTAAAGTTCCCATTGACGATAGGATGATTTATCATATCAAGCATCTCGTAAATGAAAACATAACCCAACCAAGGGAGATCCAGAGGAATGTGAAGATGTTGGTAAAGTCCATCTTTGGCAGTAGACTGCCCAGTGACCTTAATAGAAGGTTCTACCCCAGCAGGGAGGACATACGGAAAATAGTATACAGGGAGAGGATGAGGTTAATGGACGTAAAACTGGACCAAGAGCTATTAGCTGAGAAGGTAGAAAAATGGACCGGTGAGGACACCGGTAATCTAGTGTTCTTTCGTCCGCGGACGGAAGATGGGGACAAGGAAAGCAGCAGTTTCCTGCTGATTTTTCAAAGCGAATGGCTACGACGTCTGCTTGCCAAATACGGCAAAGAGCTAGTATTACTGGACGCAAAATATCGTACCACTAGATACGCTTTACCCTTAATTTTTTCTCTGTGTGTACACTAACAGCGGGTACTACATCGTTGCAACAATGGTAGTCGAGAATGAAAATTCAGTATCCTTAGCCGAAGCCTTAGGCAGATTGAAGGAGGCCAACAGCGGTTTTAACCCATCTGCATTCATGATAGATGCTTCTGAGGTCGAACAGAATGCGATAAAAATGACTGTCCCAAGTATGATAGGATAAATGAGAATTTTTTGTTTGATTTTTAATAACTGCATATTATTAAATATTGCTGATGTATTCATGTTCACTAATTAGAACTTTACATGAGCTATCCCCCTTCTTTCTAAAAGGGCTTTTATTAACATATCTAATGCTTCCAATTTCAAGAAAGGCTGGCATACTAGAACTAAACGCCCAGCATTCCTTTTAAGCTCATCTTTTTTTTTGAAAAAAAAATTATGAGCTATTGTCATCACCTTGGCGTCGGCGTCAGCGTCGGCGTCGGCGTCCGGTTAAGTTGTGTGTTTAGGTCCATTTTTCTCAAAAAGTATCAAAGCTATTGCATTCAAACTTGGTACACTTACTGACTATCATGAGCGGACTGGGCAGGCAAAGTAAGATAACTCTGGCATGCATTTTGACAGAATTATGTGCCCTTTTTATACTTAGAAAATTGAAAATTTGGTTAAGTTTTGTGTTTAGGTCCACTTTATTCCCAAAGTATAAAAGCTATTGCTTTCATACTTGCAACACTTACCAACTATCTCAGGGGACTGTGCAGGCAACGTTATGTAACTCTGACTGGCATTTTGACAGAATAATGGGCCCTTTATATTTAGAAATCGAAAATTTGAATTAAGTTTTGTGTTTTGGTCCACTTTACTCCTAAAGTATCATATATATTGCTTTCATACTTGGAACACTCGCAAACTATCATAAGGGGACAGTACAGGACAAGTTGCATAACTCTGGTTGTCATTTTGACGGAATTATTGCCCTTTTTTGACTTAGTTACTTTGAATATATGGTTAAATTTTGCGTTTAGATCCACTTTACTTCTGAAGTATCAATGCTATTGCTTTTAAACTTCATGCTATCATGAGGGTACTGTACCTGGGAAGTTAAATTTTACCCTGACCTTTGAATGACCTTGACTATCAAGGTCAAATTATTAATATTTGCTAAAATTGCCATAACTTCTTTATTTATGATTAGATTTGATTGATACTTTGACATAACAACTCTTACCTGACATACCACAATAGACTCCATCCAAACAATCCCCCAGAATTTCCCCCCCCCCCAATATTTTTATTCCCTTTTTTTAAAGATCATCTAATAAATGACTTCACCCTCACACTATACTCCCCCCAAACCGCCCCCCCCCCCCCCCATTTTTTTAAAACATGGTTAAAAACTAAAATATTTTTTTTATTGTGTTATGTTTGAATTACCGTCCAACCATCCAACCCAAGAATACACCCCCCCCCAAAAAAAAATTTTTTTTTTGCATTATTTCCCTATTTTTGGAATATAATTTTATAAATGAACACACACCCACAGTATACACCGCTCTCCACCCCACCCTCCCTCCTTTGTGATTGAAGTATTGAGATAGGTCCCTCCACCTTTTAAAGATAAATAGATTAGCGGTCTGCACCCGCAAGGCGGTGATCTTGTTATTTTCGATATGGTAACCTGTTAGTTCAATCGATATTCCTTACTTGAAATTATGTCATGCTCTGCGTATAACAAAATTTCAATCATCAATCGATCATAAAATTGTGTAACCATAACATAAGTCTAACATTCTGAAGTTGAGGATGAAAACACTTATTAAGGTAAAATCAGTAACTTAAGTCCTCGTATTTACTACATCCTAGTGCATGTGTAGGGTTAAGTAGTTATTTTTTTATATTTATTTATTTTCAGACGCCAGCACTTTCATTTGTGACTTCCACAGAAAACAGGCTTGGGTGCGTTGGACAAATTCTACGAATAATGGCGTAACTGATTGCAAAGACACTGTCCTGTCGATGCTTAATGTACGTAAAATGGAAACTGTAACTATTTTTTCAAAATAATTGACCACTGTCCAGACGTCTCCGGTATCACAGAGGTGTCAGTCCATTAAAAGTAGTTTCCCCTTTCCCTTTCTGTCAAACTGAAAATCAACAATTCAATATTAATAGACGTTCATTCACTTGTACGTAACACGTTTCTTAGTTGCAAATTTGATGTATGCAACACTGTTTAGGTTCTTATCCCGTTTAGGCAAGTTTTCTTTACATAAAACTCAGGAGTGAATGCTATTGCATGTTTCGTGGTCCTGAGTATATGGGTATTGTTTATTCAACAGGGTCTTGCTGACGCCATTACCGAAGAGGAGTTTAACCAAAGATTGAAGGACATAACGGAAAGTGAAATCTGGAATTCTAATCACAAATTGAAATAATACATAGAACGACAGTGGCTACCAAAGTACCAGGTATATTTTCTTTTCGGTTATGTCGGTATTAAACATAGTTTAGAATTTCATATACTAGTATAGTTCATAGGTCGAGAATAGATTTAAGTATGTTTTATTAAAACAACTTAAAGGCACATATGGTAGTTTTTCCATTTTTATACATATTGACAAAGAACGAAAAAAAACTTACCATTCAATTTGTATGAAACTTTGCAATATTAAAGAGAATTATAAATTTATAATTGAAACAAATTCATGAAATAAAAGACGGTGGTAGCGGGCCTACTTTTACTTCTTTATATTGAGTGATCTGCCCCTAAAATAGTGAGTTTTTACTTAGGGGTGTAGATTTGGCGTTAGTCTGCCCGTCAGGTATATAGCGTGTAGTTTTTGAACCGTCCGTATGTTCACATTTCATTTAGTCTTTACCTTTTGTCTTTTCATTCATGGAATTATTTGTTTAAAATAATTTATATAAATGTGTAGCAAAGGCAGATGACGTTTTTCGATCAAGACAATAACTCTCTATATTAGGCCAACGTCAGACTAGGACGTTCAAGATAGTGCAATAATGGATGTGTCCTGTCCTGTCCATGTCTTATATGAATTTATTTTGATAGAGCTAGGCAAATATGTGAAGAACGGTACGATTGTTCCTTCGTAGCTCAGTGCATAAGGTTCCGGGTTCGATCCGGGGTCGAGGCACATATATGCCAGTCATGTTACAGCTGAATACTTACTGACAAATGAAGGCTTAGCCCGGCATTTTACCATGTCGCTCCCTGAGATTCGATTTGCATGGATCCATTATTTCAATATATGAATGAATTGACTTTTTTGCACTATGTAATTGGTTTGTTCCGACTTGGGTGTGGGCATTCCGTGGAAACTGGTTGACCCTGGTGATAAACACAAACAACGGCGTTGAGTCACAGAACAAAGTGTTCAAATACGAGTATCTTGCCGCACACAAGGAATCGACTGTAACATGACTTATGCATTGTCTTATAGAAGAATTTTTCGTTGATCATTAAAGAAAGTAAGTTTAAATAGATAATGTTTATGTGAAAACAATTAATACATGCACTTTGATTAAGCATGCCTTCTGCATCTACATGTAATATTTTATTTTTGTTGGAAAGGCCAGGTGACACGTTCTGTAACATGGTGAAACGTAATAGCCAAGTAGTTGATAAAGTGTCATACACAAGTACCAAAAAAAGTTCAATACAAATTTAAAGTCGACCACCAAGTTTTGAACAAAACGGAAAAAAAATAAAACTACCCGCTATTATGCAAATGTTTTCTGCTTTACATGTCCGTAGATAGTTCACAGAGTTTTGATAAAATGCTTAATTTTAAATTTAGACAATATTTTTTACTGGGATAGGGTAAAATTGACATGTTTGTCACTCATAATGTTCTTAAATTATTTTTATTGAATAAGTAAAAAACAGAGGCACTGATCCCTAGGGCTTTCCTTTACCTACAAGAAACAGAAAGAAAATTCATGATAAGAGGAAAGATAACATTTTGCGGCTTGTTAAAAAAATGATGGTCGAAGGGAATTTCTTATTTGAACTATTTTGGGTATAATACGTCACGTGAGTAACTATATTGTTGTTAAGGTATACCATGTTTACATACCTGTTCAAAATACTTGTACATATGTATCCCCAGTATTTTAAAAGATATCTTTATTTTTATGCTTTCGCATTTACCGAAAATTGCGAATATCGACCTAAGTTTTCTTAAAACAGCATATACTTCAAAGTCTAAAGTTAGTTGAAAGTGAATTGTAGCACCGTTAAACGTTCATACATCAAAACGTAATAATAGGGACTTTTTGAAATGCACCATATCGTCCAATGTTTTCTGAAGGACCGAATTTGCGCAAAAGGAACTTATCCCGCCACATAATTATAACGCCCATGGTCTTTTAAGTTAACATAATTTTTTTAAATTTGACAATATTTGTGGTGTTGCTGTGCATATACAAGAAATATTTCTTAGTATAATGACGAATTGCTTTGTTACTCCATCTCGTTTTGGTTAGTTTAGCAAATAACACGTATAAGCGTTTGTTCAAATACATAATTTGCTTATAAATTAATTGTAAAACCTTTACTTTTAAGGTACTTCACAGCAAACATTACAATGTCTCTTGGATGGAGGAAAGCAGCTGAGCACGTGCCTGTCTCCCTTCAGCATAGACCGTTTCAGCTGGTGCAGCATATGAAGGATGTTGAGACTAAAGCGTTATCAATCACAGCTGATTATATCACGCGTCTGGACGAGATTTCATTCATTGTCAGATCAGGTGCGAAAGTATACCCGATTTGTCTCGGAACGGAAGCGACAATGCCATCATGTGAGTGCAGACCCTTCCGGAAGACCCATATGCCTGTAAGCATTTTGCAGCAATATTTCGTCATTTTGATGACGTGTCTTTTTCTTCGCTGTGCGATATCTACACTGCAAACCCTATTTTCAACCTCGACGGCGACCACTTCAACAAATCTGATAACACTCTACCGTGTTTCCTAAATGAAGATAACTCCATGGAAGGACTAGGAGAGGTAGAACAAACTGATGATAATCTACACTGCGAACCTCTATCCTCTTCGCTATTAACAGGAATAGAGGCAAGTTAAAAAAAAGTTCGAGAACTGCTGAGCAAATATTACAATCTCTGTTTCCTGATCCAGTCAAAAGAATGTCTTGAGGGTGTAAGGGAAACATTGAGTAGCGTAGTGGAACAGATGACAGAAGCATGTCCAAAGAGTGGTGGACTTTTGTTGGAGAAAACTGAAAGTAAGAGGCCTGGTATGACTGAACTTCCGAAGCGCAAAAGACGCAAACAGGATGCCGCCAAGACAGGTACGATCATGTTGATCATGTAGAACAAAGATTTGCTCTTTCGTGCATATTTTAACAAAATTAGTGTCACCGTCTCTTTACACGTGCGGGCTTATCAAATGTCAGCAGTCAATCCTCAAACACAAATCTATGTCTGTATTGAGCAAATTAAAGTTAAATTATTATTATTCGATATAGCGATTGAGTAAGCAATTCCTGGGGTAGGTGCTCAGATTTTCATTATATTGTACATTTATATATACAGTTTTCTCGATGAAACATGCATATTTTCCAAATTCATTTCAGAAACTCCGTTTGTCGATGATGATAGTTTAAAGGAGAACCCGCCCGAATATGCGAAAGTTGTTTTATTTGTGATAAGTATATTTTTACAGATTTGTGATAATATTGATGATGCTTTTGTGATATATGCGAAAGATGTTTTATCTGTGATAAGAATATATTGAAGAATTTGTAATAATAGTTATGTTTTTGTGATATTTACGAATTTCCGAAGATCGTTTTGTCTCTAATAATATATTGTGATTATCTTACAATGTTCACACACTTAAGCAGTAACGTTTTGATATACATGAATTATACAGATGCATATTGTAATCAGTTGCCTCTAATGTCAGAGTTAAAATTGTTTATCTTGTAACATATTCAATTAATTTTTGAACAGTGTGTAAATGATTAAGGTTTGTGATGTTTATAAGTTTAGTTACAATAAACACTTTTGAATATATATGATGTAATGCTTAAAACAGTTTAATACTTTTGCTTATATATTATTAATTGATTAAGATATGATAAAAGTTAATAATATTCTATAAGTCTGTGATAATAAGTGTGATTACAGAAATCACATTTGTTGATATTTATGAAATAAGTGTGATACAATTTGTAACGATGAAAACACCTTATGATTTCTGTCCCTAAATATTTTTGTATACATGCGAATTAGTTTTGATTGAAATTTCATTACATTGATCTATGTCTGACAGTTACAAGTTGTTTTATTATTTTCTATCCATATGAAATGCAATAAATGTTCTCTGCATTGACATTCAACAGTTGTTTATAAATACTCATTGTTTTCTATCGTTGTAAAATGCAATAAACGTTCTCTAAATTGACACTTAACTTGAGCTTTGAACCTACAGTTTATATTTGCAAGTTTGTATTTCTGACAAAATGAAGGTATGTTTGACCCCTCAGACTGACCTTGAAATTGAGGTAAGGTGGTGTAATTGTCAATGTGTAATAGTAATAGGGTATTAATCAATGGCATGCCAAGTTATATCAAAATGTCACTACGTGTTAAAAAGATATTAAGTATTATTTGTAGATAGTAAACATTTTTCAATATTTTCCGTTGCCATGGAAACGATTATTTTGGAACTTTATAACTGCACTACCCTGCTGCTGTCTTTTCTATTGAAGCGTATTCAGATGTGTTTTATGTGTTCACAATTATTATAAGAATCTATTGAAACAAAAAAGCACGATGAACTATAAAACCAAAAAATCATAAAAATAGTGCATATTTGACCTTTATCGCTTATTTTGTGACCTTTTGACCTCTAATGATGACACTTACCTGAACATACACAAACAAATATTTAATTGAGGGTCAACAATGTGTGACACATGCTAGTTACAAATAATTTCTTAAAAAGGTTACAATTTATTGCACACAAATATAACACAAATGTCTGAAAACCAAAAAATATCCAAAATATTGACCTTTGACCTCTGACTGTGACCTTGGCATCATAAATTTACAAAGCATATGTATATTATCGTCATGACTAGTATATTATAAAGTAACATGCCTAGTTTCATGAAAATATTTCCATTAGTTTAAAACAATATTAGGAAAGACTTAGACTAGTAGAAATTCAAATTTTAATCATACTGTTGCCATGGAAACGCTCATTTTAGTGCTTTATAGATGTACCCCAATTCTGCTTCCATCTTTATTTTCATCGCCATACCTTTCACGTCGATATCTGAAAGTGTAAAACGGGTAACACAATTTTGAAAATTTTCCCCTACTTATAGTGCACGCTCAACAAGCGTCGGATGCCTGTCGGGCTTACCTTGTTTTGGTCAGGGATTTTAATTAGGGTCGGCGACAAATACAGCCTATTTAGCGTATAAGGCGCTATTTACATGGCGAGTAAATATGCACCTTTTAGGGCCGCTTCAGGACAAAAAAGAGTTATTCACCGGGAGCGACCCAGTGCACGCCGAACACTGGACGGCTGCATGTCGGGTCCATGTAGTTTCGGCCGGGGGTTTAATTAGGTCCGGCGTCAACTTCAGCCTATTAAGCGTATTATGCGCTATGTACATGGCGAGTGGGTATACACCTTTAAAGGCAGTTTTTGGACAAACACGTTATCCCCCGGAAGCGACATAGTGCACGATGAACTCACGTCGGCTGCTTGTCGGGCTGATTTAGTTTCGACCCGAGGTTTTCATTAGGGTGCGCGTCACATACGGCCTATTTAGCGTAATAGTCGCTATTTACATTGCGAGGTTGTATGCGCCATTTAGAGCCGCTTTCGGACAAACAAGAGTTATCACCCGAAAGCGATCTAGTGCTCCCGTTGGCTGCCTATCGGGATGATCTAGTTACGGCCCGCGGTTTTAAATTGTTTCTTCTTCACATAAGCCTATTTAGCGTATTATGCTCAATTTACATCTCGAATGGGTATGCACTTTTAATGGGCGCTTTCGGAATAACAAGAGTTATTCCGCGGAAGCGACCTAGTGCACGCTGTAATCCCGTCGGCTGCCTGCCGGGCTGATCTAGTTTCGGCCCAGGGGTTTTAATTATGGTCGGAATCACCTACAGCCTATTTAGCGTATTATGCTCTATTTAAATGGCGAGTGGGTATGCAGCTTAAAGGGCCGCTTTGGAACTAACAAGATTTGATTTTATCTGAAGGGACTAGCAATCATGATACATCAACTATCTCCGGAATCCACCGTGAGATTTAAGCAATAACTCGTCTGCTGATCCAGAGTGCGGGACTAGTTTACATATTGACATTTTGGCAATAGTCCGAACGCGTGTCACACATTTGAATGGAATGGAAAAAAAACGACAGTGTAAATAAAACAAAAGATAGAAAACTTTCGCAAATAAGAAACAGATAAATGTGGTCATGGTGTTCTTATTAATCATGACAACTCCTTATTCATGTTAGACTTTTAAAAATTTATTTGACTTTTATCATTATAATTGGTGCCATATGGGGTATTTGGTTACCTACGTTTAGGGTAATTTACTGATGCTCAATTGTTCATTGTCGACTCGACTACTACTTAAATGTACCCCGGGTACTCTTAAATATACTTAAATGTATCTCGGACACGAAAAATATACTGAAACTAACCCGGAAATTTTTACGCGAAATTGGCCGTTGTCGGCGAATTATTTTCAAATTAAGTATGTTTATATTTATGTCAATATTCTGTAAAATTGCCTCTACATTATCGCATCTCCTACTTAAAAAAGCATGATGAGGCAGGTTGTGTTCAAAGAGAATTTTGTTTTGTTTCCCGTAGCGAGTTTTACGACATCGGATTGTGGGCGGGGATAAAAATCGGTTACAGTAAAAATTGGCCGGGTACGTGTTAGTACTTTGTTTGTACCCGGAGTACATTACGGTTTAACTGTTTTGTTGCGTGATATATTGTGAATTATTTTTCGATTTTTTTTAATTTTTAGTTGAGGCATGCACCATGTTTGGATTGTATGTTGTATGTATAATACCTTCAGGGATTGAATCTTGAGTATTGCAAGCAATTAAAAGCAATTAAAAGCAACGGTGATGTAAGAATAGATCGCATACATAGTTCGGCTAGAAATGTCACGTTTGTTCATGAACGCAAACGATATAATTCAATACCGTTTCAATTATTCGTAATTCTAAAGACTTCGTGCAATCATGACAAACGTTTTGGTCTTTATTTGAAGAGGCGATGAATCTCAAAATACTTTTTTTGCAAGACTATTGCAGTCGTTAATTAATGATGTATGCGCAGAGCTAATTAGTTTGAAGGGGTGCATAATTGAACCTCGGCGGTACGTTTGCCAATTAGAACGATTAAAGGCTTTATTTGGCTATGATTCTGAGTGCAATTCCATTTGTAGTATTCTTCATTCAGTGTCAATATTGAGTGGCTGCTAAAAAGCACAAAATAGGTCCAATAGCAACACTTTGGTACATTTTATCATTCAATTTAAATGAAATGAAACACTCGTCGCTTTTTAAACAACTTTAACACAAAATTACAAAACAATATTTGTTAATACAGTACTAGAGCCCATGCTGTGAATGACAGTAATTTGGAGATAACGCCATACATATTAGTTATTCTTAGCTCTCGCTTTATACTCGTGCTTTTGTACTTTGTTATAATGTTTGGAAATATGATCAATGTTTTTTTGCCATAGAGGACATATTAAAACAGTGTTTCTCCCTAACTGAATTAAACTGGTTTAAGTAAAACTGGTGACCCCTGGGCCAGAGGGCTTACTACTGTTACTTACACTGATAAACTTAAACCGCAATGCACATGACTTCCACATTTAGTATATAGAATATACAAAACTCTACCGAGTTATTTAACATTATGCCCCTGATGTCAAAACTTGCCTTACGCTTGGGGTCACTTGTTTTACATAAACATATAAGGATGACAATCCTTTGTTCTGTCCTGTAAATTACCAATACAAATGACTACAAAATCAGCAATTTTCAGATAAAGTAAGCCAAACATGTCACACAATTATAAAGTGTTGGGTATTTTAAACTGAAATTGAAAGGATTGTTAATCTTCGTATATTGAAAGGCTCCGAAGACGGGAGTTCAGCTTGCCCTAAGTCGCTTCCGGGGGATAACTCTTGTTTGTCCGAAAATGGCCCTTAAAGGTGCATACCAACTCGCCATGTAAATAGAGCCTAATTCGCTTTATAGGCTGTAGGTGACGCAGACCCTAATTAAAACCCCGGGCGGAAACTAGATCAGGACGACCGGAAGCTGACGGGATTTAAGCGTGCACTAGGTCGCTTCCGGGGGATAACTCTTGTTTGTCCGAAAGGGGCCCTTAAAGGTGCATACCCAGTCGCCGTGTAAATAGAGCCTAATTCGATAAATAGGCTGTAGGTGACGTAGATCCTAATTAAAACCCCGGGCCGACACTAGATCAGCCCGACAGGCAGCTGACGGGATTTCAGCGTTGAAAATCCCTAGGCCGACAACCACTGGTCTGCAAAACACCCGCAAAACAAGGCCTCCAGTCACAACCAAAAATAGATTCAGACACTATTCAGTGCAGCTCATCAACAGCTTGAAAATAAAGCACAAAACAATTCAGAAAATGCTCTTTAAATTGATATCTGGGGTAACATATACCTTTTCGGGGGTCTCCGAACCCCATTTTTAGATAAACCCGACAATCACATGTATTTTTTCGGGCAAGATTACGCACACAGTCAACAACAAGCTTTGCACTATCACAACAAATGCTTTCAAACTGAGCCAAACATAATGGGTCATTACCATTAAACTTGTTTGCACTCCTAACTTATTTAAACCCACTGTTGAAATATGTCAAATGCCGGCTGCTTTAAGCAGGAAGTACATGTGTTTACTTCTCACTGAGCATGTGCAGAATGTTGACTAAAATCAAGGTTACTTAGTTTCGATTTACTAAAAACAAGTGAAATTACTAGAATATTGACCATTGTTACTTACATTTCAGCTTCTGGAGAGAAAAAAACAATTTTGTTAGGCCTTACACCTTAAAATCAGGAAATTGACCAGGGCCAATGCGCAATAGGGCTAACAAACTGTAGACTGCCACCGAAAGGTGCATATCCACTCGCCATGTAAATAGAGCCTAATTTGATAAATAGAGCATAATACATACGCTAAAATAGTCTGTAGGTGACGCCGACCCTTATTAAAACCCCGGACCGAAACTAGATCAGGACGACAGGCAGCTGACGGGAGTTCAGCGTGCACTAGGTCGCTTCCGGGGGATAACTCTTGTTTGTCCGCAGGGGGCCCTTAAAGGTGCATACTCACTCGTCATGTACATAGAGCCTAACTTGCTAAATAGGCTGTAGGTGACGCCGACCCTAATAAAAAACCCGGGCCGAAACTAGATCAGCCCGGCAGGCAGCCAACAGGAGTTTAACGTGCACTAGATCGCTTCCGGGGGAAAACTCTTGTTTGTCCGAAAAGGGCCCTTAAAGGTGCATACTGACTCGTCATGTAAATATAGCCTTATTCGCTAAATAGGCTGTAGGTGACGCCGACCATAATTAGAACCTAGGACCGAAATTAGATCAGCCCGACAGGCAGCCAAAGGGAGTTCAGCTTGCACTAGGTCGCTTCCGGGGGATAGCTTTTGTTTGCCAAAAAAGCCCTTAAAGGTGCATACCCACTCGCCATGTAAATAGAGCATTACACATACGCTAAATAGGCTGTAGGTGACGCCAACCCTAATTAAAACCCCGGGCCGAAACTAGATCAGCCCGACAGGCAGTAGTCGTGCACTAGGCCGCTTGCGGGGATAACTCTTGTTTGTCCGAAAGGGGCCCTTAAAGATGCATACCCACTCACCATGTGAATAGAGCCTAATTTGCTAAATAGGCTGTAGGTGACGCAGGCCCTCATTAAAATCCCGGGCCGAAACTAAATCAGCCCGACAGGGAGCCAACGGGACTTTAGCTTCCACTAGGTCGCTTCCGGGGGATAACTCTTGTTTTTCCAAAAAGGGCCCTTAAAGGTGCATACAAACTCGCCATGTAAATAGAGCATGATTCATACGCTAAATAGGCTGTAGGTGACGCCGACCCTAATTAAAACCCCGGGCCGAAACTAGATCAGGAAGACAGGCAGCTGACGGGAGTTCAGCGTGCACTAGGTCGCTTCGAGGGATAACTCTTGTTTGTTCGAAAGGGCCCTTAAAGGTGCATACCCACACGCAATGTAAATAGAGCCTAATTCGCTTAAATAGGCTGTAGGTGACGCAGACTCTAATTAAAACACCGGGCCGAAACTATATCAGCCCGACAAGCAGCCAACGGGAGTTAAGCATGCCCTAGGTCGCTCTCGGGGGATGACTCTTGATTTTCCGAAAGGGGCCCTTAAATGTTCCAAACTTGCTAAATAGGCAAAATATGCCTAATATTGCATCTCAATAGGCTAAATAGGATAAAAAGGATGTATGTATCAACTTATGTACTTAACCGGCTAAATAGGCTAAATTGGCTAACTTCGCACACGTCCTATTGTTATCGTCCTACATTAACAATTACAAATGGTATGCACCTTTTATTAAAGAAAGACATTCTACAAAACAACGCTCTTTTTGCATATACATTTTTTCCTGAAGCATAACTTGAAAACTTGTTTCTATTGCTCCAATATTTTTAAGAAATAGGTCTTTGCTTATTTTAGTTCTTCCATTTTGTTTGGAGGATATCTTGAAAATTAAACAAGGTAACACTATAATAGGTGGGTAGATCTAATTAAGGTGATGCGATGTAACTATCACAAAGCCACTTCTCATGCTTCAATATTTCCAGTGATTGTCCCCTTTAAGTATTTTATTCTTATATTGTGTTCAGATGTTATCTAGGGAATTATAAGAGGTATCAACTTAGAACTTAATTTATTCAAACTTGTCAAGCAGTGGATGACCAGTGCATAAGAACTATAACTCCTGCTTTCATATCACAGTTATTTCCCTTGCGAATGGTCATTTGGAAATTTTGTCAAGTTGTTACAATTTTCAGGGAGCAAGTTTAAAACTTTAAAAGTCACAACACAGTATTAAGACTACATTTTATTTACACACTAAAATAATACATATATACACCAATTAAATTAATGAATAACTCACCCACACTTTTTGTATTATTACGTGTGAATGCATAACTCCACCCCAACCCCAGGTTTTCTCTGTTTCTATGTTATATAGTATACTCACATAAATATAAGTTACAAAATACTTGACAAACTGACAGACTTGCATATGATGAGCAATACCATAAGTAAACTAATCGTCAAAAGAAATCATTTTAATAGACTGTTCTTTAATGTTTGTACAATCTTTTCAAACCAGGTTTCGATTAAGCTATTCGATTTGCATTTTTTGTTAATTATGTATTAGCATATTTCAATTTCAATTTCAATTTCTCACTGATACCGATTTGGTAAAGACATGCTTCATTGGATATGTGTTTCATACAGGGAATATTGAATATGTCATTTACCAACAGTGTCTTAAATACATTGTAAAAGTTTAACAAATACTTGACACACGGACAGACAATGTTCATACACAAATTAATGACATGCATATCATAAAAATATCATAAGATATTTATAAACAATAAGTGAACTGATCCTCAAACAAAATCATTGTTACAGTCTGTTCTTCAATGTTCGAACCATCCTTTCAAACCTAGTTTCAATTAAACTAATTAGTTGTTTCTTTTACGTATGATATTTGAGCATATTTCTATTTCAATTTCTCACTGATACCGATATGGTAAAGACATGCTTCATTTGATATTTGTAATAAATTATACAGGGAATATTGAATATTTCCTATTCCAACAGTCAATGTACATTGTACACAAAACTGCAACACTATTTTAAATGACAACTGTTTATATGACTGTGTACATTAGCATACATGTATGTCATCCTACTGCAACAGTCACTGTGCCTTAAACACTGAAATGTCATTATCTCGCATCATTCCTACAATGATTGAGTCTCTGTGCTTACTGTAGTATACATATAATGGGCTAGTCACACCATCCTTCTGTGTGACCATCCCTGCCAGAGTCTGTCTCCCATCTTTGTCCATCTGGGTGATTATGTCTTTATAGTATCCGCACACCAGAACTTGTCCTTTATCTGTCACATGTTGGCCTTGTAGTACTGCTATAAGAGGGTTCAGTTGAATATCAGTCAGGGTGGAGATCTTTCTGCCATCATTGGATAGTGTGACCAGCTGTTTACTGGACTCATAAATCACATATATCTTGTCTCCATCTGGACTCACTGCCCAGGAGGTAACTGTGGTATGGAAGACAGTGATGATGAGGTGTTGTTATAATGTTGAAATGAAAGTGTGATATAAAAAGTAGCGAGTCGTCTAATGTTCTTCTTACAAAATTAAGTCCAGTTGTATTATTTTATTTAGTACATACATAAAACACTTTATAAAATAATAATTATGATTATTAAACATAAAGTGCAGTAATGTCAACAATTTATTTATTTAGATACGTAGGTTAAGTGTTTGACTTTGTGGAATAATTATCAAAGATATAATTGTCTAAATTAAATATATAATTGTATATGTTTCATAACAATATTTCCTTGATTTGCAAAACCTCGTATTACGGAATATGCATTAAAAACTACATAAATAATTTGTTTCAAGCTGTGCTGATCATTATTTACAAACAATATTTGTTTGATAAGATTACTAGTATGTGGAGCTTCATTTCAGTGACAGTAGAAGCATGGTCTTACAAGTTTTGAACATTAGAATATTGCTAGGAATAAATATTACCTGTGCATGGACCTGATGTATCACGAAACATCTCCCTCACCAGTGTTCCATCCACAGTATAGTGAAACAGAGCTGTACCATCTGTAATGTACAGGTAACCATCCTGATGGGCAATACCAATGCAACAATGTTCTCGCTTCAGTATCCTGTTCTTTATCAACTGACCATTGGTCACTCTGATAAAGTGGACTTCTTTGTTACTCATAGTTACAGCAACCAGGCTGGAGTCAATGCTGCACATGGACCATGGTGTACTAGGCAAGTCATAGTGGGCCACCACCTTGTAGGTCCTATCCAGGAGCTTCACTTAACGGTTGTGCTGGTCTGTGATGAGGAGTGCTCCAGAAGCTGTCTCACAGATACCTGTGATACAGCATGTGTTTGTATCACCCTTAATCATCACATTGTACCTATTACTACTCTTCACTATTATGATTTCATCATGCTTACTGCACCTGTTTGTGATTGTGCCATTGTGCTCAGTATTTGTTCCAATCCTGTGAGAGTGAAAAGGGTTTGTTGGATGGTTGTATCAGGCTTAAAGGCTAGTGTCCTCTAATTCTTTGTGTCATTTCTTGTAAAGCTAATTCTACCTTAAGGGACAGGTCAAGACATTTTCTGTACTTGATAAAACAAAGTGCTTCACTTTTGTCTTTTATTATCAGCAATTCATCATGAAGGCATGTAATATTGTGATGGTATTACTGCAGTTTTCAATGTCAGTTTTAATTAATGTTCTCATTGTGACCAGAAATGTGTCCCACTCCTTCTTGGTATATTTCTCCAGTTTATCCAAAGAATCATTAATTGTCTTTCGTTAAGCATTGATTTCTTCCAGGATTTTCTTGTACGATTTCTCAAGAGACTTAATACTCTTCTATAAGTCATCTTTCTCAAGTATCAACTGTTTGTGTTGTGTATAAATAGTTGCTGACAACTACTTGAAGTCTCCTTTTTGATGCAGCTGTTTCACTTTGTCAGATATTAGTACCAAATGACTGCATTTTCTACAAAAACATCAATTAACATCATCATGTATATGTTTTCCCAAAGGATGGTTAATATTCCAAGACATACAATTTATTTTGAATCATATTATTTTGTCACACACATTATCTTTAAAAACATATTACAAAGTCAAAGTACAAGGTCACATAAGTTTTGAGCATGACATTTGTTTGCGCACTATATTTATTTCAAGAACACATTGACATGTGATCATAAAAATTGGAAAAGTGGTTAAATGGGTGGAAAAGACGTTTTTAACCCCAGCCTAAGCCATAATATTATATCGTTTATTAAGGGATTTGCCCCCATCCATAAACAAAATTTAGTCAAGCAGGGGATATCAATTCATCAAATGTGCTTGTTTTATTTTGAGATCACAAGGTTAAAGGTCAAGATCGTATGATTTTGTATAAAGAAATTGTTTTCTGCATGATATATATATAATGATTTCATCTATAATCATCTATATTGTTATGCTTGTTAGGAGGAAAGAAAAGTTATATTGAGGTCAAGAGGTCAAAGATCAAGGTCACATGTGATTGATACATCACAATTGTTTATATATATTTATATCTATAACTCTCTTAGCATCATTTAAATCATTATGCTGTTTTTTCTTTATCAAGAATGACCCACAATGATTATCAAGTCAAGAAAGCATAGGTCAAAGCCACAGGTATGACTTTGCTGCATTTTCCAATTATCTCTTGTTTCATGAGTGATGCAGTGGTTAAATATCAATATTCAACTAATATAAGATGACGTTGACAGTTGACAAAACATTAGACAGTTGAAAACAATGTATCAGGAACTCTTATGAAATATTTACTATCTTGGGAGAAATAAAGGATTGCTAAAAATTGGTATAGACATTTAAAAAAGTATCTTCATAACAAGTGCATACGTACTTACTGATGACTGTGGAAATGACAGACATGACATATCAGCTGAATGTGTTCCTCACAGAATATTGTCAGTTTTTCTTTCCGGTGTTTCTTACATATCTCTTGTTCAACCACATCAGTCTCAGGCCATAGGCTGATGTTTTCTTTGCGCAAAAGTGCATGCTTCTTGTAAAGATAGTTATGATACTCCACACATTGTCTACAGTAAAATTTAGGACAGTCGTCACAGAACCATTCAGCCTCTGTATTTCTGTCAGATTCCTGTCAGGTGAAACAATTAAAGTAAAAAATAAAGTCACGTCCTTTATGAACCCTCTTTATTATAAGCCATTTGTTTTACTTTTGATATTTCTATCGTTCAATATTGAAGTTCAATCTTAGTAACAAACGTCAGACAGTTTCCGGTCATGTGATTGTGTATTGCGTCTTACATTGTTTAAAAATGTCAATAATCAATACTTCGACAGATAAACATGGTATATTTCGACTCAATGCAACAGTTAAACGTCAGGGAACTAACTACGTTTTTATGTTAAGTGTAAATTTAGAATTTAGAACTTAAAATTGTGTAAAATATACACACTTAAATTGAGGGATGTTAGTATAATCGGAAACATTAGATTTAGAGAGTAACTGCAAACTTTAACAATATAATTATTATAATTATTATCAATCTAACAATGAAATATTGGCCAGTCGTGAGTGTTACCTGTTTCCCTTTTATTTATGTAGTGAACATTTTAAAACGTCATTTTGAAGTTTGAACAGTGCGAGACGCTATATGTCCTGAGCATTTCAGAATTACAATAGTTTAATAATAATTAATATTTAAACTAGTGATATTATGCAAATAATAATCCGAGAAACAGATATATTTTTTTAATCATACCGCTGCATTGATATATTCCAGATATAACACTGCCTGCCATATGTTTTATATCAGTTCAACAGGAAGTTTTTATATCAGTCGATGATAAAACGTTTGCCATAATACTCGGAATCAGCTATAAAAAAGCATTTTTAGTAAAATCGAAACAGATTCAACAAAACAAACAATTTGATACCAAGATGTTTTACAAACAAGCGCAAGTGCTCATGACATCATTATTATCACATCAAACGACAATAAATATGTTCTTTCCCGCTAAAAAATGCAGCGTCCTAGCGATTTTTTCATTATTTCTTTAAAATCGGGGGTATGATAAACAGAAACACAGGTTACTACCTGATCGTTTTGTAATATGTCGGGCTCGGCACAAATATAATAACGGCTCGTCAAGCCTCGCTGTTATATTTTTCTAAGCCTCACCTGATATATTACAAAAAGATCAGGCAGTTATCTGTTGTTCTCTATATATTTTATAAAATCACTTATAAAATCATCTAATATGGTCATCGAAACAATTTAAATGATTTAACTTCTCTAGCTACAATTTTCGAGGTCCAGTGACAAAAGCTGAAGCTTCGCCTTTTTACTTTCAACTTTAGCACAGGCCTTGTTATGTAGTTAATTAATACTTTATTGAGTTGAATATTTCTATCATATATACCTATTACCTCCTTGAATATTGTTCATAAAATTGTGTCAAATACCTACTCGGATAATAAACATTTACAATGGCAGAAATTTCCTTGACATATATTTGTGTATTGTTGCCTCTTACATCATGTTTTATGGAACAGACATCATAAAAGTGACTCTTTAATGCAGATGTGATATGATGGTCAAAGAAAGCTACTTATACCACGTTAATTTACGTAAAAGTACTGGGAATGATTGTATTTATAGTCATGTCTTTGGTCATAATATTTAGTAATACGTATTATAAGCCTTATGCAATGCAGGAAGATATATGCAAAGCAACATTACAAATATATAAACTATTCTGTATACCCCACACAAATCTGTTATGGAAATATTTAAATGTTGTTGAATGTCTTTGAAGAGGAAATTAAAATTGTAAAAAAGAGTAAGAATGAAGATAAAATCAATATAATGTGAATTGTAATCCCAGGTTATTAACAGAAAGCTCTTCGGACCCATCATGAACTCTTGTTTGTTAAGAACTTTTTAAGGGGGCATATCACTTGTAACAATAAAATTATAATGTAAAAAGTTTGTTTAAAATTATTGCGTCACACATATATCTCATGTTTATAAACTCTAAAAAATGTTGTTGTTTTTTTTTAATTGAACTAGTTGTCTCAGGTGCACTTGGGTATGTGAAATAAGTTAAGTCATTATTCATGCCATGTAACTGAGATGACAATATGTCTGTGCTAACTTATTATAAAAAACGCGACTTAGAATGGTAAAATTCTCATTTAATATTTTTAGGTTCTTATTGACTATTTTTGTAGGCCTGAGTGTCAGTCCTGCTTGAATCCTGATCATTTTAATAGTTTTATAATATTGACGGCATTAATACACAAAATATGTGTGGAATATTCTCTTCTGGCTGCAAAGTTACATTTGATTAAAATAAGTTTTAGATGCGTGTTTGGTTTGTTGTCAATCTGGGGTAAATGAGAGGTTCGCCTAGCCCTTTAACCTTGTTAAACCACTAATTATTTACTTTGACCACTCCAAGGCTTTCATCCCAGATTTTGATCATTTCATGTTTATGTGTTTAATAAGTATATTATAACAATAATTTCTCTCCAGATATAGTTTCTGAAGTTTCATTGTTTGCTATATTACAAACTGATCCTGATCACTTTGATAATTCACCAATTTATTTGATTGGTCTGTGTATTTTGTTGTATGGACCATTCTCTGTGTATAAAAGATGTACTTTCCTTGTTGTGCTTTTATCTACACTGTTTTACTTTTTTAAGAGATTGCTTTTCCTATATTTTTTGTTAGGTTTCCATAATAATATCTTGATCCATTTATCATAAAACTGCTAGCGAATATGATGTTAACCAAGCATAACCTCTTTTAAATAAAACACAATCATAAGAATAAAATTGCAAAATGTTGGAAACACATTGACAGTCCTGGGATTAATTAAGTTGGCCTGCTGTCACTGTCCGAATTAATGAAAAAAAAACTAATTAGTTTTATCAATTAGCAATAGTTGCCTTAAGTCCAAATTTTACAACTTCCATAATATCATGGTCACGTTTTTGTGGTTGTGTTAGCTCATAAAAATGTACAACGATAAGCTATAAATGGGATAATCATGTTACAAACGAAATGAGATATATCTTTTGTAAGACATACAGCCTTCATTTGGGAATAATATAACATTGAATCTTCCATTAAGCTTTAGCCATTTAATGTTCTTGACATTTGTTTAAATGGCTAAATTGTCAGGAATGTGTGTTGTATCATATGCAAATAAGCAAGGAAATATGATGTAACTTAATAATTATCCCTTTCTGCCTTCACAATAGAGGAGAGGAGGGAATATTAGATTAATGTGGGATGTCTGTCTGTCTGTCTGTCTGTCTGTCTGTCTGTCTGTCTGTCTGTCTGTCTGTCTGTCTGTCTGTCTGTCTGTCTGTCTGTCTGTCTGTCTGTCTGTCTGTCTGTCTGTCTGTCTGTCTGTCTGTCTGCCTGCCTGTCTGTCTTTCTGTCTGTCTGTCTGTCTGTCTGTCTGTCTGTCTGTCTGTCTGTCTGTCTGTCTGTCTGTCTGTCTGTCTGTCTGTATGTCTGTATGTCTGTCTGTCTGTCTGTCTGTTTTCATGTATGTGTGTTTGTCTGTCTGTCTGTCTCTCTGTCTTTAGAAATAGAAGTGGTGTAGTATTTTGTACTACTTTGAGTTGGTCTGTATCTTCACTTTATTGAGTATAAAATAAAATAAATCAATTACAGTTTAATTTCGACCAACATTAAAATGACAACTATATAATATGGGGGTAACCTTATACAAACAACAATTCCTGGTGTTATTTAAATAACTTATTAATGTCTGTAAAGTATGATTTGCCATTGAATGCAGTCCTGAGTTACCAATAAGGCAGAGAAGGCAACTTCCTACGGGCCCGGGACTTTAAGGGCCCCGTGCGACCCTGACAAAAGGGTTTACTTACTTACTTAGCCCTATATAATTATTTGGCAAAGCCAATTATGTTCTTAGCTCATCTTTTTTTTGAAAAAAAAAATATAATGTGCTATTATCATCACCTTGGCGTCGGCGTCGGTGTCGGCGTCGGCGTCCGGTTAAGTTTTGCGTTTAGGTCCACTTTTCTCGTAAAGTATCAATGCTATTGCATTCAAACTTTGTACACTTACTTACTATCATGAGGTGACTGGGCAGGCAAAGTTAGATAACTGTGGCTTGCATTTTGACAGAATTATGTGCCCTTTTTATACTTAAAAAATTGAACATTTTGGTAAAGTTTTGTGTTAGGGTCCATTTTATTCCATAAGTATCAAAGCTATTGCTTTCATACTTGCAACACTTACTAACTATCATAAGGGGACTGTGCAGGCAAAGTTATGTAACTCTGACTTGCATTTTGACAGAATTATGCGCCCTTTTTATACTTATAAAATTGAAAATTTGGTTAAGTTTTGTGTTTAGGTCTACTTTTTTCCTAAAGTATTAAAGCTATTGCTTTCATACTTGCAACACTTACTAACTATCGTAAGGTGACTGTGCAGGCAAAGTTATGTAACTCTGACTGGCATTTTGACGGAATTATGGGCTCTTTATACTAGAAAATTTGGTTTAGTTTTGTGTTTTGGTCCACTTTACCCCTAAAGTATCATAGCTATTGCTTTCATACTTGAAACAATCGCAAACTATCATAAGAGGACAGTAAAGGACAAGTTGCATAACTCTGATTGTCATTTTTACGGAATTATGGCCCTTTTTTGACTTAGTAACTTTGAATATATCGTAACATTTTGTGTTTAGATCCACTTTACTTCTGAAGTATCAAGGCTATTGCTTTTAAACTTCAAATACTTTCATGCTATCATGGGGGTACTGTACCTGGCAAGTTGAATTTTACCTTGACCTTTGAATGACCTTGACTCTCAAATTCAGATTATTAAATTTTGCTAAAATTGCCATAACTTCTTTATTTATGTTTAGATTGGATTGATACTTCGACAAAAAAACTAATATCTGACATACCACAATAGACTCCACCCAAACCATCCCCTATGCTCCCCCCCTTCTCGAATCCCCCCCCTCAACCCCCCCTCAACCCCCCTCAACCCCCCATTATTTTTTTTAATTAAAGATCTTCAAATAAATGACCACCACACGCTCACACTATACCCCCACCCCCAAAAAATCATGTTTATGCCCCCGGTAGGGTGGCATATAGCAGTTAAACTGTCCGTCAGTATTTCAGTATGTCAGTCAGTCTGTCCGTCCGTCCGAAAAAAACTTTGACATTTGCCATAACTTTTTCACTTTTGAAGATAGTAACTTGATATTTGGCATGCATGCGTATCTCATGGAGTTGCTCATTTTGAGTGGTGAAAGGTCAAGGTCATCTTCCAAGGTCAAATGTCAAATTTATGGTGTCTGTCCGTCCGAAAACTTTAACATTGGCCATAACTTGTTCAATATTGAAGATAGCAACTTGATATTTGGCATGCATGTGTATCTCATTGAGTTGTACATTTTGAGTGGTGAAAGGTGATGGTCAAGGTCATCCTTCAAGGTCAAATGTCAAATATATTGCGTCTGTATGTCCGAAAACTTTAACATTGGCCATCACGTTTTTAATATTGAAGATAGCAACTTGATATTTGGCATGCATGTGTATCTCATGAAGCATCACATTTTGAGTGGTGGAAGTTTAAGGTCAAGGTCATCCTTCAAGGTAAACAAAAATTTAAAAAAATCAAAGCGGCGTTTTTATAAAGCTGCACATTTTTGAGTGGTGGAAGTTCAAGGTCAAGGTCATCCTTCAAGGTCAAGATCATCCTTCACGGTCAAAGTTAGAAAAAAAAACAAAGCGCCGTTCTCATGAACCTGCACATTTTGAGTGGTGGAAGTTTAAGGTCAAGGTCATCCTTCAAGGTCAAGGTCATTCTTCAAGTTCAAAGGTAAAAAAAATATATACAAAAATTCAAAGCGGCGTTATCATGAAGCGGCACATTTTGCATGTTGGTAGTTCAAGGTCAAGGTCATCCTTCAAGGTAAAAAAAAACATAAAAATTCAAAGCAGCGTTCTCATGAAGCTGCATAACTTGAGTGGTGGAATTTCAAGTTCAAGGTCATCCTTCAAGGTCAAGGTGATCCTTCGAGGTCGAAGGTCAAACAAAAATTAAACAATTTCAAAGCGGCGTTCTCATGAAGCTGCACATTTTGAGTGGTAGAAGTTCAAGGTCAAGGTTTTTCTTCAAGGTCAAAGGTAAAAAAATAATAATTCCAAAGCGGCGTTATCATTAAGTTGCACATTCTGAGTGGTGGAAGTTCAAGGTCAAGGTCATCCTTCAAGGTCAAGGTCATCCTTTAAGGTCAAAAGTAAAAAAATAATATTTAAAAGCGGCGTTCTTATAAAGCTGCACATTTTGAGTGGTGGAAGTTCAAGGTCAAGGTCATCCTTCAAGGTCAAAGGTAAAAAAACAAACAAAAAAATTCAAAGCTGCGCAATAGGAGGAATTATGTTTCTGACAAACACATATCTTGTTTTTTTCAAACATGGTTACAAACACAAATATTTATTTTTATTATTTTATTTTTGAAATACCGTCCAACTATCCCACCCAAGAATCCCCCCCCCCCCCAAAAAAAAAAAATTAAAAAATGCATTTTTTTGCATTTTGGAAGATTTCTCCACTCCACCCCTCCCTCCTTTGTGATTGAAATTGAGATAGGTCCCTACACCTTTAAAGCGCAAAATAGATGAGCGGTCTGCACTCGCAAGGCGGTGCTCTTGTATAAATGTTATGTTCCGATTGAAGGCTTAACATTACCTTCCCAAATTATTTGCAAATAGGCACTAGGTCAACTAGGGGCAAGGGTCGTGGGCCCCAAAAGATTTACTGCATATGGGCCTCCACGAAAATTAATATGGAACTGATTGTATGTCATTTTATTTGTTGTATATAAGGCCAACAAGAATTAAAACTGCTTTTATTGTCAATAAATTGTGAGCTTTAACTTTAACTTGTGTTTTCCTGGACTCCAGATTGAAATCATCCATAGTGTACCTGAAATGTGTAAAATACTGAAAGAGCAAAGTAAATAAAGTAAATCATTTGCGTCAATAGTATGTGTCATTAAGTATATCAATAATTATACACAAAGTGAACCTTCAGCTGCATCATTAGGAGAGAAATTATCGTGGGGCTTGGTAATTAAGGATAAAAAATAGCAAAATCGAAAACAGCACTCTTCTGTAGCAAAAGATATACAGTAGTTGCTAAAAACAGGAAACAATCTAGTGACCTTCGTGTGAACAATCCAATAAAAACCACTACTTCATGTTGCACCTGATTGTACATTATTCAGTTACACTGACCGAAGAACAACCCATTACTAACCACTATTTCATAGTTCATCTGATTATTCAATATGTCTTTGAAGTGTACTTTCTTTGCTTCTTTTGGACATATTTCACTACAATTTTTACTTTGAACAACTGTAATGTGAACTTGAACATAACAGATGAAATATTTGCTATGATATGTTCTATTTGTTTATATGCAAATAATAGCAAGTGATATACATTTTACAAATCAGTTTGTAATAGAAATAGTGTAAATTGTTTAAATGTCAGTTTTTCATACAGATATATAATATGTTTCGTTCCGTAAACAAACAGTTTTGTTTCATGATATGTATGTTTAATTTATTAAGCCTTTTTTCAAAGAAAACACAACAGCAAACACTCAAATTTGTATTATCAAAGTTCAAACAGCAAACGTTTCTAAACAATAAACTTCTGATATGTCTCATGTTTTAGTGCCTGTTGCATTAAATATATCTCCAGCAACATCAGTATGTTAAATGATTGAATATCGAGTGCATGGAACCGTTGTATGTTGATATTAGCCTCATTCTGGGAAATCTGGGCTCATGGCATGTGCGGAAGGTGTCATCCCAGAATATTCTGTGCAGTCTACACAGGTTAATTAGGGACAACACTTTTATGTTAGTTTTATTTTAAAGAAAGTCTCTTGTAAACAGAAATCCACATGCATTAAGCCCCCTTTACCCAGAACGAGATTCCTTCTTTCAGTCCAATAGTTACACGCAAATGTCTTGATACGCAAAAGTACGGGCACCAAATTCTTTAGCATTATTGCATTATTGGATTTAACCATCTAAAACCTCGACACCAAAAAGAAATGTACCAGTACTGAACTCTTTGAAATTGCTGCTTCCTTGGATTTCACAAACTAGAGAGATTCTTCATTCCATGTCTCATTGCTAATTTATATCCATCTGGCTAAATTGTTCACATACCTGCTGATTGAAGGAGGTATTATGTTAAATGAATGATAATAGTCGCCATATTAGGAACTCATTAGTGACAACGACCATGGGAGGGGAATAGTTGCTCCTGCAGTGCAGATAACTATTTTATCCATGCTTTGTATGTTATCATACATGCATTGTACCAATAAGCTTGCAAAAATAAAGTTAATAATTATCTTAAAGTGTGTGTTTTTTATGGAGAAATGAATTATTGTAATATTTGCCCCTGAAGTGCCACTGAGTATCGTTGCCAACTTTTGAATGTTTACATGCATTCATTGTACCAATATGCTTGAATGTAAACTGTAAATTATTATGCAAGAGCATTTACTTTTTTAATCTTAAGGTTCATGGGGGGGATGAAATTCATTAAAACTTCGCTTTGGTTTATCTTCGTTCAATGTGGTACAATATGGTCAAACTATATATCATTTTAAAGCTTAAGACGGATAGAATAACATAAACACATTTTTGACATTCAATATTTGTGTGCTTTATTCATATTTTGGTTTAAAACCAATACATTTTTACACTAGCTATATACATATACAAGGTCAAGTTAGCAACATTTCACAGAAAATTATTGTCATAAAACAACAAATGAGTTTTTATTCAACTGCCTTTTTTGGATAAATTTCCTAAACAAAGTTCTTAAAATAACTAAAACGTAACTACTTTTTAAAAATCCATGTATGGTGGATAATAAGAGTCACACTTTTTTTTCAAAGGCTTAACAATTTTGTTATTTACCTCTCAACCAAATTGCAAATTTTAAACCATCTCAAATTGAAATGGATTGCACTCATTGCAGACGACATATAAAATTGTAAAGGAATATAAAGAAATTGGCAAACCGATTGATTTTATATTTCGATTCCTTCTACCCATTTTAAAAGCGTGGCCATCGCTGTGCTCCGTAGAAAAACGTGCAAAACAAATCGGTCGAAACCACGTGCAGTGGTGAGAAAACCGGGTATGTGTATACACATACCTGAGAAAACACATTCTTAATTTGACAGTTGGGTGGCAACTAGTAAAACAACTATTAACATTAATCAGTAAGAGATCGCACTAAATAACAGAAATGACCACGTAGAGATATCATCACTTACCCTATTTCAAATATTTTCCAGCTGAAAATTGTCCCCCACACGTCTTTTTTAGTTTATTTGTATTGTTTTTCTGGAGCCAAAGTGCATCTCACAGAATATCCATCCAACTTCCGTTGTTTTCACTTTCGTTATTAAAAACTCCGTTTAAAAGAAGTATTTCTACTTTAAGATTGTTAAAGCGATGTATTATTATATATTATCAATAGAACAGTATACCGTGATGAATTGTACGGAGTTACGTATCGATCTTTCTGTCAGTCTGTAAGCGTACTATTTTATGCGCAATAATATAAGTACAGTGATTCGACAACGATTGTAAACATTGGTGAAATGCTTCTGACATAGTTATTCTTTTGAGTGTTTATGAGGTCTGATCGTGCAGTTTGCAAACATCAACGGAAAGATTACAATCCAATGCATTTGTCATCGTCAACTGTTTGGAATGTCAATTAGGCGATGAGTGAGTTTTTAGCATGTTTCTTTCTATTTTATTAATTTAAAAATGGCTGCCCCCATAGTGATGAAATGACATGTGTTGGAGTTTTAATATTTTTAGATATGTAAACTTTTTTTACTATTTAAGCGTAACTTGCCCTCGTCAATGTCGATATTAATCACTAGTTATATAATTTTCCGCCGAAATACGTGGAATAAACATGATTCAGATTTTTGAAAATAATGTATATTTTATTGTTAAAATCGCTTTGTATTTTGATTGATTTTGTGGATGTTATGATACGTTGATGTACAAAATTGGTAGCAGTTTGAAGGAAAAACATCCTTTAAAGCATATATGTATACATTTTTAATGTGGCACTCTTGCTTTAGTCAAATTTGAGTTCAATGCTAGGGGTCCCACATTTTTCAAAATGAAGCCTCTACATGAACCTTAAAGAAGACGGGTTAATGTTTTTGTCATATTTGCTGCATAACTTTTTGAATTTGTGCAACAATCGTTTGACATTGACAACAAATATTTTATTTTGGCATTTTCTTAAACGCACTTCATACATGTGCAAAAAGATCCTTTAACATAGATGCACTGTTGTTTTCTTTTGCGTAGCTGTTTAACCCAGCTTTTCACCTTAGCTGATAAAATGTCCCGCCGGTAGGTTTGACACTCTTAGAAATAGAACATGTCGTCTACTGAATGTAATAACTAGAAAAACTGACATTTTGTGAATTGGTCAGGAATATATATTTTCCGGCATTTTCTGAAAAACAGTAATACGTTATTTTTGCATTCAAAATTTTTCAGTGTTGAAATTATGGTAACTGCTCCTTTCTTATTTTTTTTATTGTTTTAAAAAACGACATATTAATTGAGTTTTGTTTCGTTTTTCAATTGTAATTATAATACTAATCAGAACAATTGAATGCGAAGAAAATTTTATTATTTTAATAAACAGTTTTTTGCTTCTCCTACAAATTTAACAAACTTTCAGTTATTCTACTCTGAATATTAAAAAAAATGACACGTGTTCGTAATGTTAATTTCGAAAATTTGGTAAAAACATTATTTTTACCAAGAAGGTTGACTTAATATTTTAACAGTTGATGTATTTCACCTATCAAACACAAAAATGGAAAAAAAAGTAAAAATGTATGTCAGTTACATGACTTATTACATTCAGTAGACGACATGCAATCTACTAACAGTTTTCACATTTACATTCATATGTTAATCAATTGACATTTTATTTTGGGGAAGTATAGTGTATGAAAAGGAATACTACAGTGCGTTTTGAAACGATTTTAACTGCGTGTTCAGCATGAAACTATTTTATATTTTATGAAAAGGCTTACAAGATAAAATTGTTTCACACTCAACTCTCGAAATCAATACAGTTTGTATGTGCCCTTTATATTTAGATTGCCAGCGGCAGAGCTTTTGTAATTAAAGACTGTGTTCTCATATTTAGTAATAACTACCGTATTGCATGCTTGGCACTCGTATATTTTATATCATATAATTACTGTTGTTCCCTGTCCGGATATACTCTTTGAAAAACATATTTTAAATTTGTGTTTTTGAAATTGAACGTTAAACACGTAAATGCATTAAGTTTCAAACAAGCCGGCTTTCAAGCAGTGGAATCATTACCTCAATGTAATGCATTGAATTCCAGCCCGCAAGGTACCAAGGTCAGTAAAAGAATCGTGATGTAAACGCTTTCGGGTTAACGAAGTGAACTTCAATTGTGTTTGACCAGAACGATCGTGAATTAAGATACTCGGCCTTATCCTTATGGTATGTCACTCATATATTCTTCATGTGGTCCATGATAAGTACCAGGTTTTATTACTTTAATTAGATAGATTCCACCATATATACCAATTTCTAAAGCAATGATTCACGTAACTATTAGAACTATTAACTATCGAATCAAATAACACTTCCCTATAAACCACTAAAAAGGTATGTTCGACGAACGCTCATATAAATATTTCAAATATGTACGGATGATTTGTGTGTGCCTGTTTGACTTGTATGTTATCATTTATTTTCATTCTTCTTGTGTTTTCTAATTTTATATATAGATAAATGATCAATAATATCTAATAAAGCGAAATCCGCCACGAAATTTGGCGCAACTAAATTGCACGTGATGCAGCTAAGAACTGCGCAGAAAAAAGGCATTTGATATCTTTGATTTCATTGATATAACTTTTGATTTTTCATTAACACCAACCACAATCAACACGTTTATCTTCAAACAAAAATTCTTGTAACCTCTATGACCAGATGTAAATTGGGTTTTATTGTCAGACCACAATCTCCTGGATTTCAATCGTTTTGCTAGGAGTGCCTCTTATACCCTGAAGGCCAATGGTAGACAAATGGAATGATTTTCATTCCAGGGGTGTGCTGGATTAACTCAACCAGGAATTAAATAATGTGGCTCATTAGTTATTTGCAGTTTATATTTGTATTGTTTGTTTGACGTGAGATGGAAGTATTACATTTTATACACAGTGCAAATATAAAATGTTAATTTGAATATATAATATAGCTTTGCTCATGTTTATCAGTCAGTACAATTGTTGGTCTAGACCATGTCCTTTCAGCACAATATCTAGACAAAGCTTTGGCCTTTAAAGATGCAAATGAACATGATGGTTACTTTGAAGGAAAGGAAGGTCGCTATTTATTTTAGTGTGAACTGGTAAAATGTCAGAGCAGGATGGGTGGGAAGGAGCATACTGACTTTTAAGATAACCTTTTTGAAGTTTAAGGACTTGTTACATGAAATTTATTTCTGTATGGTATTTAGAGATTGCTTTCACCTAAGATGATCTAAATTAGTATGCTGGTTATTCAGGAGGAAGAAAGAGGCATAAAATGCTTTGACCTACATAATTCATATTTGATTTTAAGTCAAAGGTCAAGGTCACAGGGTATAATTGTTAAATTTGTTTAAGCACGATATCTAGATAACCCTTTAATCTAATATCATAGAAAAACGAAAAGCTTGTTACTTCTGAGACAGTTATTTAGCCTGGAAATTTAAGGTCAACCTGTCAAGATCTCAGGGCCTTGAAGCTAGGATCACATAAATAATTATGCTATTTTCTCTTTCTCAATCAATTTTGAGATCATAGATCAAAGGTCTAAGTCACATGGGCATGCATGCAGTATACAAAATTATTTCGCAATTGCACATTATTATTCTTTGTACTACACTTATAACGATTACTTTATCTAAATCTATGTCTGTTATGGAACATCCCGTCATTATTGACCAACAATCAAAATTACTGTCCGTAATTTGAATTTGTGTTGACCTCAGAGACCAATTTCGCTTCATGAAATATAAAAATGATTGTATAGTAATATTTTGGAGAAAACTAATTTTTACTTATTGTTTATTTCAAATTATTTGATATTGAAAATGAAAAACAACAACTGTCTTCCTAAACAATTTGGTTATCCAATTATAAACAATTTCTAATATTTTTTGTAATAGTTTGCGAAATATGAACAATAAACTGAAATAATTTTGTATTATGTGGTGTGTCGTAATAATCGAAAATAATAAAAACAAATTTTATAGATGATGACTTTTATTCCAGACAGACAAATAGCTTGCTATTTAAACCACTTATCATATGTGTTTTGTTATCCAGACAGGTAATATGTCATTTGTTATTTTTCTGTCTTGCCACAAAACAACTTTGTCAATGTGTTTTCAACGGATATTAGTGGCTCAAGCGCAGAATGGGACAGCACTGATGTAATTAGATTGTTATCACCAGGCAATCAACTGTCTCCTATGGCACACTTAACTTTTGTTTATAGTTCTTCTCTTAAACAAAAAAAAATAAAAAGAGGAAAGTTGAAGACATATTTAGGTGACAAAGCCGATGGCAATGTAACTATAATTAATTATATTTATTTCCCTTACAACTGTTTCTATTGGGCTATTTCAACTGGGCGATATGGATCAGAATACGTGTGTACAATGTTTATAGTTGATACTATTTTGCTTTTAGACATTGTTTATAAGTAAGAGTAGGTGCTAGGGCTTCAGTTCAATATCATTTTCACTTGAATTGTTTATTGTCTTGTTGGTCGGTTTAAACACTTAATGTGTTGTGTCTGGGCCACATTGCAAAAGGCAAAACAAGGATGCAATAGAAAACTGATAGACCTTACTAAAATGAAGTGTGTTTTCCATGAAGCACATAATGGTTGAGATGAAACAAGAAGAAGTTGTTCAAATATTTTCAAGTGTACCATGGTCTTTTAACGCACACTGCTCTACAATCATTGTGTACGCTGAATGACTGATAAGCAATGCAGCTGTATTTATATAGTAATATCAGTTGTTTTTTCAATAGTTCAGGAATAGGGCCAACATTTGTTTAACCAAATTTTTGAAATTTGTATGGGTTTTATTATTAGAAAAAAAGAAGATGAAAGGTCCTCCATAAATGTGGGGGCATTTAGCAGTCGTACTATCCGTCAACCCGTCTGTTCTTCCATCTGTCTGGCATTCCATTTCTCGATTTTGTTTTCAGACAAAAAGAAAATATTTGCGGATTGAGTTTTGAAGATTCCATCCTTCAATTGTTTTGCATGACATCAATTCAAAGGAAGAGATATGAGCATTTATTTCAACAAGATAAAATGTTGAATGACCGTATCTTATTACACTCTAGACGAAATGTTAAATGTTTGAATGCAAACATCACCAGGGAATTACTCCAAGGCAAACACACGTTTGAATAATATAGCTTGAATTATCTGAAGTCATCGTAATTTATAATGACGTAAAAGCAAACATAGGCCAGTGAATATTCTTGTTTTCAAATTGAGAATAGATTTAACAAGTATAAACCACCCAAAATTGATGAACCAAACCCTATATATATTAAAAGGTGGACGTTCCAAAGCGCAGCTTTCCCAAAGATGACACAGCATTGACATGAAGTATCTGTCGGATAAATTTTCATTTTACATCGATCAAACAGTGTGTGTGTGTGGTTGTTTTTTTTTTGACAAGCACTTTGCATTGCATTCATATTGAGTGTCATTTTTGCTAATTGCTAATTGCGTTTACTTATCATTAATAGTTTGTTTGCCAATGCTTAAATTGTTTAAACATAATCTGATAAACTGCTGTGAGTTAACCAGTAAAAATAACCAGCTTTTAGGCCAAAAAATAACTGTTAAGTTTTCAGGTCCCACTGTATAGATTTTAAAATGTCTGCTTTGATTTTTGATTAAAGGCAAACAATCAGTGTATCAAAAAGATAATGTTTAGGTTTAGGTTTAAATTATAAGTTTTTAGTTACTTAACATTCGTCACTATGTCAGATCAATGACTAGTTCTATAACTCTGATCCCAATTTGAAACTTCACGCATGTCTTTTGTGTTATCATTTGTGGGCTCTGACAAAGGCTAATAAGTCTGAACCGTAATTTAGCAGATTTATTCCCCTTTCATTCTTAGACAAGTCAGGAAAGTGCGTGCAACATTATATCTGTATGCCTACTACAGATATTTTTATATAAAAATATATAAATAAATATATTTTATTTAATTATATAATTATATAAATACACAAATAAAATAAAACTACATATTGGTTCAGTTGTTTTTAACGCAATCACTTACTTAGATTATAGAGAAGTAATTAAAGTAAGACGCAAGTTGAAATTCATTTGATGTCACCAAACAAGGTCCATAAATATGTTTGCGCGCAACAACTCTTTTTATGAGTTTTTTTTGTGCCCCTTTGGTCAAGGTCAGTTACACTCAATAACTTTAGATAGAATGAAAATATTGTGCTAAATTTTGTTTTAAGAAAGAGCAAGAGTGTGACGCCCTAAGAACATTGTTAAAAACGATGGAAAGTAAGGTCAATGACAAAGATGAAGCAAATGATAGGCTAGAAGAGATGGTTAAGAAACAAGAAGAGAAGTTGAAAAAGCTAGAAAACGAGACTGAACAATATAGCCGGAGAAACAATATTAAAATACGGGGAATCCAAGATACCGATGCAAAAGAAACTGCGATTGATTCTGCAAAAAAAGTTGTAAAGTTTCTCAACGAAAAAGGTATTGCAAACCTAAGCCTGTCTGACATTGACATCGCGCATCGGTTGCCCAACCCACTCAATAAAAATAGAGACATCATAGTGCGGTTTGTTTCAAGACTAACCAGAGAAACGGTGATGAGCAACAGACGGAAACTGAAAAGCACCGGTGTCTTCATTAATGAAGACCTGACTAGACTGAACCTTCACGTACTAATGTGTATCAAAAAAAAGATGAGTGATGAAGTCGAAGACGCATGGTCAGTAAACGGAACTTTACGCTACAAAAACAAATCTGGTAGAATCCAAACAGTCCCGTACGAAAGCTACCAAACCTGGATTGACCTCCCTTGGCCATAAATGTGTAAAACTAACTAAACAAATACTCTTTATCGTAAATAATAGAAGTTTAATTAACAACACATATCACTAAAATTTTATTTTTAAAAGATCTGCATTCATAATAATATCATATAGACAGTGCTTAGTATGGATGATATCATTTTTTCTCTTTTGATAACACCAACTGCTTGTTGATCACCCTTCTTTTTTTTGAAAAATATACTACACAATTACATACTGGAAAAGTCAACAAAACAAAACACGAGCAAATCATGCCTCTTCATGCTTCAACCATGTGAACATTATATATTTAATCCATTGAGGTGAGGCCGTTGTTTTATCTACCGGTTTACCAGAGTTACCAAAATGCTTTTTAAAACAAATAATTGTCGATATTTAAACTTCATAATAAAAATCTTGTGTGTAATAACCAGTGCCGTCGACAAGCAAGATAACTGTTTGTTGTATGTTGCGTTGTATGGAAATATGTAAACCTGGAATTTGCTTAGGATCAATAGGTTTAACAAAAATGCAATGCATATACTAGTTATATTGAGCTTATGTGTGAGCTATATTATGGACATATTAGTACCTTGATAGCGCCTTTAGTTGATGCTTTGTGTGTGTGTGTGTGTGTGTGTGTGTGAGAGAGTGCGTGCGCATGCATGCGTGCGTGCGTGGGTGTGTTTTGTGTTACTGAAGAGTTGCGATAATTGATAGTGTTGTTATATTTACAGATTTCTTTTACATATAAAAGCCCAACTGTATTATAAAAACATTGTTTGTATTACTCCTTAATTGGTTCATTTATGTCTAAATTGTATGTTGATAAAACATATTAGCATATACACGTACGTTTAAGGTGAGTTATAGTCAGATGTCAACAAACTTGAAAATAGAGTTTCGTCTTCATAAATATTGCACCTTCATATCAATATATAGGCTTTTAACAAGAAACAAAGCCTTTTATTTACCTGATTCTAAACGAATAAGTTAAATACGCATGGAATATTCTTGGGTCACTTTCGGTTTTTCGTTAAACTGACCTAAGAACGATCGAATAGATTATTTATTGATTAATCATAAATGCTTCCCTCAAAGTCCTCTTGTATTTGAATACAAGGTCTCCTTACCGGGAAACATACGTGCAAATACGTTCATACACATATTTATAACAAAAAAGTAACATTTAGAAACACAACGCTTGTACGGTTAAGACTACTGTATTTTTTAACGAACTACTCTGATTTATTATATGAATACTAACCCAATATATATTTTCTGTAATTATGTATATGTAAATCAAACGACATTAATCATGGTGTTTGTAAGAAATAACCGTGAATTAATATGCTACTACTATAGTCCTCATATATCTTGTCAGTGTGTCACTGAATCTATAGCTTGATCTTTTTTTCTACGGTAGATTATTATACTAAGTACAGTTATAACTACCAATTAATATGCTAGTACTATAGTCCTCATATATCTTGTCAGTGTGTCACTGAATCTATAGCTTGATCTTTTTTTCTACGGTAGATTATTATACTAAGTACAGTTATAACTACCATTTATAGAAACATACATGGGCAACTATCAACATTGTTTTGTTTGTTATTAAACCTATTTTATAAAATTAATACTGTCAGCAGCTGGCTAAAACTATCTTGTTTAACATTTGTATGGACATATCTTGTTTTTGTTTTTTAAATAAAACACAACCGAAAATGATTAAAAAATGAAGGCGTGAATAAAATAATTATGAAAAACTCAAATGAAATAAAATATACCAATCTTGCTACTCGGCCACAGATACATTTGACATTTTGTGAATTGGTCAGGAATATATATTTTCCGGCATTTTCTGAAAAACAGTTATACGTTATTTTTGCATTCAAAATTTTTCAGTGTTGAAATTATGGTAACTGCTCCTTTCTTATTTTTTTTATTGTTTTAAAAAACGACATATTAATTGAGTTTTGTTTCATTTTTCAATTGTAATTATAATACTAATCAGAACAATTGAATGCGAAGAAAATTTTATTATTTTAATAAACAGTTTTTTGCTTCTCCTACAAATTTAACAAACTTTCAGTTATTCTACTCTGAATATTAAAAAAAAATGACACGTGTTCGTAATGTTAATTTCGAAAATTTGGTAAAAACATTATTTTTACCAAGAAGGTTGACTTAATATTTTAACAGTTGATGTATTTCACCTATCAAACACAAAAATGGAAAAAAAAGTAAAAATGTATGTCAGTTACATGACTTATTACATTCAGTAGACGACATGCAATCTACTAACAGTTTTCACATTTACATTCATATGTTAATCAATTGACATTTTATTTTGGGGAAGTATAGTGTATGAAAAGGAATACTACAGTGCGTTTTGAAACGATTTTAACTGCGTGTTCAGCATGAAACTATTTTATATTTTATGAAAAGGCTTACAAGATAAAATTGTTTCACACTCAACTCTCGAAATCAATACAGTTTGTATGTGCCCTTTATATTTAGATTGCCAGCGGCAGAGCTTTTGTAATTAAAGGCTGTGTTCTCATATTTAGTAATAACTACCGTATTGCATGCTTGGCACTCGTATATTTTATATCATATAATTACTGTTGTTCCCTGTCCGGATATACTCTTTGAAAAACATATTTTAAATTTGTGTTTTTGAAATTGAACGTTAAACACGTAAATGCATTAAGTTTCAAACAAGCCGGCTTTCAAGCAGTGGAATCATTACCTCAATGTAATGCATTGAATTCCAGCCCGCAAGGTACCAAGGTCAGTAAAAGAATCGTTATGTAAACGCTTTCGGGTTAACGAAGTGAACTTCAATTGTGTTTGACCAGAACGATCGTGAATTAAGATACTCGGCCTTATCCTTATGGTATGTCACTCATATATTCTTCATGTGGTCCATGATAAGTACCAGGTTTTATTACTTTAATTAGATAGATTCCACCATATATACCAATTTCTAAAGCAATGATTCACGTAACTATTAGAACTATTAACTATCGAATCAAATAACACTTCCCTATAAACCACTAAAAAGGTATGTTCGACGAACGCTCATATAAATATTTCAAATATGTACGGATGATTTGTGTGTGCCTGTTTGACTTGTATGTTATCATTTATTTTCATTCTTCTTGTGTTTTCTAATTTTTATATATAGATAAATGATCAATAATATCTAATAAAGCGAAATCCGCCACGAAATTTGGCGCAACTAAATTGCACGTGATGCAGCTAAGAACTGCGCAGAAAAAAGGCATTTGATATCTTTGATTTCATTGATATAACTTTTGATTTTTCATTAACACCAACCACAATCAACACGTTTATCTTCAAACAAAAATTCTTGTAACCTCTATGACCAGATGTAAATTGGGTTTTATTGTCAGACCACAATCTCCTGGATTTCAATCGTTTTGCTAGGAGTGCCTCTTATACCCTGAAGGCCAATGGTAGACAAATGGAATGATTTTCATTCCAGGGGTGTGCTGGATTAACTCCACCAGGAATTAAATAATGTTGCTCATTAGTTATTTGCAGTTTATATTTGTATTGTTTGTTTGACGTGAGATGGAAGTATTACATTTTATACACAGTGCAAATATAAAATGTTAATTTGAATATATAATATAGCTTTGCTCATGTTTATCAGTCAGTACAATTGTTGGTCTAGACCATGTCCTTTCAGCACAATATCTAGACAAAGCTTTGGCCTTTAAAGATGCAAATGAACATGATGGTTACTTTGAAGGAAAGGAAGGTCGCTATTTATTTTAGTGTGAACTGGTAAAATGTCAGAGCAGGGTGGGTGGGAAGGAGCATACTGACTTTAAGATAACCTTTTTGAAGTTTAAGGACTTGTTACATGAAATTTATTTCTGTATGGTATTTAGAGATTGCTTTCACCTAAGATGATCTAAATTAGTATGCTGGTTATTCAGGAGGAAGAAAGAGGCATAAAATGCTTTGACCTACATAATTCATATTTGATTTTAAGTCAAAGGTCAAGGTCACAGGGTATAATTGTTAAATTTGTTTAAGCACGATATCTAGATAACCCTTTAATCTAATATCATAGAAAAACGAAAAGCTTGTTACTTCTGAGACAGTTATTTAGCCTGGAAATTTAAGGTCAACCTGTCAAGATCTCAGGGCCTTGAAGCTAGGATCACATAAATAATTATGCTATTTTCTCTTTCTCAATCAATTTTGAGATCATAGATCAAAGGTCTAAGTCACATGGGCATGCATGCAGTATACAAAATTATTTCGCAATTGCACATTATTATTCTTTGTACTACACTTATAACGATTACTTTATCTAAATCTATGTCTGTTATGGAACATCCCGTCATTATTGACCAACAATCAAAATTACTGTCCGTAATTTGAATTTGTGTTGACCTCAGAGACCAATTTCGCTTCATGAAATATTAAAATGATTGTATAGTAATATTTTGGAGAAAACTAATTTTTACTTATTGTTTATTTCAAATTATTTGATATTGAAAATGAAAAACAACAACTGTCTTCCTAAACAATTTGGTTATCCAATTATAAACAATTTCTAATATTTTTTGTAATAGTTTGCGAAATATGAACAATAAACTGAAATAATTTTGTATTATGTGGTGTGTCGTAATAATCGAAAATAATAAAAACAAATTTTATAGATGATGACTTTTATTACAGACAGACAAATAGCTTGCTATTTAAACCACTTATCATTTGTGTTTTGTTATCCAGACAGGTAATATGTCATTTGTTATTTTTCTGTCTTGCCACAAAACAACTTTGTCAATGTGTTTTCAACGGATATTAGTGGCTCAAGCGCAGAATGGGACAGCACTGATGTAATTAGATTGTTATCACCAGGCAATCAACTGTCTCCTATGGCACACTTAACTTTTGTTTATAGTTCTTCTCTTAAACAAAAAAAAATAAAAAGAGGAAAGTTGAAGACATATTTAGGTGACAAAGCCGATGGCAATGTAACTATAATTAATTATATTTATTTCCCTTACAACTGTTTCTATTGGGCTATTTCAACTGGGCGATATGGATCAGAATACGTGTGTACAATGTTTATAGTTGATACTATTTTGCTTTTAGACATTGTTTATAAGTAAGAGTAGGTGCTAGGGCTTCAGTTCAATATCATTTTCACTTGAATTGTTTATTGTCTTGTTGGTCGGTTTAAACACTTAATGTGTTGTGTCTGGGCCACATTGCAAAAGGCAAAACAAGGATGCAATAGAAAACTGATAGACCTTACTAAAATGAAGTGTGTTTTCCATGAAGCACATAATGGTTGAGATGAAACAAGAAGAAGTTGTTCAAATATTTTCAAGTGTACCATGGTCTTTTAACGCACACTGCTCTACAATCATTGTGTACGCTGAATGACTGATAAGCAATGCAGCTGTATTTATAAAGTAATATCAGTTGTTTTTTCAATAGTTCAGGAATAGGGCCAACATTTGTTTAACCAAATTTTTGAAATTTGTATGGGTTTTATTATTAGAAAAAAAGAAGATGAAAGGTCCTCCATAAATGTGGGGGCATTTAGCAGTCGTACTATCCGTCAACCCGTCTGTTCTTCCATCTGTCTGGCATTCCATTTCTCGATTTTGTTTTCAGACAAAAAGAAAATATTTGCGGATTGAGTTTTGAAGATTCCATCCTTCAATTGTTTTGCATGACATCAATTCAAAGGAAGAGATATGAGCATTTATTTCAACAAGATAAAATGTTGAATGACCGTATCTTATTACACTCTAGACGAAATGTTAAATGTTTGAATGCAAACATCACCAGGGAATTACTCCAAGGCAAACACACGTTTGAATAATATAGCTTGAATTATCTGAAGTCATCGTAATTTATAATGACGTAAAAGCAAACATAGGCCAGTGAATATTCTTGTTTTCAAATTGAGAATAGATTTAACAAGTATAAACCACCCAAAATTGATGAACCAAACCCTATATATATTAAAAGTTGGACGTTCCAAAGCGCAGCTTTCCCAAAGATGACACAGCATTGACATGAAGTATCTGTCGGATAAATTTTCATTTTACATCGATCAAACAGTGTGTGTGTGTGGTTGTTTTTTTTTTTGACAAGCACTTTGCATTGCATTCATATTGAGTGTCATTTTTGCTAATTGCTAATTGCGTTTACTTATCATTAATAGTTTGTTTGCCAATGCTTAAATTGTTTAAACATAATCTGATAAACTGCTGTGAGTTAACCAGTAAAAATAACCAGCTTTTAGGCCAAAAAATAACTGTTAAGTTTTCAGGTCCCACTGTATAGATTTTAAAATGTCTGCTTTGATTTTTGATTAAAGGCAAACAATCAGTGTATCAAAAAGATAATGTTTAGGTTTAGGTTTAAATTATAAGTTTTTAGTTACTTAACATTCGTCACTATGTCAGATCAATGACTAGTTCTATAACTCTGATCCCAATTTGAAACTTCACGCATGTCTTTTGTGTTATCATTTGTGGGCTCTGACAAAGGCTAATAAGTCTGAACCGTAATTTAGCAGATTTATTCCCCTTTCATTCTTAGACAAGTCAGGAAAGTGCGTGCAACATTATATCTGTATGCCTACTACAGATATTTTTATATAAAAATATATAAATAAATATATTTTATTTAATTATATAATTATATAAATACACAAATAAAATAAAACTACATATTGGTTCAGTTGTTTTTAACGCAATCACTTACTTAGATTATAGAGAAGTAAGTAAAGTAAGACGCAAGTTGAAATTCATTTGATGTCACCAAACAAGGTCCATAAATATGTTTGCGCGCAACAACTCTTTTTATGAGTTTTTTTTGTGCCCCTTTGGTCAAGGTCAGTTGCACTCAATAACTTTAGATAGGATGAAAATATTGTGCTAAATTTTGTTTTAAGAAAGAGCAAGAGTGTGACGCCCTAAGAACATTGTTAAAAACGATGGAAAGTAAGGTCAATGACAAAGATGAAGCAAATGATAGGCTAGAAGAGATGGTTAAGAAACAAGAAGAGAAGTTGAAAAAGCTAGAAAACGAGACTGAACAATATAGCCGGAGAAACAATATTAAAATACGGGGAATCCAAGATACCGATGCAAAAGAAACTGCAATTGATTCTGCAAAAAAAGTTGTAAAGTTTCTCAACGAAAAAGGTATTGCAAACCTAAGCCTGTCTGACATTGACATCGCGCATCGGTTGCCCAACCCACTCAATAAAAATAGAGACATCATAGTGCGGTTTGTTTCAAGACTAACCAGAGAAACGGTGATGAGCAACAGACGGAAACTGAAAAGCACCGGTGTCTTCATTAATGAAGACCTGACTAGACTGAACCTTCACGTACTAATGTGTATCAAAAAAAAGATGAGTGATGAAGTCGAAGACGCATGGTCAGTAAACGGAACTTTACGCTACAAAAACAAATCTGGTAGAATCCAAACAGTCCCGTACGAAAGCTACCAAACCTGGATTGACCTCCCTTGGCCATAAATGTGTAAAACTAACTAAACAAATACTCTTTATCGTAAATAATAGAAGTTTAATTAACAACACATATCACTAAAATTTTATTTTTAAAAGATCTGCATTCATAATAATATCATAAAGACAGTGCTTAGTATGGATGATATCATTTTTTCTCTTTTGATAACACCAACTGCTTGTTGATCACCCTTCTTTTTTTTGAAAAATATACTACACAATTACATACTGGAAAAGTCAACAAAACAAAACACGAGCAAATCATGCCTCTTCATGCTTCAACCATGTGAACATTATATATTTAATCCATTGAGGTGAGGCCGTTGTTTTATCTACCGGTTTACCAGAGTTACCAAAATGCTTTTTAAAACAAATAATTGTCGATATTTAAACTTCATAATAAAAATCTTGTGTGTAATAACCAGTGCCGTCGACAAGCAAGATAACTGTTTGTTGTATGTTGCGTTGTATGGAAATATGTAAACCTGGAATTTGCTTAGGATCAATAGGTTTAACAAAAATGCAATGCATATACTAGTTATATTGAGCTTATGTGTGAGATTTATTATGGACATATTAGTACCTTGATAGCGCCTTTAGTTGATGCTTTGTGTGTGTGTGTGTGTGTGTGAGAGTGCGTGCGCGTGCATGCGTGCGTGCGTGGGTGTGTTTTGTGTTACTGAAGAGTTGCGATAATTGATAGTGTTGTTATATTTACAGATTTCTTTTACATATAAAAGCCCAACTGTATTATAAAAACATTGTTTGTATTACTCCTTAATTGGTTCATTTATGTCTAAATTGTATGTTGATAAAACAATTAGCATATACACGTACGTTTAAGGTGAGTTATAGTCAGATGTCAACAAACTTGAAAATAGAGTTTCGTCTTCATAAATATTGCACCTTCATATCAATATATAGGCTTTTAACAAGAAACAAAGCCTTTTATTTACCTGATTCTAAACGAATAAGTTAAATACGCATGGAATATTCTTGGGTCACTTTCGGTTTTTCGTTAAACTGACCTAAGAACGATCGAATAGATTATTTATTGATTAATCATAAATGCTTCCCTCAAAGTCCTCTTGTATTTGAATACAAGGTCTCCTTACCGGGAAACATACGTGCAAATACGTTCATACACATATTTATAACAAAAAAGTAACATTTAGAAACACAACGCTTGTACGGTTAAGACTACTGTATTTTTTAACGAACTACTCTGATTTATTATATGAATACTAACCCAATATATATTTTCTGTAATTATGTATATGTAAATCAAACGACATTAATCATGGTGTTTGTAAGAAATAACCGTGAATTAATATGCTACTACTATAGTCCTCATATATCTTGTCAGTGTGTCACTGAATCTATAGCTTGATCTTTTTTTCTACGGTAGATTATTATACTAAGTACAGTTATAACTACCATTTATAGAAACATACATGGGCAACTATCAACATTGTTTTGTTTGTTATTAAACCTATTTTATAAAATTAATACTGTCAGCAGCTGGCTAAAACTATCTTGTTTAACATTTGTATGGACATATCTTGTTTTTGTTTTTTTAAATAAAACACAACCGAAAATGATTAAAAAATGAAGGCGTGAATAAAATAATTATGAAAAACTCAAATGAAATAAAATATACCAATCTTGCTACTCGGGCACAGATACATGGCAACTGTATTTTTTTATATAAATAACATTTTGTTAAAATAGTTCGTATATAAAACAACACTGATTACATTATTTGTAACACATAGGCGTTGGTAAAATATGTGTATGACGATAGTATGTATAATATTAACAGTCATAAAAACAATGTGTTATGTTAAAATGTTGTTTATTGACATTGCATTTAAACTATATATGATATAATTGTGACAATGAAAATGATTTTTTGATAAGGTATTGCTATTATAAGGTATGCACTATGTAAACAGGCTAGATTTTGAAATGATGTAAATATATTGTTATATTACTTGTCATTTCTTTGCGACATGAATTGACATGATTGCATTTTAACTATATATGATATAATTGTGACAATGAAAATGATTTTTTGATAAGGTACTGCTATTATAAGGTATGCACTATGTAAACAGGCTAGATTTTGAAATGATCTAAATATATTGTCATATTACTTGTCATATTTTCGACGAATCCTTGATAAAAAGCATTTTTTTTTTGTATAAATCATTTTCACATCTTTATATATATATATATGTATAGACATTTTATTTCTCATATTAGAAACCAACCTGACACGTTTTCAAATAGAAACTAACTGGACAAACACACACACATTATTATTTACATCACCCTCCACCTTTTTTATATGATCAAACTATGTACTTTAAATGTAAAAGGGCTAAACAACAAAGATAAACGCATAAAAATCTTCAAATGGTTAGACGAAAAAATCTATAATGTATGCTTATTACAAGAAAGTCACTTGACACATACTTTAGCACAAACCTTAAAAGATGAATGGGACGGGGACATCTACCTCAGTGGACAATATACTAATAAACAAGGCATTGCCTTTCTGATAAAAAGTAACATAGGGATCACAGTTGATAACCTTAACGAAATAATAATTGGCAGAATAGCAAGTATAGATATCAAAATACATGAAACACAACTAACAATAATCAACGTTTACGGTCCTAACATAGATGATTCCACATTTTACGAAACATTACAATCCTTTATAATTAATAACCAAGATAAAAATATTATAATCGGTGGTGATTTCAATACTGTCCTGAACCCATTACTAGATAAAAAGAATGGAAATCTTTATACTCATTCTAAAAATAGAAACATTTTAAATAACATAATTGAAAACTACAATATGATAGATATCTGGCGTACAGTATACCCAAACGAAAGCAAATTCACCTGGCACTCAAACACAAAACCAACAATATTTTGTAGATTAGACTATTTTTTAATATCTGAATCTCTTTGCAACATTATTGACACATGTAATATAAAACTAGGATTTATGACTGACCACTCTCTAGTTGAACTTAAACTACACAATATACAACCTGAAAGAGGCCCAGGATACTTTAAACTTAACAACAGCATCTTATTGGATACACAATATCAAACACAAATAAAACAGGAAATATTAAATACAGTTCAAAATAATAAAGATGCAAACCCAAACACCTTATGGGAAGTAATTAAAGGAAATATCCGTAACACAACAATTAGATACACATCATTTAAACAAAAAGAAACACACAAACTTGAAACTGAAACCATCAAAACTATTGAAACACTTGAAAAACAATTGCATCAAACAAACACAAACGATACCACCAACATTGAAAATGAAATAGCATTAAAAAAACAAATATTAGATGGAATCTATCATACACGTCTCAATGGAATAATATTAAGAGCGCGTGCACAGCATGTTGAACACAATGAAAAAAAATACAAAATATTTCGCAAACATTGAAAAACGTAGAAGTGAACAAAAAACTGTACACAAATTAGTAGTCAATGGCAAAGATATAACAAACATAACTCAAATACTAGAAGAACAACGTTTATTTTTCGAAACCCTCTATAAACGAAAAAATGTTGAAAATAACACCCTTTTCAAAAATACACATCAAGCTTTAAACCAAGAGGAAAAACAACTATGCGACGGATTGCTTAATGAATATGAATGTGGATTAGCTCTAAAAGAAATGCAAAATAACAAAAGCCCAGGATCTGATGGCATCACAATCGAATTTTATAAAATATTCTGGAATGATATAAAAACACATCTAATTAATTCACTTAACTATTCATATAACAACGAAAACTTAACTACGCTACAAAAACAAGGTATTATATCACTTATTCCAAAACCTGGAAAAAACTTAGAATCCTTATCAAACTGGCGCCCGATTAGTTTACTAAACAATGATTATAAAATTGCAACTAAAAGTATAGCAAATAGAATTAAAAAAATATTACCATCAATCATTTCAAAATCTCAATCTGGTTTCATAAAAGGACGTTACATTGGTGAAAACGTTCGTCTTATCCAAGAATGCATAAACTATTTCAACAATTCAAACAATCCTGGTCTAATATTCTTTGCAGACTTTGAAAAGGCATTCGACTCGCTTGATCATTCATTTATGTTCTCTTGCTTAGAAAATATGAACTTTGGTGAAAGTCTTATTCAATGGGTTAAACTATTCTATACCGATATTAACAGTATAATCATTAACAATGGTTTCTTTTCAAACAGTTTTAACATCGAACGAGGGGTTCGACAAGGATGTCCACTCTCATCATCGCTATTTATTATTTGCATCGAGTATCTATCACATCACATCCAATCAAATAAACACATAAAAGGCATATCACTAGAACCTGATGAAGATATCAAGCAGTCCCTATTTGCTGACGATGCAACCTATTTTTTAAACGACAATTACGATTCTTTCCATAACCTTATAGAGTCACTAACCCTTTACGGAGAGACATCGGGTCTTAAACTAAACAAAAGCAAATGTACTGTGCTACGAGTAGGTAAATTAAAACAAAGTAATGTCCTATATAAAAAAGAAATGAAATTTAATTGGACATCCGATGAAGCCACAACATTAGGAATTACTTTCACAAATAATGAAAAGGATACAGTTCTTAAAAACATACTACCTAAATTACAGAATTTTAAAAACTGCTTAAAATCATGGCATCACCGTAAACTTTCACTTATCGGAAAAAACACAGTATTGAAAACGTTTGCACTTCCTAAATTAATTTATGTATTAACAGTTCTCCCAAATCCACCAAATGATGTTATTAACGATATAAAATCAGCAATATTTAATTTCATATGGGACGGTAAGCCTGATAAAATAAAACGAACTCAGTTAATTCAATCTGTAGAAAATGGAGGTATCCAATTAACAAACATTGACTCATTCTTGAATGCAATCAAATGCAGCTGGGTTAAAAGATACCTAGATAATACCAATACGAGTAAATGGAAATTATTCTACCAGAAAATCCTAAAAAAATATGGTGACTCCTTACTCTTTGAATGTAACATCAGCAATACTATCTTACAGGAAATTGCAAACGAAAACATATTTCTGTCTGATGTTCTATCAGCATGGAGTGATGTCACTCATAACTTAGAAACCCAAACCAGAATAAAACTATTTTATGGAACAATAAAAACATAACTTCAAACAATAAGACGTTTTTCTATAAAGATTGGTTTGAACGAAGCATTAAATATGTCGACCAATTATATGACTACAGAATTAAGGATTTCTACTCTTTTGATGATATATGCTACATATACGGAATACCTTCAAATCATTTTCTGAAGTACTACACACTAATCAAAAGCATACCCATACATATTAAATCTGAAATCAATACAAATAATACACCATGTACTCAAACAACATTCGTAGAAAACATACTTGGAAGAAAAAACAAAACGAATAAAATATTTTACACACTACAAATTAAAAACCCTACAGAAAACTCCAAAACCCAAAATAAATGGCAAGTCCTTTTCGGAGAACATGAACTTAATTGGAAACAAATATTTACAATGTCATATAAATCAACTATTGAAAGCACACTGAGAAATTTTCAATATAAATACATCCATAGAATTATAGCTACAAATAAATATCTCTTTAAATGCAAATTATCTAACTCAAATCTGTGTGACTTCTGCGGTGAAAACATCGAAACTATAGAACATATTTTTGGGAGTGCAAACACATCCAGCCTATCTGGAATCAATTAGTATCTTTTCTTGAACAACAGCAACTAAACGTTAAACTATCTTTCTTAAATGTAAGTTTCGGAATTTACTCATTGAAATCAATAGACTATAATAATATTGTGAATTTTATTCTTATATTGATGAAATATTTTATCTTTAACATGAAGTACAAAAAACAAGTACCAAATTTTAATTGTTTTGTCCATAGTCTTAAACTTAAAATCCAGATTGAGAAAGAAATAGCCCTCAGTAATGACACATTACAAATCTTTGAACAAAAATGGAATCGGATTAAATTCTCATAATGTTTGTCCACTTATATACATTTCACTCTAATGTTAGTTTATCTTTCTAAAATATTTTTTGTATATTTTTTCTTATAAGATCATTGTGAATATACAAAAAACACACAAGTCCAGTATACTTTCTTCCGAATTTACACAACTCATCATTTTTCATAACTATTCTTCTGTTTTTCTTTTCTCTTAAAAAAAATATATATATATTAGCATATCTTGTATAACATGTCTGAACTTTATTGCTTTGTACAATCACTATGTTGTTTAATCATATACATGTATATATTGTATGTATTATATTGAATAAAAAAATAAATGTTTTAAGGTAGAGCACATACTGGAATAGTGAAGCATTGCATTTGGGGACATTGGGGTGAAGTTCACCATTATTAAAAATAAAAAGGATTTGCACTGGATAACTTTAGTATGCATGGAATTATTGTGCATTAATTCTGTTTGTAAGTAGCTTACATGAAGACCTAGGGAGAGATTGCATTATAGACCATTAGGGTACAGGTAATGGTTTTAGCTCAATACCGTGAGTCATGATAGAAGACATGCTTGAAACTTTATAAACTTAATTAATTGTTAAATAGTTAAAAATCAAGTTCCGTGTCATCGCCACTTTTCTTTTCCTTTTTCTGGTTCCCGTTGTTACTAATTAGGAGGGTGTCATTTAACTACTGCTTTTGCTACTGTTAGTGCTGATCCTATGGCAAAGCCATTACCTGTGACGCTGCTGACTGCTGTTGTTGATGATTATACTTGCTGCTGTCAATAATGATGGTATCAGATATACTGATATTGTCAACTTGTTGACATTTTTAGCTGTTCGCTTGCGGACAACTAATGTTAGTACCACGCGTTGAAAGTCGATCTGCTCTTAACTACGCAAGGAACGATAACCGCCGCTTTGCTCAGCACAGGTCATTCAAAATCTTAAGCTATTAATAGATGCTGATAAACAAGTATAGTGGATGTTGTGTAACCTTGTTCGTAGTCCATGCTGCTAGAGCGGGGTTACATTTGATATGCCTGGAAAACATTCTTTAGTTCTCAACATATAGCGGCGATCTTGTGTATTCACGGGTGCTAACAATGCAATACTAGAAGGTCAATTTTGTTTTCATTCACAGTACTCAATTAATAAAACGTTAAAATGCTATATAATCGCTAGACTTTGAAATAAAGTTTGCAATTTACGTTTTTAAATAATTAAATTCAAACAAAAGTTGAACTATTGTGTTTGTTAACTTGTTAGTCACATATTCACAGCATGAAATGTGTGTTATCGTTGTCAAACCACACATTAGTGTAAAAAGTTAACAATTATACTACGGGAGTACCACACATTAGTGTAATTAGCTAAAACTTATACTACGGGAGTGCAAATCATGTGTCCTCACATGGCTTATTATGAGTGTATTTCTTCACCATCGAAATATATCGTGTTTTACTATTTGATTTACACGCAGTGTTTTCTTCCGACACATCACACTTTTATAGCCGCGTCATGCGAAAATGGGTCTTAAGCGTTTCGGCCAGCATATCTTAATCCCGAACTGTTTAGGTCAGAATTGATGTCACCGTGTGAACTGATAGGGTAACAAGTAATGCATAAACAACAAAGTACGGGTAAACAGCGCTGTCTCTCTGACTAACTGATTCGTGAATAAAAAGTATTGATCGCAGATTTATTTTTTTATTTATTTTTTATCAACTATTTTATTGTATATTTAGAATTTGTATATGGTGACAAAAAAAAAGTTTTGTACATAATGAAAAAATGATCTTAGTAAGATTGGTATTCGATATTCCAACAATATTCATTTAATATGATGGTGATTGCAAATCGTCTTCATATTCAGTTCTCACTACCATTTACATCATACTTTCTATGCTTTCTGAACGTCAAAAAAGGGCCATGTTGTTGCTTTGTTGTCTAAGTTATCTCTGTAAAATAAATAGGATGATAAAAAGTGCACACACATCTCGACATGTGCGTTAAGACACACTCTGTATAAATTTGACTAGCTTGAGTTGATTTAAAACTTGCGATTAATTTTGAAAATTTGAGGTACGTCTTTATTTATTCTAAAGCGAACAACCCCAGTGCCTTTAGCGCTTTGATTATAAACTCTCAAAAAATGTTGTTGCTTTTTTAAATTGAACAAGTTGTCCCCAGGGTGTGTGAGAAAAGTTAAGTCATTATTAATGATATGTAAATGAGGTGACACTTTGCCTGTGCACACTCATTATCAAGAATGCGACGTAGAATGGTTAAAATTGTCATTGACTATTTGTGTAGGCCTGAGTGTCAGTCCCGCTTGAAAACATATCCCCTGATGGTTTTAAAAGTTTTCCAATATTTACGCCTCTAAAAAACAAACATATGCATAAAATATTGTATTCATGCTGTCAATTTACATTTGGTTTAAATCATGTTGGCTGTGCGATTGGTTTTTGATTAATCTGGAGTAAGTGAGAGGTTTAAACCCCCAATAATTTGCTTTGACCATTCACACTGGGGGCTGACGAGGTATAAGCGTAGTCCGTTTCGCTACGAAGTCGGGTATATGTTTTTCTACGAAAACATTGTGTACATACACATGACATCGAAGAACGGATTAGTGGAAATTTGTGTTTAAAACAGGTAAGATTATGCTTTTGTAATAACAAAACTCTGAATTTAAGCACAATGACATTTCATAGGTCTGTTACATCAAATTATGATTCAACATGTGTCTGGTTTATGCGTTAAACATTAAATTTACCGCTGATTTATCAAACCGAAGTCAAGTTTTATTTTACAAAAATGCAATTAAGGTTTACAACTATGTTTAATTGACACAATTTTACAATTTCCATATTGATGTATGTATCGTTAAGCCACTGGTGTGTTCAGAAATGTATAAGGTGACCCAGTTGTCAGAAATAAAGGCTAAATAGTATTATTATGTATGATCGTGTCTCTGACAGCATACGTATATGCCTCGCTACGACAACGCTTTAGCGTGTATGCGTTTCTCACAGAGGACGTATTGGTTATCTCTCAAAGGCGAAATAAAGAACATGTTTTTTTTTAAATACAGAGTCATGGAGTGGCTGGATGTTTCCTTTGAGGAAGAGATAGTAACAACGACACAACATGATCCGAAGCGCACAGTCGACATGGTAATGCACATTATTATGATATAATTAAATTCACGACTAGGCCAAAGGAAACGATCAAAATCGAAAATCCATATATATAAGACGACAGTTGAGAGACGAGAACCTATTGTCGTCGGTCTCAATAAAAATTACGCATCTTCACCTTGTGACAATCCCTTATACGTTCTTTTGGACAGAGACCGACGATAGGTTTTTAGCATACGGTATTCTTTATCAAATAACATTCGATGCTCGTTATGTTATCTCGAAACTCTGCTTATGTCAAAGTAAATCCCATGTCCCAACTTCGATCCTTCTTTATCTCATACGGATTTTTACATTTTATCTGTCAAAGCGATTTTCTTGAAAATCGGTTATCGCCAACTAATTTTTAGATGAATTTCATGTTCGTATAATTGATTTTACCTGTAAAATCAACACCTGTAACAGCCGTAAGGTGTGGAAAGTAGGTACCCAATGGCACAAATCCGCAATTTCCTAATCAATGTATTGTTGTTAAGGCTTGACAGTGGGTTTCTGTCACAGGTTATTGTTTACTGTGTACATGACGGCCGGTAAATTTACCTCGTGTTACAATGTGGTTAAGGTCCGGTCTCACTATGATGCCGGCGGAGCCCCGGTGCGTGATCAGGCATCTACCGGGATGAACCGGGGCCATACCGGGATGAACCGGTGCTCCACCGGGATGAACCGTAGACGACCGGGGACAACCGGGGCTCCACCGGTAAAATATTAAAATGTTTAATACCTCCGAGATGAACCGCGAGTCACCGGGAAGGACCGACACCGACCGGCGTGGCACTGTGAACAACCGGGACTGCACCGGGACGGCACCATAGCTCCACCGGGGCCCAAACAGACCCCGGCAGAGCTACGGGGAGCCTGGTGAATGCCGACAGAGTCCCGGTATAGATTCGGTACATAATTAAACAGGCGCTCTGACGGTTCCATCCCGGTTGTGTCTACATTGTCCGAAGGTACCACTGGCTCCATAATTAAACAGGCGCTCTGACGGTTCCATCCCGGTTGTGTCTACATTGTCCGAAGGTACCACTGGCTCGGGAAATATCTGACAATGGGCGTGTTAATTCGTGATATCTTTCGCACAGGACTTTCTGTCACTGTAGATTTTGTCGGAATTATCAATTTGCCAGAAACCGGACTGAATGTAATATTTTCAGAATACTTTTAATGTCGCCACCCATAATATTGAACGTTCGATTTCTGTATTGTACACCTGGTGCAGTGTCACAAGGCATCTCCCACATAAAGGGAACCTTTTCGTTTGGATGCTCATGCGCACAATTAAGCACAGCATCTTTTGCACTGGGAAATGGTAGTCTGCAGTAACTGCAAACTGCATGTGATATGTCCTGAAAAGGATACAGAGACTTCGTTGAGTAACCTAAACATTATATTTGTACTTCGTAGCACAACCAATACATACTCTGTGCGAAACCTATACATAAAGCGACTTGTAATTTCCTTCGAAACAAAGCATTTGAATAATTAAAATACATGTTCGTAACCGTTTTTGTACTTTAAAATGTGTAATGTACAATGAATCAAAGTAACATGTAATTTAATTCGATTTAAGTTACCGTAATTGGCTTTTTTAACATAATAACCACCTTATGCATTGCTTCAAATCAAAATATTTCGATTTTACCTCAAAATAAATGTACAGGCTGAAACTACGCACATTTGTTATTAGTTTTTTATTGAAAATAAGTACCTACCATTACTGGATGTTCCGTTCTCTAATCCATAAACACCAGAAAATATGAAACTCGCCTGATTAAGTAGTGTATGTACACAATGTTTTCGTAGTAAAACATATACCCGACTTCGTAGCGAAACGGACTACGCTTATACCTCGTCAGCCCCCAGTGATTCAAATGCTTTCATCCCAGTTTTGATCATTTCATGTTTTGTTTGTTGTCCTTAAACAAAAAGTAAATAATAACAATAATTTCTCTACAGATATAGTTCCTGAAGTTTCATTGTTTGCTCTGTTACTAACTGCTTCTGTTCATTTTAATATTAATATATTATATATTTAATATATTATTTTAATATTTCACCAATATATTTGGTTGCTCTGTGTATTTTGCTACATTAACTTTTCTCTGTGTATAGAAGATGTACATTCCTTGTTGTTCTTATATCTTTATCTTCTATGTTTTGTTTTGTCAAGAGATTGCTTTTCCTATATTTGCATCAGGTTTACTTACTAATGTCTTTATCCATTAATCATAAAAGTGATAGCGAGAATTCTGTTAACCAAGCATAACTGCTTTAAAGAAAAACAAAATCATCTGAATAAAATAGGAAAATGTTGGAAACACATGATCAGTCCCTAGATTAATAAAGATTCCTGCCGTCCCTGTCTGCATTAATGGAGAAAAAAACACGAATGAGTTTAATCATTTTGCAATAGATGCTTAAAGTCCAAATTTAACAACACCCATAATGTCATGGTCATGTGTTTGTGGTGATGTTAGCTCATAAAAATGTCGAATGAGGACCTATAAATGGGGTATTCATATTACATGCGAAATGAGATTTATTGTTTGTAAAAAAGACAGCCTACATTTGGAATAATTATTGCAAACTACCTTCCATTTAGCTTTGTTCCTGACATTTGTTTAAATAACTTATTTTTCGAGATTGTGTGTTGTATCAAATGCAAATAAGCTTAATAATAATATATAATTATTCCCCTCCACAACACAAAGTAGAGGAGAGTATACTGGATTAATCAGAGATGTCCGTCTGTCTGTCGGCCCATCTGCCGGTAAAAATAAACTTGCATGATGAAGAACTCTATGAATGTGAATTTAAATTGTCACGAAGCTTCAAAGTTCCATATAACATTAAGTTTTTATATGAATGTTCTATTGTCTTATGTCAAAATGCTAAAGTTGTGCCATGTTTGAGCTTGACATTTTGATTTTATGAGTTTTATCATTTATGACATATAAGGACATGGAGTTTAGGGGTGGTGCAGTATTTGTGGTAGGGTAGTGTGGTATTTTTCATGACTTTTCTAAGCGCAGACTTGTAAATTGTCTCTATCTTACCTATCTTGCCTTTCCTATGTATCTTGCATTAGAGTGACAGTCTTATGGTTGTATTTGTGGCCAACAAATTGGCAGTCATTGCCAATAAATTGTAAGTTTAAACTATGTAAAAACTTGTTTTTTCAGGACTCCAGACTGAAACCAGCTGTTTAGGGCCTGAACAGTGTACAACACTTGGACCAAAAGGTAATTAAAGTAAATCATTAGCGCTTATATTTTTTGTCAGTAAGTATTTCAACAATTATATGCAAAGTTAACCTTCAGCTGCACCATCAAAAAAGAAACTTTATTGTACCAGGCAATCTTTTATTTATTGCAAGGAACCGATAGCCAAACATTAATGTGGCTAAAAACAAATCCAGTAGATGGAATATTATGTTCACAATAAGTGGTCAAAAGGAAAATAACTTGGGTCGCCACCTATATGTTGTCTTAAATCACTTTTCTGACGCTAGTGGTAATTAAGGAAAATTTTCCTGATCAAACCGAAAACATTTATTTTCTTTAGCTAAAGATAGAAGTTGCAGTCACCGCCTTATGTGAACAACCCAATAATAACCGCTAGTTAATATTGCATCTGCTTATTAACTATTAAAGTACACTGAAAGCATTTATGTTTTATTTCAGAGAGCATAATTGTCCCCTTGAATTTAAATATAAGAAAAATTATCATATAATTCATAATGGTATTATAATTGCTTACAATAACCATGTTGACTTCATTATAGGCAAATTACATTGTAGTTTGATGTTAACTTTTGAAGTTGATTTCTAACTTCCCTGCAAACAATGTTGAAAGGAGAATATAGAAACTTTTGCCATCGAACTGGTGGTTTTTCAAACCTTTTCATTTTTGTCTGGATTTTCACAGAACAATTCTTAGACTTAAGTCTAAAAATACAGAATATTCTTAAAACCAGATTCCGCATGGCAATTGTTGATATAATTCATCATTAAGAACAATATGTTAATAATATAAACACCATATTAAGCCTTTTCTATTTAAAATGTCAAGTCTTGTTATTGAGTCTAAGACTATTCTTTATTCTTAAGCCTCAGAATGAGTTGGTGAAGCCTCAGAATGATCTGGTGAATATGGACACAAAGCCACTGCTGGTTGGAAATCAGAATAACTTGTACAGTTTTCATGACAACCAAAAGGTGAGCATGCTTTCTACCAAAACTTTTTGCTTGAATGATTCGTCTAACAATTACACGACTTTGATTTGGAAATAGAAATCGGTGTACAATGCTAAACATGTTTGTACAGGCTTTCTATTGACAACAACTGGTTATAACTAAAGGGGACAACTAATATGCTTTACGAAGAGGAGCTGTGTTTACTAACAGAATGGTCCGCTTCAATAACAAAACACACCACAAATGTTGTATTTTTCAGTCATGGACATGGTTGTAACTGTATTTGTTGGAATAATGTCAAAACTATTCTCATTTCTACTATAAGATAAAACTAATTCAAAAAATCAAACGTTCTTTGAATTGCTGTTTGTATGTGTTTTTTTCTAATCTACTTCAGTCAATAACATAATAGCAGTATATAAGTACATACAAATCTTCAACACAGAAAATTATCTCTACAAGAAAAGGAGACACATGTCAACAATGCTGAGGCATACCCCAGGCAGTTAAACCATTTAATCCTCGTTCTTTGAAAACCGGACTTGTGCATGTGTGCAAAGTGTTTCCCAGATCAGCCAATGCGGACAGGGATGACACTTTCCAATTGTATGGTATTGTGTGTTTAAAGAAAGTCTCTTCTTAGCCAATATCCATTTTAGGTGGAAAGAGTGAAGACTGCACAGGCTTATCTCGGACGATACTTTATGGGAATGCATTAAGCCCTGTCTTCCCAGAACGTGGATCATATTTATATCTTAACCCCTGTTGTACGTTATTCTTCAGTTTTTATCTATCTTATTCAGAAATGCTATGACAAAAAATGTGTTTCATATTAGGAAGGGAAATATTTGGGTATTCCACTTGCACTATTGATTGTTCAGAAAATTGTTTTCCATGAGATGCACATGCATGCAAATATCAATTGCTATCTTCAATATTGCAAAAGTTATGGCCAATATTAAAGTTTGGCGCAAACAAGCCAACAAACAAACCAACAAACCAACAGACAGGGCAAAAATAATATGTGCCCCAGTATAGACTGGTGGACATAAAAATTGATCTGTCTGGTTACTTAAAAGCTAAACTCAGCAAAAAGAGCTTGAGACTAGGCTCTACCAGTCATTCAACTTCTCTTGTCAACAAGTTACTTTAACTGCTAAAGCTCTTTTTTTCAAACTTCTTAGCAGTTTTAATTTAACTTGGCAGTACTGTTATTCAGACAGCTCTTACAAATCCTCTTGAATTTATTTTAATGCTGATATTGGCAGGACAACCAATAATCTAAGCTCTTGTAAACTTGGTCATAGCATGGATTTGAAAATCGTTTGCACAGTAGCGATCAGTCGGCAACCATTGCTAACAGATTGATAAAAAATCTTCAAATCCTTTCAATAAGTTGAAACACATAATGGCAAAAAGGAAAACGAGGAAGTTTCCCTCTCATGGGTATATTTAACACTTGGGAAACCTTTTCTAAAACTACTTAACATTGGATGTTAGAATCATTATACAGATAAAAAAAACATTTTCTTGACACGTATTTATTTCCTAATGCTAATTTTAAATACACTTTAACATTAACAAAAAAGTCTAAAATAAACATGCTTTTCATAAAAGAAGAAGTTACCGAAGTTATTTAAAATATGTATAAAATGAAGATTTATATGTACACTAAATATTTGCAGGCATCACTTTATGAATTTTTTTATAGTTGTATAGTTGTTCCCTATTGTCAGTCTACATTGTCCACAACAATTTTAACATCACGATTCTGACATTCATTATGGTAGACTCAACGTTTCCTCTTTCCTCCTCGTGCTACCTCCTTTCCGAATGCTTGAGCTGCCCCACGTTTTCTGTCAGCCGTCTTTAATTGTTGTATTGGAACCACCTCAGCTTTAGAGCCCCCTTTGCCCCCTTTGCCACCTTTTCCCCTTCCACCTCCAACATTCTTCAATGAGTGGGCCTCTACCTTAATCACATTCGCTTTACCTCTTCCGCGACCACGACCTTTCATATGGACGTCTTTCAAAGCACCGTCCTTGTCACTTTTAATGTCCGAATTAGCAGGATTCGCAGCTCTTTTGACCCCTCGACCTTTGCCCCTTCCATGTGCCATTGCAGGATGGACTTCATCTTCTTCTTCATCACTGCTTGCTTCTTTTAAAGCTGGTTCTTTGGCCCTTTTCTTTTTCTTGCCCATATCATCATCATTATCTTCATCATCTGACACAGCCATTGGTTTTTGTTTTACAAATTTGCCTTTTGCTTTTGAAGGACCCTGAAATAATTCAAACAAACGTGTCCTTTTTATAACGCAATAAGGTCCAAATTGCGTAGTGGTGTCGGCCTATTGACCGGAAGGGAAGGGATTCAATGACCACTGGGGGAGTGTTCTTAAGATCTACCTTAATGGCGACAACGTCACCAAGTACTGGTTCTACCCAGGAAATGCAAGTGAGACCATTTCAATAAGCCTTAAGCTTTTAATACAATCGAGCTTAAATAAATATGTTTGTTATTATGCAATACAATTGCATTTCTTTAAAAAAATAGCTATTCTACGTAAAATTGAATTGAAATCTTTCTATATGTATTCAAAGTTGTGTTTCTTGTGTCTAAATTTACCTTTACTGGTGCTTTGCCCTTTCCTTTTGCTTGCTTGTCATCTTCAGCATTTTTCTCTTTAGGTGTATATGGCTTGTATCTTCGTAGGACCTCACCCCAACCACCTGATTGTAAAGCAGAAATTATACGAAACTCAATCTGAGAAAATGGTTCTTAGTGCATGTGGGCAAATTGTTTGCACAGGCTAATCAGGGATGACTCTTTCTGCCTAGACTGGATCTTTGTTAAGAATAGACTTTCTTTGACAACTTCCATTAAAGATGAAAGTGTCGTCCCTGATTAGCCTGGGTTGGGTAGTTTACATGTAACATTAGCTATTGACTGATTAAAACGGGTTCACGGGTTCGAATCTCAACAGTGAGAGCAATCTTTAGATCTCCCCCAAAGACACCGAGTACTGCCTCTAGTCACAGAAATGGACTCGAGAGCGTTTCAGATAAACCTAAGGCTTTCGATGCAATCGAGCTAAAATAAATAGGTTTAAACCAAGACAAATATTACTCATTTCCTCAAACCTTAACATGATTGCTGCATGTGAATACATGTTTATATAATTATAAATGACTTCAAGAGAAAATGCTGAGAACAAGGACCAAAACTCTCTTCAGTATTTACAGAGTTATTTCGCGTTGTTAATTTGCCATGCACCAACCATAAATGCATAAGTATGGAAAGTTTAAACATAAAACTTCACATACTGTATTAGATAATTGAGCGTAAGTGCAGTGTGACAGAATCATAACTATTTCTATTGTATTTTTTAGTTATTTCTCTTTGTTCTTTGTGTAACTCAAAATTATTCAATAATTCAATATAATCTTTACAATTGATGAAGGGTTTTTATTGGAAGCGTTGAGTAAAATTACCAGCTTTGTTTAATATTTACTAAGGTATTGCCATTTGTTAGTTTCTTGTGTACTCTATAACAATAAAAGGTATAAGGATAAATCTACAGATATATTTCTATGTAAGTGCAGAGTGCAAGAGTTATTGCCCTTGGTATATTACTTGTGTGAAGCCAAATTGCATAGTGTAACTTTAAGTTGCAGATTGTAACACAAACATGGATTAAAATATATAACTTCATATTATGATACAAATCTTTGAGTGTAAATGGGTTCTTTAATATTAATGGAGATATTTAACTTTATATTGCATAGTATGACTTTTAGTATTGATTTATTTTTAATAAAAATTCTTGTTTATCAAAGACGTTGAGATATCCTTTATTTTAATAAATACATTAACATCTGTGTTTTCTGAGAGTTTGAAGGTTTTAAACACACTGGTGAAGTTTAACAAAATAACTGTGTTGATATAAAAACATTTACCTGTTAAACTAGAAAAATATAATTAAAGGGAAGTAATATCTTACAGAATATTTCAACAAACTTGTTTTGAATAAAATTTACTTTAAATCATAGCAATAATTTGACTTTATTTGGTCGCGTCACCATAACACATAGATATTACTTTTATTGTTGAAGACTGTGTCCCATGTGACGTTTCCAGATCATGTTTGAAGATTAAGGCTATCAAAATGAAACTTGAAGATAGATTAAGTTAAGAGGACATGCATGTACAAGGACCATCTATATCTGAACCTCATATCTTTGTGGATTAATGTAGCCCTTTCTTAACCTTTCACTTATGTTAGTTAGTTAAGTTGTGTTTGTCAAAGTATTCTACGTGATTTTATTGACATTTTTGCGGTAAGTAAACCTACTGACACTTTCGCCTCGTTCTGGGAAATCTGGGCTTAATGAAAGTTCATAAAGTGTCTTCCCAGATTAGCCTGTACACTTCACGCAGGCTTATCCAGGACAACATTTTCTGTTGTTATCATTTTTTTTATTTAAAGGAAGCTTCTTCTAACCAAAAAATCCAGTTGACATGAAAAGAGTTGTCCCTGACAACTGCACAGGCTAATCTGGGGTGACAGGGTGACACTTTACGCAGTTGCATTAAACCCTGTTTTCCCAAAACAAGGCTCACTGTATCAACCTCCAGTTTTCCAGAAGGACCAGTTGTAGCCATCATTCCATATGGAGAACTCAACGTTCTTCACAAATCCATCAAACAATTCCTTCTCACTTGGGGGCTTCAACTTCAGTACCTGAAACCAAATGGTAAAATATCTTAATGTATTGTTGATTATTATCTTTTATGGCTTAGGGAATGCATGAGTTTAGTTTGAAAACTATTTATATTAGCTAGATTGCATGGAAAGCCCAAGTCTTGAAACCCTTTCAAGTGCGTTTCCTGTGTAGAACTATTTGTAATTGAATGCTCCCACAGTGGGGATCAAAACCATGATTTCCCAGTCTAGAGGCAGACACCATATCCACTACAACACAGCGACCTGAAGGCATTAAGCATTTCACTTGTCCATCTTTCCCATATGTACGTCCTGAAGCTTGTATTTAAACTCCTCTTCAACTACTGGGTGTATCTCGTTCAAGCTTTCATAGAAGAATGACCTTTATGTGTAGATTATTGGAACGGGGCCCGTATTCACCAAACAATTCTTAGACTTAAGTCTAAGAATAAAGAAAATTCTTTAAATTAGAAAATTCAATAATTTCTTTAATTTTGAATCAAACTCTGCAGTAAACACCTCTTTCTATATTATTTTTCATATAGAACATTTTGTTAATGACATAATCACCAGTGGATGCCTGTATATATTCAAACACTGAACACATTTTTCTTGGTTCTAAGTCTATTCTTTAATCTTAAGTCTAAGAATCGGTTGGTGAATACGGGCCCAGGATTAAGTCTTCAACCAGTTTTGGCAGAATTTTGGCCATTTGTCTGTTTTTCCACCATAGAAAATATAGTCCCCGGAGGATTGTTTTAAATATAATCCACAGAAGCTTGTTTAAATTATAGTCCCCGAAAACTTGTTTTAAATATAATCCACGGAAGCTTGTTTTAAATATAGTCCCCAGAAGCTTCTTTGAAATAAAGTCCCCGGCAGCTTGTTTTAAATATAATCCCCAGAAGCTTGTTTTAAATATAGTCCCCAGAAGCTTGTTTTAAATATAGTCCCGGCAGCTTGTTTTCAATAAAGTCCCAAGAAGCTTGTTTTATATAAAGTCCGCGGCAGCTTGTTTTAAATATAGTCGCCAGAAGCTTGTTTTTTCCACTCATGTTTACTAATAGATGGATCTTGCTTAACCTTTTATAGTTGAATGACCTTAATATGCCTTTGATTGCAAAAAAGGAATTTATGCTGAGATGAGATTTGGCAGTTTGGTGGGTAGCATATTCATTGTTTCCTTTTTTTAAGTCGTACAGTTTTCATAGATTCTTCCCAAACTTACTAAAATGTTTATACAAAATGAAGGCCAAGTTTAATAACCAACAAGTTTTCACCAGGCACTTCAGAATGATTGCCATTTTGTTTATACCAACAATGTGAAATGTTTTTACTGAAATAGCTTATAATTATATATTTTGCCTAACAACCAGCCAAATTGCGCTTCCCACTCCAGAGTCAAGGCTGTTTTTACAGAAAACTAAAATTTGCAGTTTTTGCTCTCTTCACTGATTTATCACCAAAAACCGCTGCTATATGTTTGTTCTCATAAAATCAAAGTCAGGTGTGACAAGCATTCAAAACAATATATTTGCGTCCATGGGTCCATGTTTTATGACAGGCGTATATTCTGTCAATGACCTTCTTAAAAAGTATATGCTTGATTAAAAACTTTTAAATAATTATTGTTACATTTTACATTCCTCAATAAAGCACAGCAATAAAATGTTGTTTTTTAACTAGAAATATTATTTCTACATATACCATTTCCCATCTTTTTAAAGTCAAATCATCGATTTAGAATTTTGGGACTGCAGGATTTGGGAAAAATACTTTGTTGAACTGGGGAATATAGCCCAATAGGGTCCAAAAATAGTGACATAAGACCCTATCTCAATACTTACCTTGTACCAGTCAACAAACGTCTTCATGTTGTTGATCCGTTCTACAGATTCCTTCATCTTGGCAACCATTTTCTCTGTGGGAAAACCCAGGTTGTCGTCATAGCTTTTTATCAGGTCTTTTCTGCTCATATCAGGAGGCATTGCTATATCCAGGAACAACACCTGCAACAGTGGAATAATGGAATTGAATGAATTGGTTAGCAGTGTATTTTGTATCTAATACATTGATACATACATCTTGGGCTGTAATGTATCGGTTTTGCTCATATTTAAGGGGCAAATCAAGACGCAGTGTCATAAATATTTTCTTTTTTAACTCATCAAGTCCGAAGATAAATTTTGAGTAAGCAATGCCCTGGACATAAATTTGAGTGCCTGTGTTTTAATATGATGCTCCATACCTACAAATCTAGCAGTTTCTTGTTGACAACACATGAAGGGGGCACACCAAAGCATAATTTCAAAGACTTCGGTCTTATAGTTCAAGGCTCGCCACCTGGAACTGCCTACAATTTCAGTTCAACAGCTCAATCCAAACTGAAGTTATTTTGAGGAAACTGTTTTTCACATTTAAGCAGTTTCCTTCTCACTACAGCCCTCTCCAAGGTGTGAGTTATTAGTTACACTGTTAATAACTGATGGTGCGTGGGATATACACCCTCAGTAAATTCATACCATACGAGAGCGAAGCTCGAGTATGGTATGAAAGTGCTGAGGATGTATATCCCATACATCATCAGTTAGTAACTGCGTTACGATAATTTCACAACCGAAAACTCGATTACTCGGGATGTATGGAAATTACTCGGGGTGCTTGGAAAATACACCATGTGCACCTTACCGCTCTAAGCCAATCGGATAAGGCCATTTTTGTAGGAGGTGAGATATGAGCTTATACCCCCATGCCTGTGTCTAAACACTTTATTTAGCTATTGCCCTTTGTTATATTGTGTTATATGTTATAGTTTTTGTCCATAAAATTTACCTGGAAAGCTGGCAGTTTCCTGTCCACTGCTGTCCTTTCCAAGGTGTGTGTCAGCCATTACTCCATTGTTTTAAAAAGATAATAACAAGGAAAAAAACACGCACATTTTTTGAAAGACTTCTGTCTTAAATATTATTAAAACTTATTACCTGGAAAGCCAGCAGTTTCCTGCTCACTGCGGTCCTCTCCAAGGTGTGTGTCAGCCGGTACTCCATGGGGGTGTCGAGCATCCCGAGTTTGGCATCTTCCTTCACGTACCACATCACCTGCCTGCGCATGCTCTCTGATAAGTATGCCAAGGCAAAGTCCTCCCATCTGAGTAAAGGAAGATATGTATATCCTCTTATCTAAGTGTAGGCAGGTAATTTATGTTTGAGATGCCCACTGGGAAAACAGTGGGCATGAGATCTAAGTGTCTTCCAAGATTATCATTTGTAGTGTCCTCCAATCATAGTATGGGCAGGTCAATTATGTTTGTATTACATTTAGACATTTATTTTGTTATCTTATATTACACCATCTTATAGGCTTGGTTTTAGGTTTCCTCGCTGAATAAACTTCTTTCTTTTCTACCGTCTAAGTAAAATAAAAATATTACTGTACTTTTTTGGAAATTATTGAGAACACTATCTGCTGTGCATGCTCTTCAATAGGTATGCACAGGCTTTGTCCTCCACTCCACAAGTGTAAGGGGGGTGGTATTATGTTTGGCAATGCCATCACCAGCAATTGCATGCTCTTTGATAGATTTGCTGAGGCAAAGTCATCCGATCAAAGTATATCGATGACAAATGTATATTGCTCGAGGACATTACTTGCGAATGTTTCTTTAAAAGGGATCCAACAGGGAACATCCGGTTTGTAAAGGCATTCTAATCAATAACACTATTGCAACAGCATCATGTGATGGGCCATTTGAGGAAACATCACATGACTGAAATGTTTAGAAACCAATATGGAAAAATCATACTCCGGAGGTTGGAACAACAACAAGGTTTCTCATTATGATATTGTATAACAAATAGCAAACATGACACGTTTTGAGTACTAATTAACCCTTTCCCACTAAAAACCAAAGTGGTAATAGAAATATGCAACCGGCAAAAAAACTGTCTGTTTAGGTTTAATGCTGTCTGGTGCCCATCTGTCAAATTGCGTATCTAAGTGGTAGATGGTTAAACAATACATACTTGTATTTATAGGTTTAAGTACCTTTAATGTTTTTATTGGTTTAAGTACCTTTTAACAATGTCTTACCTATATTTATGGGATGCGGCCAGCAGCATCAATCGTTCCCCGATATGTGGACAGGCTTTCTTGGTACGATTTTTATCACTCTCGATGAACTCCTTCAATGCAAATAGTGTAATATAATATTATTGAATTACATAATTGAATGCAAACAAATTATTAACTTTAGAAAAAGTATTTTATTGCATGAATAATTATACGTGATTACACTAGAATAGATTTAGTTTTGTAGTTTTAATCTGTGTACATGTATTTTGACTCAATTGCACTGAAATAATAATGCTTATTGAGGCATTCTTGAGTATATTACCTGGGTGGAACCAGTACTTTGTGTCTTAAGTGGAATAGAACATATGACCGATAGTGAAAATCACTTTGCCGATATAATTTATACATTTAGCATAGAAATTTAGTATTTAATTTCCATTTAGTGGTTGTATACAGTGCATGATACCAAATGTCTCAACATATGCCTCTATCAATTTATATATTTAATGTTATTACCACTACAGATACATCTTAAAAATACTGTAATTTCTTATTATTACCTGAATTTGTTTTTCAATTATTCCTTGTAGATCAGGATAGGTTTCCAATGCCCATAGAAAGAGACGATGCAATGCGAAGTAACCATTGAGACTGTTATCGCTCGTATGCTGCGTTCCTTTGCTGAATTCCACCACCGTGGCGCTCATAAGGTTTGGGATGGTCTTGATCACCATTTCTTCAATCGGGGTTTTGTTCGCCTTGCACTTCGGCATGATCGCTGCGATGTCTTTGGTAAGCACGTCTTCAAACGTCGCCTGGATTTTATTTAAAACATATTTATTAGATCATACACATAATAAATAACAATCACATGCATATCAAACAATGATATAACCGTTCATATATTAGAAGACAACCATCTACAATGCATTTATGAGTGCTGTTCCATGCTGGAGTTACTGAGAGGAAAATTCTATATGAATCAAACCTTGATTTCTTCCCCATGCTTCTGGTGGATGTATAACGGTAGAAAAAACTTCAGTTCCTCTTTAAGAACGCTGTGGACTGTACCCACAGCTTTTTTCATGCTGTTAAATGAATCAAATTTCAGGAACTCGCAGGGGGTAGTCAAAGCGGGTCGGTGAGTTGGACCAGAAACTATCAATCCGTAGCCATACAAGTCTTCTATGCCCTTAGGTTTCTCGACTTTAAGAGGCTCCTTTGACATATAGTCTACGATCTGCGGACCTTAGTATAAGAGGGATGTATTTAGTATATGAATTACATTTAGCCTAAGAAAGATAATAGTGTATTAAGTATGAGGATTATAATGTATTTAGTACAAAAAACTAATATTTTATTTAGTATTATAAGGATACTATTGTTTTTAGTATAAGAAGATTATTATTGCATTACATATAAAAAGGATAACATGGTATTAATTATATGAAGGATATTATCACATTGAACATAAGAAAGATATAATTAAGAAATAATATTGTATGTTTAGTACAAGGATGGTATTGTATTTAGTATAAGAAGGGCCATATTGTATTTAGTTTAATACGGCTATTATTGTAATTAGTATAAGAAGGATAGTATTGAATTTATAATAAGTATGATACTATGGAATTTAGTAATAAGTATACATAGGATAATATTGTATGATAAGAATGATAACATTTTTTAGTTTATACATATTTATTTCTGTTGGAAATACACTGTTCATCAATCATGCACAATACAATGATTAAAAGAAAAGGTTTGAAACCAAAGAATTAATTCGTATTTAGTTTCTCTCCTTGCAGTAGTATTTATGCAATAACTGGGTGTGCGTTAAGACTTTTTTCTTGGTACAAGTCAGAAATACGTACTATAAATATAAAATGAAAAGTGTTGAAATAGAAATTTGATGATGAACGAAGATTGTTCATGCTAGGAATAGAACAAGAGGAAGCAGCGAGTAGTGACGGAGTCAGTAACAGATTGTTGAGAAAATCATACCTTTAGGTTGGGTCTTAGATTTCTTGACAGTTGAGGATTCTGGCAATTGAGGATAGGGTTTGTTGTATGTGTGCCCACAGTCTTCGCACTTGAATCCCTGCAAAAATCCAGTCACTTTTCATCTCAATTTAATTGATCGAACCTGCGTTGTTTTTATTGTTAAATTAAATAATCATTTTTTCTATTTGTATATAACCAAAATGAAGGTTAACAGTTGAGATCTGTTACAAGCTTTAATTGCCTGAAGGTTGATAGTTTAACACCTGTTGTGTGCACTTTTATTACACAGATTGCATACAAAACAACAAAAATATACAAGTGAGGGCGGACTTTCGTGTGGCATTCAACAAGTAAAACACGACAGGCAGTGGTATTTAAAAATACATCAAAACGATTGGCCTCCCCATTCATGAGCCTACCTATCCCCTGACTACACTCCTTGATTCCACAGTGCCTTGGATGAGTGGTTTGGTTGGTTTCAAAAAAGGATGTTATTACATATGTATACATATATATAGTTAGTGAATATGGTGTTTATTAAAGTTTTATTGTCTTGTTAAGATCATGTTAGAACATCGACTCCAACACGTATCAACCTTAACCTTATATCCAAGGAACCAGTGGTTCAAGGGGTGGAGTGAGGGATGGGGGAGGGGGTAGGTTCCTGAGGGGTGGGAGGCAAACAAAGTTTTTTTTAATTATAATGCTGCATCTGTAAAACGCCATCGGAGTTCATTCATGTGTACTGTATACCTTTGATAGTTTTAGGTTGTGGGCATGTGTTTGTTTCTGCCATTCATTCTCCCCTGTCTGAGTTTCAGCCAGAAACGCCACCTGTATAGTGTAAAGTAACCAATGAAAATCATGATGTGCTATGATTAAACGAACACAGTTTTCTGGAAAGGAAAGAATTTTCAAGACTACTCTCTACTATGTTTGTTTCCCCTTTTTTCTTACCAAAATTATGTTAAATTTCTCTAATGAAAAACTTGATTCCATATTTCAACTTAAAATTCCCCTTATAAGTTATAATGTTTTAAAGTGAGTTGTTTTGTACCAAGATCGGTAAAAGTAATACCAAGAACGTGGTATTTTTGTGAACAATGTGAAGTTTTCTTTTTTACATAAAACTCCCAAAGGTGCATTTAAAAAATGCAATACAGAATAATAGATGTATGTTTGATAATATAGTACATACACGCTCGACAACTTGTCTTGTGTTAATATTCCTTAGTAAGATTTACCAGAATCATCGATCCGTATCCAGTAGGTCATTTTCGCATTACGTGTTCGAGTTTTTAGTGCGCACATTTCAAACAACTCGAATTGTGTCGTTTTGCATTTGGAACATCCGCTCTTCATACAACGCTTTTAAAATACTTCACAGATAGTTAATAAGCCGATGGTAATTCGAGTATTTAACGTTTGTTAATAAAGATTTGACCGGAAGATCTAATATTTAACCACTTGAAATAGACTCGAACTTGGTATGGATATAGATAAGATTTATTTCCATACAGTGTCAGCAAGATTGAGTCATGAATGTGGCTTCTAGAGTCGTCAACTATTTTTTCCAAAGATTTGATCTTGTGGCCTAATTTAAACCCCACTTGACCCAGGCTTTATGCTGTCAAGATAAACATTTTTACCATATTCCGTCAAGATTTTGACAAACTGTTTTCTAAAGATTGAACACATTTAAGGTTTTAATTGACCTATTTTCTGACCGCTTTAACCGAATTTTACTAGAATATGTACCCATAAAAGCTCAAAGTATTCTAGAACTAAAGATTAAAGACGGTCTTGGTGTATGAGAAACTACCTACCACGTTCATTAGAATCGTCTGAATGGTGTAGCCAGGGGACCATCCGAGTCCTTTCTGATCCTTCCACTCCGTATGAATCAAGGCGAAGTCGGCAAAAATGTTCAGGCATACCTTAGTGCCCTTCTTTCCTGGCATCGTGGCGCCGCTGTTATACCTTCAACAGTTTTTGATTCTGGTTATATTGTATATTCCGATTATATTTCCGGTTATATTGTATTTTCCCTTATATTGTATATTCAATTAATATTGAATTTTCCGGTTATATTGTTTATTCCGGTAATAATGTATTTTCCGGTAATATTGAATTTTACGGTTTTATTGTATATCCCGGTAATATTGCATTTTCCGTGTATATTGTATTCGCCAGGCTTGTGTGTGTTATCAATACTGAAACATGTTTTTTTACCAGCATGTTTAATGCGTCAGCTTGCAACTTTTGATTTAATATCCGAATTCCCGTCTAAAGTCGTAAATTTAGTGTTGTCGGGGCGTACGTCAATTCACAAAACGTAAATCATCTATTGCAACAACCAAGTAAAACAAGGTTGTCGGGGTATAGTGAAATCACCCTGCAAGTCAGTGGGTTGGTCTGTCACGCTGCACATGTATACTTTATTTCGCGAACTAGTTTTCTGCTTATCAACATGAAACTTTACAGATATGTTGTCAATACTATAACGAAGTAAAAGGCGTGCATGTATGTCGCTATATTATGTGCACCCAGTTGTGTTCCCTTGTATTTTTGTAAACTTTGGATGCATATTTGAAATTGTGTAGTAAACCTTAAGAACCGTTTTCTGTGTATCAACATGGAACTTATAGGAGTGTCCAGTTTTGTAATACTATGTAGAAGTGCACGACATTATCTTTATGTATGTCACATTTTTTGTTGCAAAGATATGTGCACTTAGCAATTCAATAAAGCAACGTTCAGCTTTTTGTGTTTGGTTTGTAATCAATATAAAGTAGCGGATGGCAACATTTTAAGATTAAACTCAGCTAATATTCAAATGTGCACCTCCTTGAATTGAGATATTTCTGTGGTATTAGTAATCTTCTGTGACTGTTTTGTGTTTTCATCTTTTAAACTCCTTTCTAAACAAAACACGTGTCATTGCATTTTTTGTTATCATCGACGTTTGCAAAGGATCCGGGAGTTGTGAAACAGCATCGGAATATTGCTTATATGCTATACATCAAATATTAATAATTTTAAACAGTTAACAGATAACGTTTGTATTGATACCATAAATGATTTCCACAAACTTAAAGCCATCAATACATAGTTAGTAATTCATTTGTAGTGACACATAACAAGATGTCAACAAACCTGAAGCCATCAAAACCCATTTAATTATGTCTACGTTGTATTTATACAAAAACTGTTTTCCACATACCTAAAGCCGGCAGGCACGAACTCAGCGCTGGGTGATTCGTACGGGTACTTGTTGGGCAGGTACAGTATGAGATGGTAAATGATGTCGTCATGCCGGAAATTGCAGTGCCACTCGAACATGTTTTCCTCAAGTGGCGCTGCGGACACGTTTTCCTCGGGCTGTTGTTCCAACTCTTTGAGATCTTGCGCCAAACGCTTCATGGCGTTCTTTCGCACGTTGTCGACTGCCATTGTTGCGCCAAAACTGTACAATCGAAAGACCGCTAGCGTATTAAGTCATGCGTTATATTAATAACGTTTCAATGGTTATAAGAACGAGAGTGGTATTACGGGTAAGCTGTTTTGAATTTTAATTGAAGATTTTCTAGTTTCAAATAACTAGAGTTTTGCCTGAAGGCAAAAGTACGTATATAATGTTCACCCATACCGAATCTGGAATATGCGCTCTGAAAAAAACTAACCCAGATCTTCTGCTATCAGTAAACAAAACTTAAAGACAAATTAAAAAAAACTACGCCATTTGTGTATTCATACATGCACAATTCACAATCTCCACGCAGAGATTTCGTTCCATGCTCTCACATACAATCTCACAAAAGTTCCTACCAGATTTGGTAGGTATTTGTTTGTGTCATATTATAAAAAGTAGTATTTTTATATTTAGAAAATAGTATATAAGTTATGGTTTGTAAAATAATTGTACCACGTGGCTTGGTTATGAATGCAAGGATTTGCTCATGAGATCTTTTAGTGACCGAAATTGCATTACATGAGGAATGTGTGTGTCACGGTAGATTTGCTAGAATTAAAAAAAATGATTGAAAATGGAAATATATTCCATTTTTGTTGTTATATTGAGCGGTGAGAAAAAACCGGAGAACCTTGAATTAAGACCACCCATGTCCGATCAACCTCCGCGCTTCCGAGCAGCTACCAACTTAAACAGGAGGTTGCACTGCACAGTAGGAATTCATTTGTTGAGAACAAAATTTCGAAAATCAAATTCAAATTCATATCTAAAGAGCGCATCTCATGGTGCTACAGTTATCTACCACATACCACGTGACCTCGTTATTATGGCTTATGTGTATGTAATGTTCAATGACACAATATTAATTTTACTAATCTCGAAGTCTGCGAAGCCTGTTTCCAATGTTATCTTCAAAAGAACGCATGTTACGCATGTTGGACTTCGTTTTGTGATAAATACAAACATGTCACTGAATAAATTATCTGTTTGCAGCAAATGATCTATCAAGGTCCTTTTCATACATGCCGGTAGTGTACGACCATTTCTTATTGATTGCCTCAGTGCGAGTTATTCAACGAAACAGGCGACAAAGTAACAAAGTAAATAATTTCCGCATTGAGCTCAATTGCAAAATTGTCCCAATAATCATATTCAACATGTCTTTGGGTGTAAAGCATTCGATCTATTACGGCTTGTAAAATATTGACTATATAATCGATAAAAAATTGAATGAGGTTTGCTTACTCAGCTATAGAGCAACTGAATATTTGAATGCAGTTTGCTATTTGATATTTGCACTGTATAAAATCTCCGATGTTGACCTTGAAATTTTGCATTCTAGTATCGACTAGTCGCATATGTAGCCGCATCATACCGATAACGAAGCTTAATATGTGTATGTACATAAGTATTATAACTATAGATAAAGCGCATATTTTAAAATTATGTGTTATTTCATTTAACCCATTTATGCCTAGCGCCTAGAAAAAAAGACTTTGCAAACAGCGTAGACCCAGATGAGACGCCGCATGATGCGGCGTCTCATCAGGGTCTGCGCTGTTTGCTTAAATGACTTTCAGTAAGTAATATTCTAAAAATAGAAATAAATATACGAGACATCCCTAATTTTGGAAATACCTTGATCCAATTAAGTAGGCTTGGAGAGTCCACCAGTCATAAATGGGTTAATTTACGACGAGTAGAGCTCGATTGTTCATTGTCGACTCGGGTACTACTTACTTGTTCCCCGGGTACTCTTAGGTATACTTGCATGTACCCCGGGTACGTTAAATATACTTAAACGTACCCGGTCGATGTTAGACTGTACCCGAGTTGTATTCCCGCCCCAAATCCGATCCGATTAAGTATATTTTCCGTACCCGGGGTACATGTAAGTATACTTAAGAGTATCCGGGGTACATGTAAGTAGTACCCGAGCCGACAATAACCAATCGAGCGCGGGTAGATGCTTTAACAGACGTTGCATTATATCTATAAATGCCTATAAACTATTTAATAATCAGTCAATAACCGTGCTGGAAATAACTACATTAGCCCATGTGATTCAGATTTACTAATGTTAAATTACGTACAAAAAAACACAAGTGTAGAAGTTGTAAATGATGCATACAACTGAATATTGCATTTCATTTTAATATCGTTATAATGGCATTCAACACTGTTTATTAATGCATGTGGAGAATGTAGATAACTTTGATAATCTTATATAAATAAATAATTTATTTATGATTATTTTTATGAAAAGTCGGTCACGTATTAAAATCACACTATAGTAAATTCAACACAAACTTTACCTACCTTAATCGGTTATTTCTCAAGGTCGTATAACATACGTCAAGTGAGCTAGTGAATGATCATATATAGGCGTATAGCAAATCGAAACTGCTTGTTAAGGCACGTCTATTATGTACAAACATCGTCATATGCTATTTATAAGACGCTTTGCACACGGCAATGTTTATAATTAATGATAACCTCGTTATCGTGAGAAAAATATCAAAACTTGGCCATTTCTTGCTTAATTATCATTAAAATAAAGTTCTCTCTTTAAATAAAGATATATATATATATATATATATATATATATATATATATATATATACATGAGCAATCCAGGTGTGTTTGGATGTTTATTCGCTGCTGCGTTCGAATAAAACCAAATGTTTTGTCATTACATGTACCACATAATCATTGAAACACGTCACTGAAAATGAAGTGCATCGACGCTGTGTTGCAGAAGATGTCGAGTACTGTATTAATAAATCACCGTTAAGAACTACCATTTGTTAATTCTAGTGCTTTTAATTTTCCGCGTCAATCACTATGATAAATTACCAGAATTATTGCGCAATAATGGATCAAATTGGTGTAAGTCATAAAAGCACGTTCAGTTTATAGTTACAACTATAATATAACATGGTTGATTTCTTGCAAACGCTAAGAAAAAATGTAAAGTGACAGAATTTCAGAGAATTGTCAGCAAAACAATCTTTAAATTTTGTTTGTTTAAGTAGCTTCTATGTGCCGTGTTCTGTTATTTCTGTGTGCATGCCTCTACGTATTTCATAACTAAACGCCCCGCGCCAATGTATGAACACATAATATAGTTACATACCGGTAATGGTGAAAATATTTGTTGGGACAAAAGAAAACCACATAAACATAACCGGCAATAACGACTGAAAACATGGAGGTGTCCGCATTTATTTTCACGACGTAATACACTTTCAATAAACTATGTTTCACATGGACTTTGATCCTCCTATTTGGCTTTTCTCTGATGCAGATTTTTATTGCAATCAAAATAATTAAAATAAATAAATAATTGGTAAAGTGTTCGTTTTCAATGTTGTTATTTATATCGTCGTATTAACGCATCTTATATGAGACAATGAAGATCACACTTCGTTATTTATACTGAATAAAATAAAAGAAATACGTCAAGTTCCATTGCCATGATATGCTATACTTGGTTCATCGTGCGTCGTCTAACCAGTGTTGATATTGTCATCAGCATCTAACCAAGTACGTTTTCCATTTTGTCGCATTCACGTAACGCGGGATTGAACAACAGGGGCACACCGGATGTGTCGGCGGGACATTTTCCCTCCTCGATAAAACGACCACTGTCGCAAACGGCGTACATCGGGGAGTTCAACTTCCACTCGATGGCGTTGCGTCCGTCCGGACGACCTTCACAGGAAGGGTACGTAAAGTCGCAGGGGCGGCAATTGGGGCCGTTGCATTGGTTTCCATAATAGTCGCCTTTACAAAATGAAAAATGGAAATTTATGAAACCAGAATGCGGAAGAATTGTTTACTGTTAGGAATTTTGATGAAATTCAGTACTGTAGGATTGGAATGATATAAAATAGAAAAATGTACATATTTATTGAAAAGTGCAATTCACGGCGCCATTCAAACATAAATTGTGACTATAGCAGACCCCGTACCAAAAAGATTAATATGAACAAATTAACCGAATGAATGAATAAATGCATGTTCGAACACTGTAGGTTTTTTTAACAGTATTCTAGGAAATAGACAACATAAGTGTAAGTGTTTTTATGACACAATTTTATCATATATTATTCAATTGACGATGTTTATTCTTCGAAGTTACTCAAAAGAAACCACGGACCTTTCCTTTATAATGTATACGAATACGTGAACTAACAATGTTGTGCTTGTGGTAAAGAATGTGTTACCGGTAATAACAGTGGCTTTTAGTTTATGTAACGTTATCAATGGTTGAGCTTGAAACATGTGTATCCCAATTTAGAAATGTAAATAAAACGTTCAAAAAGTAAGGAACTCACATGCGTTAACCTTCAACGAGCGACTACCACAGTGGACGGTCCTGAAATCTTGACACAACCGTGTCCACTCATCGAATAGCAATGGATACTCGCACTCTCGCGTTTTGGCTCCCGGCAACCAGGGAACTTTCGTTGTGCTGGCGCAGTCTATGTAGAGCTGACATTCCCGCGGGTGGGGGAGCTTCTCCTTGCTTCCGGGTTCACATATTGGAACCTCGTCTCCTGCGACTGATATTCAACAAGAAAAGAAATAGAATGGTGTATACTACTTTAATTATCAAAGCTCGATTGGTCATTTTCGACTCAGATATTACTTAAAAGTACCCCGGGTACACTTAAGTATACTACAATGTACCCGGTGTACGAACAATATACTAACACGTACATCTGGATTATGGCTGAAAACATTTAAGTATATTTTCCGTTCTCTGTATACATTTTGTATACTTAAGAGTACCCGGGGTACATTTAAGTAGTATCTGAGCCGACAACGACTAATTTAGCATTATGTAATGTTTATTTAGCTGGCAGTACATCCGCGTATGGGTGGTCCCCTGTCTTTTCATTGCTTCCGGGGTTCACAGTATCCGACATCGTGACGTCCCATGGAACCGCCGTGGAACAAAAAGAAAACCTAATGTACTTTTGTTAACATTAGTATCATAATTATATCCTTCTGATGAGCGATCTTCGATCCTATTATATTCTTGCTTCCAGAATCGCAGTTCGCTAGATTGCCTGTTAACTGGTGATAAACAAACGAAATCCAATATACATTTACTTTATAAGAAAGTTTAAGTATTATTATATGAACGATGGCTTAATGCACGTGTGTCGTTTGGAGAAAACTGGGCTGAATGCAATTGCACAATGTGTCATCCTTGATTAGCCTGTGCCGTCCTCAAAGACTACATCTTCCACCGAATGTTCGTTAAGAAGAGTCGTCATTTTAACGCAAAATTCCATAATAGCGGAAAATGTTGTCACTGGCGGACTGCACTGGCTTATCTGGGACGACATTTTACGCACATGCATTAAGCCCAGTTTTCCAAGAACGAGGCTCATACAATTTCATGGTTGGCAATTTAACGGATGATGGGTCTCCTTCCTACGGGGTCTTTTGCAATCTCAACCAAGAATCTGCTGTAGAACAAAAGACATGTTTGAATACGTACTAGTATACACATCAATACTTAAGTCGGCAAGAATGCAGCACATCTATATAAACTAGTATTTAATTTTGTGTCGATCAATGTTTTTAATATAATTTACGTGTATATAATCTGAGCTTGTCTCGACGATATTAGGTTTTTTATGGTTAATAATGAGTTACTGTTAAATATGAAAGTTATTATTTCCTTACTCGACGCAAATACAATTCCACTCAGTACCACCAATATAATTGAACTCATTTTCCGCAATTAAAGCCACCTGAATAAAACAGTACTTTATATGTAACCATCGCGTGACATATGTTTCAAAAACAAGTCAACAACGCACGTTTACTGAGCAGAAAAATTATGGGAATTTCATTGTTATTAATAATATCTACCGGCGTTCTGCAACATATGCGCGCTTGTTTAAAATTTGTTTTGTTTTCCCAATTTATACATTTAAGCACCCAATCTATCTTATTAAATGTGATACAAAATAGTCTACATATGCCCGATGGTTGTTTATTGCAAAACAATGAAAGATTGAAAATGCCCGTTTGTTGATTCAGATGTGTAAGGACGACCTGGAAGGCATTCCAAATACGCATTATACATGTCTTAATGATCGTCATTGTATAGAAGCATGAATAACAATAACAATAGGTTTATTTGTACTGAAAGGCCTCCGGCCCAAAATACAAACATACATGCAGTAATCATAAGTAGTGACATGGTATGTAATATTAACAACAATAATGGTAGACGTGTTAGGTTAAAAAACAAAAAAAAGAAGAATGCTTATAGATATATAGTCAATCACGTAAGCGTTAGTTAAATGTATTCGAAATACTATCGAAGACAGGTGTTATCAATTTTTTTTTTTTTAAGTAGCATATTTACGAATGGAGCAGTATCGCACAAAATATACACTATAATTATGCGAGTTTGCCTTCAGTTACTATCAAATCGTCAGTGTGTTTTCGCAGCCCATGGATGTTCAACGAGCATAACTTAAGGTTCACTTGGGTTGGTGTATTTGAGCTTTGGCCGGAATCCTATATGTCATTGCCAGTAACCGCGATCGGTTGTTTGCTAACGTCATCATACACGTATTTCACACCATCGACAACGAGATGGTCATTTCGAAAGAAAACGTTTTTGTCATTATCTAGGCACTCTTTGAAAAAATCGTAAAGTTTCGATCGCGATTTCATCACATACTCGGGCAAGTCTTCGCCAACTCGAATTCGTACTTCTTCCCCAGCTTTCCTTTTGGACCTAAATTTTGCCATGATTCTATCTCTTATCTTCATATTTGCACACTTTATTAGTACTGGTCTTGTTGTCGATTTAGTTGAAAGACGGTATGCAAAGTCAAAAGAGTTCTCATTTTCTGACAGACCCAGCTGACTATTAATAGCGTCAATTAGTTTTGCTTCGGTTTGTGCCTGGGTTTCGTTTCCATTGTCTTCAAGATTGAATACTTTCAAGTTTTGCTTCTTGACGTATCGCTCGAGATTCTCATGTCTTTTTGATGACGCCGTTAGACTGCCTTCCATGGTGTTTAGCTTTTCTGTTAGACTGCTGACTTGTACTGTTAATTCTTCGTTTTGTTTTTTAAGGTGTTTATTGTCCTTTTCTAGGTTTTTTACTGCGTTGTCAAGGGAATCAAACTTATTATTTAGTAGTTTAACGTTTTTATATATTTCAATCAACAAGGTATTGGAGTCCATATCTATATCTTCGTGTGTGAACACTTCATTTGGCGTGGGGTTAGACACGGATGCGCCTTGTTCAGTAGTTGAAGGTCGGAGCCACGAGTCTAGTGATAAATTCGGCGTTGTGCCGGTAGAGATCTGACTAGATATTTGATGGTCAGGGATATTTGAGTCGACATCGTGGTCGATATTAGTTGCTAGTTTACGGGTAGTGCTCTTCACTCTGTTTGTCTTCGGAGGTCCTGGGTTTGATTCTACTCCATGTGCGACGAGTAGGAAAAACAAACATACGCGTATGGTAAGCGATATAAACATCATGTCCATCACTGTTCCTGTCTGCTGCTTTTTTGATTTCGGCATTCTGGACGGGTTAAAAGACCCGATTCTGGCTCGCCACTCATTTAAAGCTACGCCCATAATGTTGTTTATAGTTATACAGGTATTACGTAAAGTAATGTCTAAATGCACCTCGTGAGAAAGCACGATAATGGTACTCCGTCAGGCTACACTGTGTCAACAATCTGGTACAACCGACACTTGCTAGCGAAGTCTATTCAATTTTGCTGTCGCGCCTCGCAATTACAATAGGCGGATTAGAGAATCACTGTTCACTGGTGTGCGAAATCGTTAGTGTACATATTGCACTGTGTACTCTCAATAACCATCGAACAATGAATAATTGTTTTATACGTACTGTTTTTTCTCTAAACATATACATCCAAAACTAGACACAACATATTCCAGATCTCAATCACTGCTATCCATATATATATTTTTTTTTTCCACAAGACTCCGATTTAAAATCTATTTAAACACATTTCATGTCACAGTTAGAAAAAACACGTCTGCACCCCATGACAGTCACTACATACACGATTATGATTAAGAATATGGCCGTATGCGTGCGTAGAACTAACTCCCAGTCATTATATGATAAATTGCCACTGTGGTGTGTTCACGAAAATCGTCTAACTTTAAGGCCACGTGCAATGTGTCACGGAGGCCATTTTTAGTCCGTCTCCCAGATAGGAGCCAGTGGATGCGGTCTTTGAGATGGATCGCTGCAGCTGTATAGACCCTGCTTTTAAAATCGTGTTAAAAGAAGGCGAAGAATTTTTTATTTCTAAAGAAACGACTTTAATATCAAACACTGGCGAGTTTTAGAGGAGTACGCATATTTTGTTTCGTAATTGAAGGATAATTTGGATAGGCGAGACATGCTAATTGCGAGTCGATATCATACTTTTGACTTCGACACTCGACTTGTTTTCTATAAGCAAAGAAGGGAAACAAGTGAGGGTTATTCTGGTACAACCGTAACCGAAGCCTTTACTGGCAAGTATAGATCTGGAAGATCCTACATGTCAGTGCAAGTTCTTATTTATTTGGGCATCGTTGAAAAAAGTCAACGGCACAAAGTTCAGCCGACCTTACTGCTCTATCTTTTCGGCGACGTTATCTATAGTAGGCAAATGACAATTGTATTTTGCCTTAATATTCTGCCTTCCGTGTTACATTCTGTTTCCGCTGAGTAACATGACGTAAACATTAACTGTATCAATCAGTTATAAAATAGTGTTTAAATTTCAATGACCTCAAGGTTTCTTTCAATGTGCGAATAATCATGTGGTACGGACGCGTGTTTCTGTTAAAAAAAGTTCTTTGTATTTGTTATTTGATGCCTAGATTAGCGAATACGGTGTTTTGGTTCTTTAAAGGCTCTATAAAGGTGAAGATACGTAATTACTTACAGATGTTTAAATATTTTCTTCATATTTTATTTATAAAGGTTATCAAAAAAAACAATATATATATGCTACTGGACATAATAATCAAAAAATGAGCAATACAACTTGTTTTGAGCTCAAACTAAAGTGTCCTCCAAGTCAATTGTGTTTACAAACAATCAGTTTATTTACATCGCTGTTTACTCGCGAAAGAGAAAGTGACTCAGGTCACCAAAAATATAACGATGACTTTAAACGTTTTCCGGTATCACTCACAAAGTAGGTCTCTTCTAAATGGTTAAAACGTTTGTAGTGATCTAATAAGTTACTTTCTGCTGGTAAAAAGTTGTTAAAATAGAATTAAAATTGATTTTTTTCGGCTATTTTTAGCATATGTCAACGCTCTGAGGCTACACATCACGTTAGTTGCAACAAGGTAAACATTTCTTCCAATTATGAAACGGGTTTATCTTCCATAATTCTTGACAACGTTGTACCTAAACTGTGTTATTAGCAGTTTTATGAAAGAGTAACTGAAATCCGGAAAAACATAGACCAGTTGATATGCATAATAATTGGATTTGTGACCTTTAGAGAGCCTTTAAAACAAATACAACATGCAATTTAAGGTTTCTTGTAATATACTTTTGTGTAGATGTATTGCGAGCAATTGGAAGCGGCAATAGTGAAAGTTATACAGTAACGAAGACAATGTACTACTTAATATAATTACAATGATAATTTTAATCATAACTTTATTAAAATTTTAATACGAAAAATGTACACGGACGCTCGCTTTTATGCTATAGTGTAACCTCAGCAATTTATGCTATAGTGTAACCTCAGCAGTATTATTCCTTGTCACAAAATGCTTTGTCTTGACGTAGACGTAAACATTTAGACGTGCATTGTATTTTTGAATATTTACTTAAATGTTTGTTTAAAAGTGAGGATTTCAGAAAAATATCTTACGTCTTATGATATTATTAGATTTGGTAGATTTTCGTCTTTATTAGAATCCTGTAAACAGTAGGGGTTTTGAGTTAACAGTAATTTCGGACCTGGGGTAATTTCGGACAAAAATATTGAGTTACTAGAACTGATTGTGGCGCAGTTTCAACCTAATAATCGTTTCTTAATTTTTATGTTATGAAAGCCTTCTCTAATCAACTTTTTCGACACTTCAGGAACAAGACAGTGTCCAAGGTTTGTAGGCCAAAGTAACATAGATATGTCATTCCAGCCTTATATAAATATCACCTTTTATGAAAACACTAATCAGTAGTGTCTAAATCTTTTAAGAATTGATATTACTATGATATTGTATACATCTATTTTTAAACAGTGTAAATATTATGTTATCCCGTTTATATACATTAATACGGGCAAAAGCCCGCGTAACGCCTAACAGGCTTTGACCGTTCATACATATGGAAATTTAGACCAACAAAAATAGACAAGGGATTCATCTAAAAAAAATCGACACGGACATATATTTTCGCGATGCAATTACCTCCCTTGTATACTTATCTTGTCCATGTTCTGCCTCCGTTTGTTTAGTTGCGAATTTATTTCATTCTATAAATTCAACATCTTTATGTTATTATTATTCTTACTAAACAATAAATAAAACTGTTTAAAAAATTGATTCATTGAATTCATGTACATCGGCGTTGATTTCGAGCTATCAAAATTTTAAGGGAAGCCAACCACTGCGCATCTACAGCGTCTGGTGCTTACTTGTCAGAATTCGTGACGCATTTTCCATTCGCTCTCAGACAGCTGTTTTACGTGTGATCATGGGCAATATTCTGGTGAGTTTTGATTGTTACCCATCAGCAACACATTTATTCACAAAATTTAACAATATTCCGATTAAATTTTTAGTCTTTTAGCTTATTTTAAACGTATTTACACCACGTCTGCTCGCATCCCAAATGGTAACACATCACTATATAAAGTTTAGGCCTGAAACCTCCAAATCTAATACCGTTGGATTTTCGTACCAAAATCTTTCTAAACAAATATCCCAGATTCAAAATCAACAACAAAAACATGACATTTATAAAGTGTCTGCATCATTTATCAAACTTTAAGATATTTGTTGGTTTTCTGTTTTTAGAAGCTGTTCTGCCAAGGCAAGAGCTGGGCATCACACACGCCATTCTATCGATCAACACTGACAGTTTTGGTTTCCAGAAATCAAAAAAGAAGGGATTCTTGAACTATCAACGTTTCCAAGCTAAACACACAGTTGTTAGCTGTGGTGATCTTATTTATTGGTTCTGTTGGTTTACTTGGATGGAACATGTGTGAACTTTTATAGAACTTTGAAAAGTCTTAATCTGTCTATTCATAAACAAAAATCAGCTATTGCATTCTACGATCAGATGTGCAAACATTGTCAAAGGGTTCAGCGTTCGCACAGGGCTTGAAAAGTGCTTGAAAACGAGTCTTAGGCTTGAAAAGCCCTTGTACAAAGGTTGGCCTTGAAAAAGTGCTTGAAAAGTGCTTATTTCAAGTAAAAAAGCCTTGAAAATGTTTATTTCTGCTCAAAATTACTTTTATTGTGGCTTTAATTATAAACTTATATCGTTCTTAAGGGAAATATTACGAAAATTTATCATAAATTCCTTCGGGCAAAAAGTTGAGTACGAAATAAAAGTTTCGTTCACTTTTGAGTACAAAACGTTATGTGCACACGTCACAGATTATGTGTACAACGTCAGAGGTTCTCTATTGTGATCAATTTTCGCGAGTGAAAACGCAGCGATGCGAAAGTGTCGTTTCAAACCAGGGAATATTCCTGGGTACAGAAAACAAATGACATTCGAAAAGCACATTGTCGAGTCAGTAAGAAAACCATTGATGTCGGGGCGATGGGGAAAAGAGCTTTAAAAAGCCACGAAAAAGGGAAAATTAGTAATAAAAAAACTAAGTATGTAAAACACTGTGTTGTGATCATTTTTAGTAAGATGTAATTCTAAACATTAGCAAAAAGCTTGTTTAGTTAATTCATAATGCCATTAATATGCATTTCCTTTCTATTGTGTACCGGTAATTAATAAATTCGTTGTTACTTGTTGTTCCATGATAAATGTTTTATGCGCTCGTAAAAAATCAGCATTGTTAATTTTGTAAAAGGTAATAAAATGTTACTTCATAGATTCCACAGTTTTTCAAAAGATAACATCACTTTGTAATTTCATATACGTAAATATTCTTGTAAGTTGATGATCGCGTTTTAGTATTAGTTATTGTGCTACTATTATTTTATGTGCAAATGAATGATGTGAAGTGTTTTATATCTCCAAACAATTCCACAAACCTTTTTATATATGTACTGAATATATATACTAACATCATTTACATGCTTCTGCTAGCGGCTCAGCCAAGAACAATGACTGATATAAATAAGCTCATATGATTACTGATAATCTATATCTTATTGTATGTGTTATTTGAATGTTTAAATAAAAACATATGGATGATATAACATTATGTTTATTTGCATTCAAATTGTAACTATACAGCTACAAACTAAGTGTATGCAGTTTAGACTGTGATTTATGAATTGCTACAAAATGGCTAGTTTTTTAGTGTCAACAAAATTTAAACTATTCGCCAATAGTTTGCGAAAGAAAATTAGAACCTTGCAAGATACCTGTATTTATGAACTATTTTAATTTTCAAAACAAGTATGCTGTCTTTCTGTTCCACATAATGATAACACAAAAAATCCTGTCAAACAAAATTGATTTGACACTTCACATTATTTTGATTATGTTAAATCAATGTATGCTAAATTAAAATCAACTGCTTTAGCAAGCTTAAGTTGATTTGACACATTTGCTGAAACAAACTGTTTCCTTGGTAAGACCAGTACTTAGTGTCTTTAGGGTGATCTAAAGAACGCTCCCACATAAGGGATCAATACAGAGGCCTCCCAGTGACTTAGCAGACACCAGTGATTTTTTTACCTGCGAGTCATGTGTCCTGTACTCACAAAAACCTCTGGAGATGCAAAGTTTTGAATTATGTGAGTCACAAAAATGCATTGACATTTCTAAAAAAATGATATCTTTTAATATTTGGACTCATTCTTCCAATTCGGGGACTCATAGATTTGCAAGTTATTGAGTCCCAGGACTCATATGAGAAAACTTGTAAAAATATCACTGAGACACCATATCCACTATACATCAGCCATCGAACCAGCTTTAAATTTCTGCGGCTAGAAAACACACACAATTATAAGATGCTAGATCTTAAAGCTAGGAACATGTTACTCGTTTGAAGATTGACTTTTTTGGATGCATTACTTTATTATTGAAACAACTATAATATTTTGAACACAATAATGTCCATATATTTATTAAAAAAATACATCGTTATCAAAAAAGCTTTTGCCCGTAAATTAGGTAGCACCTATAATCATATTAATATGCAACCATGTTACATATTAATGCATATAAAAGGTAATTGTACAAAAATGACTATAATTTGTTAAAACGCTTTACATGTGGAATAAGAATTTAAACCATATTATGCATGAAATGCACAATTTCCACGATATAACACCCAGTAACCATCATCAGTCTCTTAAGTAACTAGCTGTGATTTCATCCTTGAGGTGTACACTGTAGCCTTACAGTCACAAAGCCAACAAACTGTCACAAACCACCACACGACAATTACGTCACTCGTTGTTTGCATGACTTTACTCCATGCATTGAATGCATACAAGTGCTGTCGCTCATGCAAAGTCTGGGCTCTCATTGACCAATAGACTATTTTCCAATACAGTGACGCTCCACCTTTTGGCAGGCTTTAATTGGGTGATGAGATACATGTAAATGAAAGAGGATCATAAATCGGCTCTCAAAATATCCTGCAAAGTGGATAACACTTTGATCTTAAGAATGGATAGTTGCAGTTACTAATCAGTAAAAGTTAAGCACTCCACACTCTGATGTTGAAGTTCAAGTGCACCAAAGAGGGAACTTTAAAAAGCTTGTGAAAAGCACTGAAGAAATTAGGCAATGATATTTAACTGCATGTGTATATAACATATAAGACTCTCTTTTTTTGCACATCATGTCTTTGACACTAATAACTATATTGTGCATGTTTTGTGCATCTTTCATTATTATAAAAGCATCATGGTAGTAAATATATATATTTGCAAAATTGAGTGACTTGCATTACTTTTAACAAGCCAGTAGTCAAAAGAGTTATATCAAAATGGTCCCTGGAAAACTTAAGATTAAATACAATTTTTATTTGATTGGAAAGTTCATAATACATGTATTTTGTATGGCAAATTTCTGAAATGATGTTGGAAAAAGTAAATTAATTTCGGTTTTATATAACAACATGAATTTGTATTGAACTGTTTGATTGTTTATACTTCTGTACATGTGTAGACCTTTTGGTAGGGTATGTAATACTTTTTCACTTATTTGCTTTGTACATTAAATTGTTAAAAATAGTATTATTATGATAATGTTGTTCCTTCTTTAGTGTGTATACACCTAGTTGAATGCAAAGATAACTACACAAAAGTTAAGGTGCCTGTTTTCTTGATGTACAACATCCTTTATGCACTCAGTCACTACTAGATATAGTAAGTAATGGCACATTCTGTAGAGTTTTTAACAGACAATATAATCTCACCCTCGCTTGTTGTACGTCTGTATTTCAGCAGGAGATCTGAGCTAGTTCCAAGATGGATTTGACCACAATAGTCGGAATGCTTTGCTCCATGTCCTCATTCAGCTTCCAGCTGGTCGGGATGTTAGTATGATTACAGAATCTGCTCTGGTAAAATTCACAATGAGCCTTCCTTTGGGAAAATTTGGGTTTAACCCTTTCAGTGCGGGAACCGAATTTTGAAGGCATTTGCAAACAGTTTTGATCCAGATGAGACGCCACAGAACGTGGCGTCTTATCAGGATCCAAACTGTTTGCTATTCTGATAATATTCTTTGAAAAAAATCGAAGAAAAGGCTAATTTTAGAAATTCAGCAGACAACATTTTAGCAGACGACAAATTTCCCAGCATGCAAAGGGTTAAAGTATGTGTTTAATGTGTCATCTAAGATTAGATTGTGCAGTCTTGATGCTAATCAGGGACGACACTATTTTGCCTAAAGTGGATGTGACTAAGAAGAGACTCTAAAAGAAAAATACATTACAAGCGGAAATTTTTTTCCCTTATTAGACTGTATGGTCTGCACAGGCTTATCAAGGGAAAAATCTTTACGCACATTCATTAAGCCCCATGTTCCTTTAGTGGGACTCAATTTTAATTTGGAGTGCTAAACTTTGTGAGATTTATTGTAAGGCTTGCTTAGTAAAACTTTTAGTAAAATGACTAGTCAACTTAAGGGTCAAGAAAAGTATTTGGGTATTTTGAGTTTTACACAGCTTTTAGTTAATGCCATTCAGGCAAGTATCATAATGATTATTTTCTCCATTGACCATTTTGTTCAGCAGGATATTTTAAGAATGGTTTGAGCTAAGATCATCCAAGTAATTTTAATTCGATTTGAAAAATTCCCTATTGAAAAAGTATATATTTTTACCAAATGGGACCTAAAAAAATCCCAATTGACCCCCCCCCCCCCCCAATTTTTTATTTGTGGACCTCAACATTTATTTTATCTCTCATCCAGCTCTATAAGTTTAACCTAATAAGTAGAATATTGAAAAAACTTGTGATCTCAATTTTGAAGCATTTGTTAGCAAAACATCAACAACACTAATTTCCCAAATTTAGTCAAAACGCTAGGATTCTTTCCCAATCCAAAGGGACCCAGCCTCATTCCAAAAATGTTGAGAAATAAACCCATTGGTTTATTGTTCTGATTGGTATGGACAGGATGAAGATTATTGATTTCAGGTCCTTCATTCAGAGGTTAAGGTCACATTGTCAGATGTTAAGGTCACATTAGTAATATTAAAACCAATTCCAAACAAGACCTTTGCAATAAAATAAGATCGTATATTAATATACTTAATACAGGGGGGCCCATTCCCAAAGGAAAAGAAGTATATATTTTTCCCTAATGAGACCTACATATTTCCTAATTGAAGGTTTAAACAAATTGTTTTTTTAAGTCTCAACATTGAATTAATCTCAAATCCTGTGCTCTATTAGTTGAACCTTAGTAAATATAATAGTAAAATCACTTGTATTCTAGTGAAATCACTTGTATTCTAGTGAAATCACTTTTAGTCTAACATTTTTAGTATTTTTTAGCAAAAAATTAACAAAACTTATATACCAATTTTAATAAAAGCATCTAAATTTTTCCCAATGCAAAGGAACCCAGCCCCATAAGGGTGGAAAAAAACAACACTACAGTCAGTCTTGAGGGAAGAAAGATCACTATCATAGAGGCATAAAATATTACAAAATCTCTTATTAATTGCACATATTGACACCATGGCTGCGAGTTTTGGGGTTATACATCTCTTCTTTCTTAAGGCTGAAAGTAAAGTTAAATTTTAACATTAATCTGTTATTTTCAGAAACGTATGCCGTGGGATTGTGAAGAAAGGATCGACAGGGGACATGTCACCATTCACTTTTATATCCTATTTTGTTGCGTAAGTATTGCATGTATTAGCCTACTTATTAAATTAATACTAATGAGATGTTTATGCAAGTTTGAGTACAAATATCAAGACATTTAGCGATTGTGACAGTAGTCACCTGGAAGTTTCATTCCTTAATATAAGTGAAAAATTAAACTTGTATTTACTTGATGAAAATGGTCTTAAAACAATTTATATGCATTCCAGCATATGTATACCTGGATTTATCTTAAACTTTAGATCATAAGGGCAGTTCCAAAATGTATGCTAAGCCATAATTTTTGTTGAAATAAATACTTGTATCCAAATAGGAGAAAATCTAATGTGGAACTTATATAAAATAATATTTAAGTAGTTTAAAAAATATATGTGGTACTTTTTCCAATTTGTATAATCTGTATGTAACCATTTATGTATTATTTAAACTTATTCCTGTCATTGATGAAAAACTTGCAAGACATTGACTGTGATTTACTGCATCTTTCGTCGAGCTTAGTGAAGATATCTTGAGGCTTTGTTATTCTATAAATATTTGAGCCTCAGTCGGTAAAAATGGGGCTTAATGCATGTACGTAAAGTATCGTCATAGATTAGCCTGTGCAGTAGGCACAGGCTTATCAGGGACTACACTTTCTGCTTTAATGCTATTTCTTGTTTAAAGGAAGTCTCATCATAGCAAAAGTCCAGGTTAGGAAGAAAGTGATAGGCGCAGGTTCCCAGATCGAGGCTGTTTTGTATCCAAATCATTGTGTTAACCCTTTGAGCGATGGAACCGGAATTTGAAGCCCTTTGCAAAACGTGGCGTCTCATCAGGATCCAAACTGTTTGCTATTCTGATAGTATTCTTTGAAAAAAAATCGAAGAAAATGCTAATTTTAGCAATTTAGCAGACAACATATTAGCAGACGACAAATTTCCCAGCATGCAAAGGGTTAACTTAGGCTGAATCATATCTGTTTCTACAGGTGCGCAGTTTGGCTCAAGTACGGTCTAATCGTGCAGAACACTGTTGTGATAGCAACGAACTCGTTTGGTAGCATCATGAACTTCATATACATCATTGTCTTCTACACGTACAGCTCTAAAAAGGTAGGATTTATTGTACCGCTTCAAACAGAGTATGGGAATGGGTATATTGGAATAACTGCTTTTATTGATCTGTTGTTCATAGTGTTTGTTTCACCGTTTTCGGAATGGTGTTCTTTTGCATTTGGAAAATTCCTGTAGTTTTGGCGAAAACTGGGAAATTGGATTGTGTTTTTTTGTTGACAAATACTTTCAACTGAGAAAAAAAAGTGTTTTAAGTATTATATTTACTGGGATTCAGCTGGTAGAGCTTGAAAGTGTAATTAATTAAATGTTGCAATTTATTTGCATTTTTAGTTTTCCCCTACGAAAGGCAGAGGAATAAAGAGGAGTTGGTCGTCCATCCGTCACAAAATTATTATTGGCGGGAGATATAAAAAAAAAAATAAAAAACCCCACAAATTTGCTTTTTTTTTAAACCTTCAGTTGGCAATTTTAGGCAGTCATTTAGAAAACATATATACACTAGTTTGATAAATAATGTTTTAGCAATCTCTTATTGACAGTTGTTTAAACATTATAAGGAGTTTTGATGCGTAGAAAGAAGATCAAGTCAGTGCTGTTTAATAGCCATGCATCAGAACAGCATAGAGAGGGGAAGTTTGAGACTGTATGTTATTAAAGAGGGTATAGATGTTTTAACTAGGAAATTACATGAAAATCTAGTTAACCATCGTTAATTTCAATTTGTAACTATTGTATTCTTATTCTTTGGTTATTAATCCCCAAGTCATTTATGAACTTATGACTATTCACTCAACTATGCTTATCACTTTATGGTCGCATTTGCAGTACTGGTCGTGGTTTACATGAAACAGCTTACAGCAACTACTATGCATATATAATTGAAGTTTTACATTTGAAGTAGGTTAATACTCACCAATCTCTGTTGTTTGGAAACATGATGGGAGATCACTGACAGAGAATGTATTATCAAAGTACTTGAGCATGCTGTGAGACAGACTGCAGTGTGTGTTTTTCGTTCAAATTAGAGGGACAGGCCATTCCCAATGGAAAAAAAAGAACATATTTGTCCCAAATAGGACCAGCATATTCCCAGTTTATAAAAAAAATAAAAAAATAAAAAATAAATAAGTTTCAACATCTCATCAGGATCCAAACTGTTTGCTATTCTTATAGTATTTTTTGAAAAAAATCGAAGAAAATGCTAATTTTAGAAATTCAGCAGACAACATTTTAGCAGACGACAAATTTCCCAGCATGCTAAGGGTTAAGTTTCTGTATTATATCTTGTGAATGCTTTCAACATGCACGTTGGAATGATGGTTACTAGGGATGGCACATAGTGATGTCAAAGGTCAAAGTCACAAGGGCTTGTAATATGGAATTCCATTATTCTTAAAATAATTATAAGTATACTGTCTACACTTTCAGGTGTGATACAACACTATCTGGCCATTTGACACGTTATACCCTGATAAGAACCTGTACGATTTTATGGTACTTCATGGGGTTGATGTGTTAAAGCATGTAATATATATATGGTGTTTACATTTACTTAAAAAACCTGTTCAAACCAGATTCAAATATCCTTTTATTGATTTGTATTGCTTGCTGCTGTTAAACTTCGCACATTTTTTAAGTGGGAGCTGGGGGACAAACGTGTATTACAAACATCTGTTGTTTAGTTCTGTAATTGAACATTTGTACATCATTTAGTTCTATAAGATGCTGAGTATTTAGTGACTTAATGGTGTCACATACCAGGATTTTCTTTAAAAAATGTATATTTATATAACCGGTATATATATATTATATAAATATATATATATATATAATTTTGAATATATGATTGTTTGCATAAATGTTTAATTTTATATATATATATATATATATTAACATGCACAACTGTAAAATTAAACATTTATGCAAACAATCATATATTCAAAATTTCATACTCAGTTTAATAGATTTCTGTGCCATTTCAGCCTCAGTTCAATCAATTTCTGTTCCTCGGTGCTGTGATGATTGTCAGCCCTTTAGTGTACATTAAACACTTCCAGACGGACGGACAGCTGGCCCTGAGTCACCTTGGGTCATACTGTGTCTGCTTGACCATCATTGGATATGGGGCACCCTTGGTCTCTCTGGTAGGTTTTGAGCAGTCTTCTTTATAATACTTTAAAAAAAATTTTTTAGCTTGATGGCATTGTTAGCAAAAGGCTTATTGAAACGCTCTTGAGTCCATTTCCTTGGTAAAACCAGTACTTGGTGTTTTGTGGGAAAGTTCTCATAGAGGGCATTGAAACCTCCCAGTTGCTATACGGACACCATATCCACTTCACCAAGATGACCTACGATTTATGTTAATAATACTTGTTAACGTGAACTTCTCGATTCCATGAAACTAAAGTGTTAGTGACTGTTTGTGTTCTCTCTTGTTTTGAGCAGTCTCCATAATGGTCTTTATTAATACTTGTAATTATGAACTTCTAGATTTCATAAAGCTTATGAGAAAGAGACTGTTTTTCATTGTATTTACTGTAAAATGATTAAACTAGGAAAAATATTTGTGATACTTACTATTAACTAGGTATCTGAAATTTTGGTTTCAAGATCGGTGAGGATTTTTCTTTGTGAAGACTGCTATTGGGAAACATACTTCTGAAGATTGTAAGCATTAAATGTGACTATATCAACTGATTATAAATTATTTTATCAGTCCTAACTATCTTAAAGATTTTCACGTCCGCTACAGATAATACTTTTTTATATGATTTTCCTTGAACTTGGCTCAAATAATCAGGTCATGGAGACAATGTGAAGATGCGTAAGTCATACCAGGTCAAGGCCAAAAACACATCTGAAGGCAAAATAATCAAACCCCTATTTTGTGACTGCACATATCCTCCTTACCCTTTGAAGGCTTTTCATGAAACTATGCTCAAATGTTAAAGGTAGTAAGGCAATGGGCTGAAGGCATAATGCATGCCAAGCCAAGGTCAAGGTCACATGTGAAGGTTGAATGTTTGAGCCTAAATTCTCATGTGTGTTCTAAATTATATTCATGCCTAAAATATTGATCACATTGATGCAATGTGCAGAACGCATGTGGCAGTAAATCCACTTCACTGACAAGGTCACCATTTGAAGGTCACCTAGGTATGGCAGGAGATTATACCTGTCTTTCGGACTGCGGTGAATATGTTCGTCTTTTATAAGCCTTGTTGGTATGAATATCTTTTAATCAATGAGTAGTTGGTCTATTATATGTTTAAATATCTTTAAAAAATACTTGTTGGCAACTTAAAACAAGACACGTCTGGTAGAAGGGGAAGGGGGGTCTTTTTGTCTACAAACTTCTCTTGTTTGTTGTTGGAGGCTTTTAGGCTGGTAAAATACAAATTATTAAGGCACAAAATACAACAGTTTATAATGTGAATCCATTTAATTTAGTTGATTGAGATTAATTTGATTATTGAAATCATATATGTGTTTGAATTATTATAAAATTGTATCATCTTTAAAAAATCCACACATTTAATATATTACATTAACTAATGATATTAGACTTTGCATGTTAATGACCGTTAAACAATTATTGTCCTGGTTGAGCTGATCAACTAAAATCCACCAATATTTGTGTCTTTCTAATTATTTTTGTTTCACAGTATTTTTTTATTCCAGTCGGACATTGTACGTTCCAAAAGCACTGAGAGTCTTCATTTTGTGTTGATTCTTGCCAACTTTCTACTTGGCCTGCTCTGGACCTTGTATGGATTACTCATTGCAGACAGATATGTTCAGGTAATGTGACTGTTCCATGTATATATTACTCATTGCAGACAGATATGTTCAGGTAATGTGACTGTTCCATGTATATATTACTCATTGCAGACAGATATGTTCAGGTAATGTTACTGTTCCATGTATGGATTACTCATTGCAGGCAGATATGTTCAGGTAATGTTACTGTTCCATGTATGGATTACTCATTGCAGGCAGATATGTTCAGGTAATGTTACTGTTCCATATATGGATTACTCATTGCAGACAGATAAGTTCAGGTAATGTTACTGGTTCCATGTATGGATTACTTATTGCAGACATATATGTTCAGGTAATGTTACTGTTTTCATGTATGGATAACTCTTGAAGACAAATATGTTCAGGTAATGTTACTGGTTCCATGTATGGATTACTTATGTTACTGGTTCCATGTAATGATAACTCATTGCAGACAGATATGTTCAGGTAATGTTACTGGTTCCATGTATGGATTACTCATTGCAGACAGATATGTTCAGTTAATGTTACTGGTTCCATGAATGGATTACTCATTGCAGACAGATGTGTTCAGGTAATGTTACTAGTTCCATGTATGGAAAACTCTTGCATACAAATATGTTCAGGTAATGTTACTGGTTCTATGTATGGATATCTCATTGAGGACAGAAATGTTCAGGTAATGTTAAAGTTGAATTTACATACAATACACATTGTTTTTGTTTTTACCAACTGTAATTCAAATGTTTAGTTTACTTAACTTTAAAAAAGTTATTTAATTCAACCCAAAATATCAGTGAAACGTATGGATGCTTCATGATGATGCTAGTTGTAGATACATGGGTTGATTGTGTGGAAACTTATTAGTGTTCAAAGGGCAATAACTCCTACAAAACTAAATGGAGGGGAAATAATTGACAAAATCTACTACATGTACAGCCTGTAGGGATACAGCAAATACAGACTCCCTTTATCAAATGCATTCAAATATGTTTGTCTATTTTGATCACTTGATAAATCTCAGATGACCTGTTTCAAATGCTATCAAACTAATTGGCCACTGTTTTCCTTAAATGACTACTGAAGACTTAATAGCATTCTTTACATTTTTATTTTCAATTTGGGACTAATTTTACAAATTTTTAATGATGGCCTCGTGTCAAATTAACAAATAACTTTCCAACCAACATAGAGCAATTAGTCATGTTCTTTTCAATATACATAGCTCACTAAGTCTTGATCTTTCTATTAGGTATAGAACATTATGTCTTGTTCTTTCCAATAGACTTAAAGCACTGAGTCTTGTTCTTTCCATTAGGTATAGAACACTAAGTCTTGTTCTTTCCATTAGACATAGAGCACTAAGTCTTGTTCTTTCCAAAAGACATAGATCACTAAGTCTTGTTCTTTCCATTAGACAGATCACTAAGTATTGTTCCCTCCAAAAGACAAAGAGAACTAAGTATTGTTCTTTCCATTAGACATAGAGCCAAAAGTCTTGTTCTTTCAAAATACATAGAGCACATAGTCTTGTTCTTTCAAATACACATAGAGCACTAAGACTTGTTATTTCCATTAGACATAAAGCACTAAGACTTGTTCTTTCCATTAGACATAGAGCACTAAGACTTGTTATTTCCATTAGACATAAAGCACTAAGACTTGTTATTTCCATTAGACATAAAGCACTAAGACTTGTTCTTTCCATTACACATAGAGCATTTAGACTTGTTCTTTCCATTAGACATAGGGCACTTAGACTTGTTCTTTCCATTAGACATAGGGCACTTAGACTTGATCTTTCCATTAGACATAGGGCACTTAGACTTGTTCTTTCCATTAGACATAGGGCACTTAGACTTGTTCTTTCCATTAGACATAGGGCACTTAGACTTGTTCTTTCCATTAGACATAGGGCACTTAGACTTGTTCTTTCCATTAGACATAGAGCACTTAGACTTGTTCTTTCCATTAGACATAGAGCACTAAGTATTGTTCCCTCCAAAAGACATAGAGCACTAAGTATTGTTCCTTCCAAAAGACATAGAGCACTAAGTATTGTTCCTTCCAAAAGACATAGAGCACTAAGTATTGTTCCCTCCAAAAGACATAGAGCACTAAGTATTGTTCCCTCCAAAAGACATAGAGCACTAAGTATTGTTCCCTCCAAAAGACATAGAGCACTAAGTATTGTTCCCTTCAAAAGACATAGCGCACTTAGTATTGTTCCCTCCAAAAGACATAGAGCACTAAGTATTGTTCCTTCCAAAAGACATAGAGCACTAAGTATTGTTCCCTCCAAAAGACCTAGAGCACTAAGTATTGTTCCCTCCAAAAGACATAGAGCACTAAGTATTGTTCTTTTGAATACACATAGAGCAAATCTTGTTGTTGCCGATAAAAAATATTATTTTGATTAAATATAGATCACTAAGTTTTCTTCTTTGATAGTTTTTATGCATACAAAATAACTGTTCAAACAAATTCAACTAAGTACTTGTCTATTTTCAGGTCCCCAACTTCTTGGGAGCAATGTTAGCCTTGATACAGCTGTCACTGTTTGCCATATACCCACGGTCATCTCATAGCCGTAGTAAAGTGATCCACAGCTGATATTTCCCTTGGCCCATTATCAAGAACATTCTCAATTTGTTATGATTAGCTTAGAAGATGACTCAGCTGAGTATCAGGAATGTCTTTCAGCTCAAGAACAAATCTCAGCTATAAGAATATGCTCATATTCCTCCTCAAACTTCGGGTTGAGTTGGACTCAAAACTCAAAAGACTCTAATGAACACCAAAGTGAGCATGATGGTCAAAGGCATCTCAAAAATTGAGATAAAAACTCAAAGTTGAGTCAGAAGACATGTATTGACTTAAGTATGTTAGTGATTTTAGTGTGGATAATGGAGATTATATAGTCATTATAAACTATTTGTATTCATGTTTTACCTGTTAACAGAAAGAATGGTCTTACTGGGTTAACATGTGAGGATATGGAAGAAGATAATACTCTATAGTTATTATATAGAGAATATAATGTGAGTGTCGGATAGAGATCAAGTTTATCATACGTGTAGTGCGTGGCTTGCCGAGTGCTACATAGTTTCGAGCCGAGCGTGATTAACTTGATCTCTATCCGACACTCACATAATATTCTATTTATCTTATTATTTTGTGGTCGTTTATCGTTCAAAAAAAGTAAAAATACTTTAAAATTCAAAGATACAGCGCTGGTTTTTCAAGTTGACTCCGAAGTGTTTGTTTATTTCAACGTCATCATTTGCAATGACGTCACATTGAAACATATAGTGTTCTTTAGATAGAGATCGGAAAACCATGGTCTAAAAATAGCGATAGTATAAAGCTAAAGTTTATACGATCGTTGTTATACTATCGATTTTCATCTGGTAATAGGATAAAAACTATTCCTTACACACTATTTACCTGTTAACAGAAGGAAATAGTCTAGGTGGGCTTTCAAGTCTGGAAAATGAAGAAGATTATACTCTATGGTTGTGATAAATTATTTCTTACCCACTATTCACCTGTTAACAGAATGAAATGGCCCAATAGTGATGCAGTGGTTAAACCCAGGTGGCGGATTGATCAACTTGCTTATTCGACCAAAATTGTTTAAACACCTGGTTACTTTTGTTCTTTTTTGAAGCACAAGTCCAAATCAACTAAAAATCCCCTCATTTTTTTGAAAATCATGCTCCTACTTTTAAACCTAATGAAACACCCTACAACCACCAAACGGCTTGAAAATTTCATCTGATATAAGAAGGAGCTATATAGTCAAAACCTTCAGTGTATGAAGCATCTATAAATGTAGCTTTTGCAGCTACCTTAATGCTAACAACATAATTGTATATGTTGTGTGTGTGTTTTTGTATGCAATGTTTTGTGCAATATTTACATTTTTTCGGGTATTGCATTTGTTCATGATTGTTTTGCTGATATTGCAAGCAGGTTATAATTGTAAAGTATTGAGTGATGCAGGGCTTCTTTTCTTTTAACACTAGACTTCACGAGTTGTTCTTTAATGGGAAGAATGACACAGGGTTATTTAAGATTAGAATGTTTTATTTCAAATTACAGTATAAAACATGAAGCAGATTTTAAGATATTAAAATCGACTGAATCAAGTGCTGACAGTGTTTCACTTTTTTTTAAAGAAAGTTAACCCATCTTGGTAATCGCAGTACTTTAGATGGACAGATTCATTTAAATCGCAACTCTTTAGTAAATTTAAAACTTCATTCTACGGTCATTACAAATGAATACATACATTGATTTTTTCGTGATTGAGTCCTTTAAGCAAATTAATGTTTTTCCCAAAATGTAGAGTTTTACAATGCAGAACTTACATTTACAATGTAGCTTTTTCCTTTTATGGATGGAAATTGTAGCCTTTTTTCATGGAAGAAAGCCCTGTGATGAAGAAGCCAAGTCATTTTGAATTCATTGAATTTCATTGCCAAATTTACTTTTTGTTCAATTGTTGAGGCTCAATCTTAAAGTTTTCACGATTTCAACACTATGTTGTGATTCATATACATGTATATATATATGGTGTTCTGTGAAAGGGGATTTATTGCATGTGCGTAAAATGTGGTTCAAGATCAGCCTCATCAATCAGAGACGACACTTTCAGCCTTTTCAAAAATAATTATTTAAGAATTTCATTTGAGAAATAAATTGTACAGCTTTAACGCTTAACACCACCTTACAAAGACCAAACATAATATCAAGGTAATATCATATCATATTATCATATGTCATGGTAATCAAACTAATTGCATAAACATTTAACATAATTGAGATAATACAAAGTTCTTGGTCAACAATTGAAAAGCAATTTGACATGATCCATTAAAACTAGTTATCTTAATGCAAGGGCACATTTCAGGCTGATGAATATGTTTACCAAAACTTTTCGTCTATAATGAAATATGTGCGTGTGCAATAAATGACTAAGACTTATTTTGGCAAAATGTTTACTGAATTTTATTGCTTCCCTTTATTGAAAAGATGGATCAATATCAGTTAGAATAAAGAAAAGTCTACATATTGTTTTACATACACATTGAAATAAATAAACATTACTGAAAAACATAGACTTAATAAAACTCAGAAAAAATGGAAAATGGTTATGGTTTATGTGAAAACAGGGTTTATGCTGTTCTTGTTCGGTTTTGTTCCTTTTTATACCCAACTTTTTAATTACAGTTTTACTAGTTTTAAAAAACTGCTTCAGCTAAACAACTTTTGTTTTATTAAAATGCATCATGTTTTACATTTAAATTCTCTAAGAAGTGTTACTTTCTTAGAACATGTTGCTTTTATTGAAGAATTGAGATTATGTTCATCTACGAAATAGGGATTAAGCGCAAAAATGTTGTATTTGCATAACATTTTCATTGAAGATTCAACAATTGCCCGCTCAATGCTTCAATGATAACTACATTGTTGTGGAAAAATGACACTTAGTTTACAAAGGTTAGGTAATTTTATTGTAAACTTGATTATTTGATATTATGCTTGTTAAACTTTGGACCACTTTAGTAATTATGAAACCAAATAAAACAATAAAAGAACATTTTGCGTATTGTTGTGCACCATTTTCTCCATACGTTTTGTAATGAATGCTGTGTATCAGCTTCTTTCAGAGATAAAGGGTCTGTCCATCATCATTAGACGAGAATGTATGAGCCATGGACTTATTTGTCTGAGGAGTGAAAATCTTGAACATGAGAAATACCTCGATTATCAATGTAAACACTTCATAGTTCGATTATCAATGTAAAAACTTCGTAGCTCGATTATCAATGTAAAAACTCAAATCTGCTAATTATGGTGAAATGCATATTTTTAAACAGATCAATCATCATCAGAAAATTAACAGACCCATCAACCTTTTCAAAAAGCGTGGGGATAAAGACAATTTTAAGTGGGTGTGGCCTATTATGGGCGTAGAGCCCCAGAGTTGGTAATTGGGCCATACATAGTTGAGCTTGCTGAACTTCTCTTATGACAATACGGTTAATCTCAAGTATGCATAGCCCCATTACCAACTCATGGGCGCCCTGTCCACATAGCCCACGCCCACCCAAAATTGCCTTTTACTATAATTTCCTTATTTCTACACCGATTCACTTCAAATTGAAACTGAACCTCTCTTATTACAATACAGTCAATCTCAACTATGCATGGCCCCATTACCAACCCTGGGGCGCCCCGCCCACATTGGCCACGCCCACCCAAAATTGCCTTTTACTATAATTTCTTCATTTCTACACCGATTCACTTCAAATTGATACTGAACTTCTCTTATGACAATACGGTCATCTCAACTATGCATGGCCCCATTACCAACTCTGGGGCGCCACTGGGTCAAACATGCGGCGTGGGGATACGCGTCGTCCTCTGCCGCGCCATTTCTAGTTGCATTTAAATTGTATTTAAATGAATCTAAAAGTATTGAATTTTTATTTAAATTTCACTATTTGTCATCTTAATTAATGCAGCAGTATTGTGGGATAAAGTAAAACCATGTATTATTTAATTTTTATCTCTATTTCAGGATTATTATTTTTATATTCCATCCTTTGGTGATCGGAGACTAAGAAAACAGTGTAGACAAATTAGGTATTATTGATATATTTAGTGTATATTATTTACATTAGTATTTTCACAGTCCCAATTTTCGAATTATGTACACAATGTTATTATTTAAACAAAAAATATATGAGCCTCAATCTGGGAAAATGAGCTTTATGCATAAAGTGTCCTCCCAGATTGGCCTGTGCATAAAGTGTCCTCCCAGATTAGCCTGTGCATAAAGTGTCCTCCCAGATTAGCCTATGCATAAAGTGTCCTCCCAGATTAGCCTGTGCATAAAGTGTCCTCCCAGATTAGCCTGTGCATAAAGTGTCCTACCGGATTAGCCTGTGCATAAAGTGTACTCCCAGATTAGCCTGTGGAGTCCGCAAAGGCTCATCAGGCACGACAATTTCTACCTAAACTGGATTTTTGTTAAGGGGAGAGATCTTTAAACGAAAAATACAATAAAAGCGGAAAGCGTCTTCCCTGATTAGCATGTGCTATTTATTGTACATATATAACCATTTGAAAAAATGGTTTGTCATAAAATGTCATATAAATGAACTTTCATGTCATGAAATTACATTGTGCAGGTATAGTAAATTAACACAATTATGCACTTAAAATTTATATTATTACATTATATTTTCTTAATGAGGTATTTTTTGCAAAAAAGACACAGTATTTTTCATTATTATCATAAAAAGGTGCATTTCAATTCATTACAGCGTGCAATCCAGGAGGGGGAAGTTCTAAATAACTCGTATACATCACTGTTGCAGCAAACCGGGTTTCCTTCTCTGTGTGAAATGTTTAATATATGTAAAATATATTAATGCAATCTTTAATTCTGTCATATTAACAAATATATAGTGCTTTTTAACGTGGGGTTAGATTTTCTTTCAAAAATGTATTTTAAGTTACACTGTTAGTGTATACGCTTCAATCCTGTCAAGTAATTAGTCAGGGACACGCATTGCTGGCCTGCACGATCGTCAAGGGAGGTAACGCAAACTCGTGGTAAAATATTGCGGACCGCTCAATTTGGGGCCGATTTTCTTGATTGTTTATTATACTATGCAAAAATAACTTGATTATTGGTAATATTAGGCCCAAAATGATCACATATATGTATAAAACTGGATTTAAACCACCCAAAAAATTAAAATTGCTCTTCACACTGACTCATTCAAATGTGTCAATTAACAGTCTCCAGTTAGCTCCCCTGAACATTTGCGAAATTTTACCTTTATTTTTACATGTTTTCGCGACTTGGCGATTTTTTAAAATTATGTCTTCCCATTAAAGGGATCTTTTCACGGTTTGGTAAATTGACAAAATTGAAAAAAGTTGTTTCAGATTCGCAAATTTTCGTTTTAGTTATGATATTTGTGAGGAAACAGTATTACTGAACATTTACCATAGTTATATATAGACATTATATGTATCTTTTGACGATTTGAAAACCTAAAAATTATAACGCGTTGCAACGCGAAACGATTGAATAATTTGGAGAGTTCTGTTGTCGTTTAAATTTCCGAAACTACGATGATTTCTTATATAATGTATAAAATACTTCACCTGTGTCAACCCGGCGGAATAGCCGAGAGGGCAAAGCGTTTTTACTTCAGACTAATTCCAGGACTCCGGGGGTCACTGGTTCGAGCCCAGGGGGAGCCAGACAACTCGCCCCAAAGCCAACTCGCCCCAGGACAAGTCGCCCCGAAAATCTGGACAAGTCGCCCCAAATATGTTGGACAACTCGCCCCAATCGAAAGACAACTCGCCCCAATTTTGTTTCTTATATATAGTATTATAGAAATTTTGTTCATATAAAATTTGTTAAGTTTAATGTATCAATATACAAATATTCGTGATTATTGTTTTTAGGAAATGTAGTTGTATGATGTTTGTTTTTTTTATTTCATATTGTTAAACTTTGTAATTCAATAATTGTTTACATACCGGATTGCTTTTAGTAATAAATTGTTATTAGCTTTTTTATGATTGTGTTTATTAAAATAAGCCCCATTTAGTTCGTCTTGTTTTGAAAACGTGTGAAATGTTAAACGTTTATTTTGACGGCATGCTTTCATTTTCTGTTCAAGGATTGTTTAATGAGACATTTTGTATGATAGTTTGGTTTAATTAAAGAATAATGGAATGTCTTTGTGTTAGTTATGTTTTGAAAACGTGTGAATTGACGAAAATTAATTAAGCCGGCATGCTTTCATTGTCTGGTCAAAGATTTATTAATAAGACAAACGGTATGACAGTTTGGCGTGATTAAAGAATAAATAAGGTAACACGCTTAACCAGACAACAATGCTGTTTGCAAAGTAATTATAAGGGCTGACTATATATAAAGAGGGTATCTGAATGAGCCCAAAGTATGTGTTTTGTTTGTGTCGGACATTACTATTTGTGACTTGGAATACAATTGCTATATAGTTGTGTGGGTTTTAGTGCATCTGCCATGTGTTCAAACATATATGTGCTTATTTGATGTCGGATACAATAATTTTCTAGTGTTAGTTAGTTTTGTGTTTGTGTTTCTGCAATGGCAGAAGTGGCAAATTGTATACATTGTGGAAAGACAGTTGGGCAGAGGCAACGTGCTGTTTCTTGCGATGCCTGCGAGCGATGGCAACACATAGGCTGTGATTCTGGTAAGTAAACTTATAATATAATTATTTGTTGTGTCTTACATTTTTTAGGTCAGGCAGCTTTTGTTTCCCCATAAATAATGAATCTAAATTGTTGGATACTTGCATATTATCGAGTAATCAACCAATGTCCGTTAATCCGGTGACACATAACAGATGTGTTTTACGACCTGATAACGATCATAAAACCTTTCAGATAAATGTCAGAAGTCACTGGACCGTTATCTTTGCGTTATTTGGGTGATGTATACCGCTTTAAACTATTGCTCATGGTGTAATATTGAATGTGTTTACAGTTTTTTTTACTTGTCAGTACAAATATATTTTAAACGTTTGTATAAATCCTTAGTATTGAACATTACTATCTGCTGAAATGATTGAATATTATGATAAAATGTGCATTTTATATTTATGATAAGAATTTACATTAACCTTTTATTTAATATCCTCTATGTATATACATAAGTCGCATATTTTGAAAATAATTACTTTGTCAAAAAAGGCGTGAAAACTCGACACTAAATAAAGAAATATCGTATTGTTTGTTAAGTGTATGTGCTTGACATATTTTTAAAATAGCATTTTGTTGTGGTAATTCTGACGCTATTGGTTATTGAGATATCGCTGTTGACAAAAAGCCGTTCAGTTTGACATGTAAGGTTCGTTTGTCGGGATATGCTAAACTTTAAATTGAAACAGAACCAACATATTATCAAATAAGACGAATACTACCACCAATAATGGTTATTAATATTTTTTTCATAATTGATTGAGTTATTGTAAATATCGTACTCTATGTTGGCCTCTTCTTATTGAAAATGCGTGTATACTGCCAGTGTCATGCGAATATGGATCTTATTTCTTAATATCCACCTTCACACTTTATTATCGCCTCTAATTAAACTATCTCTATTTAAAGAACATATTACTGCGAACTTAATAGTACCCCATTATAATACCATTCTAGCTACCGCTACCATAGATTATTTCAGTAAATAAGATTACTTCGGAATTATAAAATTTCGTATGCTGTGATTAGAAGATATAGAAATTTATTAACTGTACTGTGATATCCACATAAAATAATGACTACCTGTATTGCTAGGAATTTTACGCGTTTATAAATGCACAGAATACCTAGTGTATAACATTATTTATCGAGCGGACAGATGCATTAATCTGCGCTGGACCGCGCGTTGGGTATTTACTGTTTAGTAACATCTTAATACCATCATTTTTAAACTGATAACGGAATAATAAAAAAAAAGAACATTTAACATTTAAGGATTCTTATTTAAAGATACTGTGAACGTGCTTGAATTAAATCTTTTTCTGTATTAAAATGTTCTAATAAAGTATAAATTTCAGATTTGGCACGAATCTTTGTATATTGATAGATCTTCTATTAACCCCGGTAGTGTTTATTACCAATTATTGTCAATTAGTGTAAATTATAACATCAATCAATATGTGTCATAAATAGGGCGTACCCGAGATACAAACATGAGCCGATGTTGTCTACAACAATAACGATTGCCACACTTTACCTGTAATTGAGAATTACAGACGTGTTAATCAATAAGTGTTTTCTATCAATTACATATGGTGTACCCGAGATGTAAACATACAAGTCAGAAACGCGAGTCTTACACCCATATTGGCATTTTAAAATATACTTTTGACTGCTTAACTCTAATAACATGTATAACATATAAATAAAAATGTGTCATTTAAAGATACGTTTACACATGTGTATAATTGTTATAAAATATTCATCCCATATTGTCGTTGAATGTTCATACTATGAATTTGTTATTAAATCATAGGTATATCCCTGGCAGAATACAAAGCAGCAACAAGAGGCGAAAGAGAAATTCACTTTCTATGTGCAGAGTGTTGCAGAAGCATTCCCACTATTCATAGTGTGCCTGAGGACGAAAGGGTATCACATGTTGACCCAGATTTAACACAGGTATTCGCTCATAACAAATGCTTTCCGTTTTCTGAATTTCAGTTATTTTTGTTGATATTGTATCACAAAGATTACTCAATCTTTCTGTTTATGTTGTTTGAACACATAAATGTTTCTCCTTTAGTTAGTAGAACCTGATAGTGCTGACGCGACATTTCTGAATGGGGACGTTTATTCTCCTATGGCCGCCCCGGTTGCAGAATCAACAGTAATCCATCACGTAAGTATATTATTTAATATTCCCTTCCGCGAATTAGTTTGATTATAATTGTGCGGTTCTGACGATATTAAACAGTTTTCGTCGACCCAACAATTAAAGGATGTGCCTTTCACTGGAACCAGGCCGTATGGCGGCACGTGCAAAGCCTCGGTCTCCAGGTAATAAATATAATTATGGATGTGTATAAATAATTTTATGATTGTACTTACGAAAATTTAAATTTTCGCCGTTATATAAATCTAGGAAAAAAATAACACATACAAATGCCGATGTTTCATATCACTTATTATATAGTATTTCATTGATTTTACAGAGCGCCTACAGTCAACGCGACACTGTATTCACTTTTGTCCGCAAGGTCATGTCTATACCGTTCCTGCCAGCGGAACATGTGGAACCAGCGATTATGAGGTAGATTATATATTTGACAAATACACAAAGAAATACAAAAAATAACTGGATGGCCACGTTTCACTTATTTAGAAATAATTCGAAAAACCGTTCAGACTATTACTTTACAAATTACTGGTCTCTTGTAATAGTTCATTTTTATTTGTTTCAGACTGAAAGAAAAACAACAGACGAACGCCTGGCCGACCTGCTAGAGTATGTGGACAGGACATGGCTTAAATCTTCGGTGTGGGGACCTGAAAATTGGAGCGTGTTTGATCGGAGTGTCCGAACAAATAATGACTGTGAAGGGTGGCACTTGAAATCAGCACGCCAAGAAAGCCAATTTGCCTTTCTACCTACTACTGACCCTTCTTTGTGAAGAGGCTTCCCTTCTCCCAACACAGGTGAAGATGGTATCAGAAGGAAAGCTATCCAGGCGACAACGAAGGAAGAACACGTCTCTCCAGGGAAAAATCTTCAAGCGTACGAGAGCGGAGAATTGTCAGTCAACGGCCTACTGAGTAAATGCAGTGGCATTTATGGACCAAATGCATGAACGTTGCTCATTTGATGTCTTTCTGATTGTTGGAAATGTTTCAACCCTTGTTTTCGAAAAGCTTGTTTGTGTGTGAAAGTAACTGTGTGTTTGTAATGTTTTACCATTATTATATTTTTTAAATGGTTGATAATATTCATCATTTACGGACCAAATGCCTGCCTGAAAGTTGCTAGATTGAATTGAAATAAATTATTGCTCATTTGTTTTGTTTTTTCTTCTGATTGTTAGAAATGTTTCAACCATTGTGTTTAAAAGCTTGTTTCTGTGTGAAAGTTTTTGTTTAATTATTACGGATGTTTGAAATGTTTGATAATATTCATCATGGCTCATTACAACCTGTGTTTGTAATGTTTTAAAAGTATTAAAGATGTTGGAAATGTTTGATAATATTTTGTGAAAGTTTGTGTTAATTATTACGGATGTTTGAAATGTTTGATATTATTCATCAAGGCTCATTACAAACTGTGTTTTAAAATTATTTTTAAAATGAGTTAATAAATGGAAATGTTTGATAATATTTTGAATTGTCTTTTCATTCATAAATCTGTGTTATTTATTTCATTTAATATGCTAAAATTGATGCTTTGTATGTTTTCAATAAAAACAAATGTTAGTATCGTGAGTCTGTAATTGTTATAAATTATGAATAAAATTATGAATATAACACATTTCTATTTTTATTTTTTTCCCCATGTATTATTCGTTTTGTGTATTCAGCATTCCTTTTAAAGTCAAAAATGTTATTTAATACATTTTTTTCACAAAGAGTATTATATATATGACAAAATATTTCGTTGCACGCTGTCATTTAATTTGGGGCGAGTTGTCTTTTATTTGGGGCGAGTTGTCTTTCGATTGGGGCGAGTTGTCCAATATATTTGGGGCGACTTGTCCAGATTTTCGGGGCGACTTGTCCTGGGGCGAGTTGGCTTTGGGGCGAGTTGTCTGGTAACCGAGCCCAGGTACCGGCTACTTTTTTTCCTTTTTTTAATTTTATTCTTGATTTTTTACTGGAGCTTTTAAGATCCAATGTTTACATTTATCAATATAAAGCATTTAATGAAAAACTTCAAAATATGCCAAAATCTGTGAAAAGGCCCCTTTAAGAGCTACGTCAAAAATTCCACATATAAATTGTATAACTTTATCTTTACTTCATAGAAGAAATGGCCCCATTAGAACAAAGCGTTAAAGAGAAAATGCATTTTTGTAAAAAATTACGCAAACCGTTTTGTAAGCATATTTTTTTCCTAATCTTTATTGTATTTAAAATTGAAAGAAATACAATAGAAATGTCTGATTTCTTCTGTCATATCTTATAAAATTTGTTAAATCGGATCACAGGTTAGGATTGTATGGAAATCCGTATTTTTTCACAATTTTACGTCCTACGATACGAATATTTCATCTAACGCGCCAAAACTTAGTATGTGAATAAATCATACCAAATTCTTGTAATTCCCAAATTTTGACATGTCTCCATTGAACCGATATTCCAGACGGAGGTAAAGAGGCTAACTTCCGGCGAATTGTTTTCGCAATCACGGCGCGAGATCGTCAAGGGACACAACTGCGATATAATTGACATAACTAGGTAAGGGGAGTAGCTGCGCAACTAACAAACAATGGAGATGAAGTTTTGATATTTTTTTTAAATATCTGTTTTAATTAAAACATTGTATTTTTTTTATTACAAACTCATACATGACAACCCCATGGCAAATCAATCGTAAGTTAAATTGCATGATCATTTTCGTACCACTAGGGTAGAATAACAAAGTGTAACATTTAATTCCACACCATAGATTTGTTGGTTGAATTTGCATGTTTAAAACACAGAATATTTATTTAACGAATTCGCAACAATAACAAGTAAGATAGCCTGTGCAGTGCGCATAGGCTAATCAGGAACAATACTTTCAGCTTGCAAGAATTTTTTTGTCTTAAGGAAGTCTCTTTCAAACGAAAACCTTGTGTAGGTGGAAATTGTCGGCCCTGATTAGCCTATGCGGACTTCACTGGCAAATTCAATGAATTTGTAAAACGCAAAATTCAGATGATTCATATGTAAGTGTTGTTTAATTGATAAATATTGGCTCAATTAGGAATTCGAATTATATAAAAAAAATCCGGATTTTTATAAATTGATACCACCTAGTACGTCTTCACACTTGTTCTGTTCTGGTCTGGTTCAGCTTCAAAATGTTAAGAGTCGGCACTCTAGTTATGTTCCGTCACTCTATCTTCTGTATTCAGTTGACTTTTAGCATTTGACTTCGCTATTTTACTTTTGAAAACATGCATTGAATATAATGAACTATAGTCGCCATTGTGTCTCTATTCAGTTTGATTAGCTTAATTTTGGATCTTTAGGTGACTTTTAGGTTGTATGAAACATTATACGGATTTAAAAGCCAACAGAAAAAAAGCCAAAAAAAAAACAAAACTGTACAATTATATTAACCAGCATGTGAACTTCAGAACCCGGTTTTCTCTTTTTTATTATTTTTTATACAAAAACGTATGTGGCCATTCTGGAATACAAAAAAGTCAATACACATACAAACATATAAACCCGTATTAGTATTTTGTTTAGAGTTAATGGAGTAAATCTAATTTATTTGCTAAAAATTAGACATTTTTTAAATTGTGTCCAAAAGATCTCGGATTTTTGTTGTTGTTATTAGTGAGAAAATAAAGCAAATATATGAATCCGCATTAACGTTTGAGCAGCTGGAAACATTATTCGCTTAAACCGAGGTTTGTAACCATTAGCTTTTTTTGAATTTTTAAATACGTACCTGTTTTAGTAAGATTTTTAATATGTTTTATTGATTGCATAGAATTAGAAAATAAAATCTAAACATTTTTGTCATGTACATCATTATGTTGGTAAAGTTTGCTTTCATTCAATATCAACTGGTGTATAAAACAACCAAGAAAACAAGCAGTTTTAATGCATGTTGCATTATTGCAAATATAATCAAATAAAACCCAAAAGTCTGTTTTTTATTGCATTTTTCTTATAGTATTAATACGTAGCATATACATTGAACAAATCTATTATAGTGAAAATTAAATCACAAAACCTGACTTAACCCTTTGCATGCTGGGAAATTTTTCGTCTGCAAAAATGTCGTCTGCTGAATTTCTAAAATTAGCATTTTCTTCGATTTTTTTTCAAAAAAAAACATCAGAATAGCAAACAGTTTGGATCCTGATGAGACGCCACGTTCTGTGGCGTCTCATCTGGATCCAAACTGTTTGCAAAGGCCTTCAAAATTCGGTTCCAGCACTGAAAGGGTTAGCACCACTGAACAGGCTGAATCAATATGTGAACTTGAGCGGTGGGTATTTTGGTTTAGCGTTTTTCGTGTGAGTTATAACGCTTTGTTAAAAGTATGTAAATGTATATACGATTTTAATATCATTTTATGAACGAGTAAAGTCCAATAAAATATATTAATAAGCTGATAATAGTACCGTTAATTAAATGTTGATTACTTTTGTAAAGTCTTACCGATCAAGTTATTTTGAACACTATACCGATAGTGGTTTGATTGTATCTGTCGCTGTATTGTTTATCGGCTGTTGGATACAAACAGATGTTCAATATTAACTTATGTTCATAAATTACGAAGCATGGTAACTGAAGAAAAAGCATATACCGGTACTGTGCACACAAAAAAAACGTCTGTTCCGAGTGTTGTTTTTTTATCGACAACAATTGTGTCGTGTTGGTAGACAGATCAGCAAGTTACATTTATTTGTAATTTATGTTCAAGAAAGTGTTCCATTCTAATTTCCATAGATTAAACAAAGACCATCGCTAATCTTACATCATGGGTATTGAACGGATTGTCACCCTTTGTTTGTTTCAGTTACATCATTAGAAATATGCCAATTTTGTCCAGCCATTACATTTTTCGCCCGATATTAACGTGTTTTTTATATTAATTATTTATTATTAATTCGTTACCGACACATTTACACGTCTAACTTCAAATCCCATGAATAATTACACCCAAAATATCTTTCTACAAATCAACGGGATATTGAGATTTGCAACATCAAAGAAGGTATGCTTTGTGATTCCATATTTTTATTAAAAACATCTTTAAAACAACGATATCACAAAATTAACAATCATGTCATGCAACTACGGCAGTTGTCACGTGCTCTGTGAAAAGAGAGTTTAATACATGTGTGTAAAGTGTTATCCCAGATTAGCCTGTGCAGTCCACACAGACCAATCAGGGATGACACTTTCCGCCTAAACTAGATGTTTGCTAAATCTAGACTTTCTTTAAACACAACATATCATAAACCGGAAAGGATCGTCCCTGATTAGCCTGTGCGGACTTCACAGGTTTATCTGGGATGACACTTTACGCACATGCATTAAAGCCCCATAACATCATAATGAATAACACAGTCAGCGACTCTTTACTAAAGGTAATACCTGTGTATGGACTGAGACTTCATGAATAATGACGACCCCAAAAATGGAACGTTTATCAATAGTACCAATTAGAATACCATTATACTTTACAATGGTAATTAAGAGCTAATGGAAAACGAGTTAAGCCTCTTCAAATTATAATCAATATCGTACTTAAATGTCAATTTCTGTGAAGTTTTTATTAGCACTGTTAGATCAGGGGTATAAAACAGCTACGGTCAATTTTCAGAAACATCTAGGATACTCAATGTAAACTTCACCAAGATTTTATAAACTTAACATATTCGTAAGATTATAGCTCAAGAAGCATTGAAATTAATGAAAATCATTAAGTCATAACTATGTATATTTTATAAAATTTAACATGTGCAAAAAAAGTTATCACACATCTACTTGGTGACCATCCTGGTAGAATGCATCACACATTTTTTATGTATGTTCAATGGGAACAAATCTTGAAGCAGAAATCAAAAGAGAAAATCATTGAATTTTGTTACTATATATGTTTACAATATAACCCTTATAAAGGGTCACAACAGTTGACTACTACAAACACAACATGTCTCCACTGAACAAACAATTTAACATTGTTTTATCTAAAATATTTTCGTTAGCATGTGCACACAGGAACTCACTCTGGTAAAAATATGTACAAAGCATTCGAAAACATGTCAGTTATAATAACAACAATGTGGTGCAATGAGGTTCAAGTATACAAAAGTGAAGGTTAAATTAATATCTTAAATGCACAAATCTGAACGAGAATTGTCGGATACAAATTTAAATGCTGTTTTGTATCAATACATGCCAAAGTAAAAGATAATTTTGGAAAGGCAAATTCTGCATCATATTAATACATGTAACAAGCGTCTGCTGCAAAACTTTAGAACACATTTTGTGTCGACACATCTTAAATCATCTAGAGCGATATGACATACTAACGTCACTTCAACACGGATTTCGTAGTGGACATTCCTGTGAAAGCCAGTTAATACTTACTATGGATGATATTATGAAAATGTATGACAAAAAGAAACAAATAGACATGGTTATATTAGATTTTAGTAAGGCGTTTGATACCGTACCACATCGGAAACTACTATACAAACTTGAAAACTATGGAATAAAGGGTAACATCTTAAAATGGATCCAATCGTTCTTAATGGAAAGAAGCCAAAAAGTTATTGTTGAAGGTGAATCCTCTTCTACATGCACAGTAGACTCAGGAGTGCCCCAGGGTACAGTGCTCGGTCCTCTACTATTTTTGTGCCACATCAACGACCGACCAAAAAGTGTAACATCACAAGTACGTCTCTTCGCCGACGTTTGTCTTTTGTATCGACCAATAAACTCTTTTAAAGATCATATCAACTTACAAAAGGACTTACATTCACTTGAAAAATGGTAAATAAACTGGGGAATGAGGTTTAACGAAACAAAGTGTTATCTCATGTCAATGCATAGACAATGTGTACCATCAACATTTAACTATTCTCTGAACAACCATTTCTTAAAAAAAGTTGAAGATAATCCATATCTAGGAGTCCAGATCAGTGAAAACTTAAAGTGGTCAACACATGTTAATAAAATTTGTAACAGAGCAAGCAGTATTCTTGGATTCATCAGGAGAAACTTAAGACACAGCAACAAAAACTTCAAAGAGCAGGCATACATATCACTAGTACGTTCAATTTTGGACTATGCAAGCATTGTGTGGGATCCATATCTTCAAAAAGACATTGACAAACTGGAAGGAGTACAACGGCGTGCAGCACGTTTTGTCTGTAACAACTACAAAAGCAAGAGCAGAGTAACAGAAATGCTCAAAGAAATGAAATGGCAACCATTGAAGGACCGACGTAGAGAACAACAATTGGTTTCTTTCCACAAGATCATCTACGACCTGGTGGCCGTCCCCGCTGACAATCTCCTAGAAGTCAACAAACGCCCACAACGTAACCATAATTCTAAATCCATCAAACTGGCAACAAGTAACACTGACATTTATAAATACTCTTTTATTCTGCGTACTATTCGGGACTGGAACTCTTTACCAGACAGTGTAGTGACTTGTACAAAAAGTGATCAATTCAAAAGTGTTCTAATTAAATCGTGCTATTAACATTTTAACATCAAAGGGCACACACGACACCCTCGATAAGTTTTGCTCATAAGTGAGCTAGTTTCAAGTACCATACAGATACAGATACAGATGTATTATAACCTTCTACATACTGGCATATCAAATACAATGCTATTTGGTACCCTATATCTTTGTGTGGATTCAAATACATTTAAAAGGTGTCAACTGAAAAATAGATGATAAATTCAAAACATATACGCCACTTTTATTGTCAATGTAAACATAAAAAAAATATACTATTTTAAAATATTTTCAAAGAAGGATTCTCAAAATTGATTGCAATAAGTAACTTGTTTAAATAAGTATTATTCAGGACTTTTCACATACAATTATATAATAACAAATACAATAAATACTATATATTTAAAAATGATTCTTAAAGTATCTCTTGAAATAATTAAAAGCAACTAGTTCTGGTATGTGCCTAAAATAAGACTATAAACAAAGAAGTTGTTTCCCTGGCCTAAGAAAGTACCATATAAAATGATATTATAACTACCCTGTAAGATTAAGATGATATGTATAGATAAGATAATTATGCTGCATTATAAACCACTCAGAAGAATATCCGTGGAGGAACCAGAATTTACTTAACCCTTTACCACTTAGAAACGTATTTTCATGTATTTGCAGTCACTAAGAAAGATAAGTTAATTTAAGACCTTTCACACTAGATTCACGTTTTTAAGGCATCATCTCCAAACCTTACATAGTGATGAGCAGCAAACAGCGTAAAACCTGAACAGACTGCGAGTTACTCGCAGGCTGTTCTGGTTTTATGCTATTTGCACATAGGCATTTTTGCTTCTAAGTGTGAAAGGGTTAAACTAGGCTTCAGTTTTCTAATGATAGCACAGTCATATTTGAAAAATAATCTGGCAAAGCTCATTTCACAAAAGGAACTCGATTTTAAAAGAAACTATTTCCAGTTCGTGACAAAAAAGATGATTTGTAAAGACAAGATATTTATGTTGTTTCAAAACACTCAATAGGACACCCATGAAGAGGCCACACATATTTTAACCCTTTGCATGCTGGGAAAATTGTCGACTGCTAAAATGGCATTTTCTTTGATTTTTTTCAAGACTACTATCAGAATAGTAAACAGTTTGGATCCTGATGAGACGCCACGTTTCATCTGGATCCAAACTGTTTGCAAAGGCCTTCAAAATTTGGTTCCAGCACTGAAAGAGTTAACTAGGCTTTAGTTTTTTAGTGATAGCACAGTCATGTTTGAAAAATAATAAGGCCACACACATTTTTAAAAAGGAACTCAATTTCAAAAGTATTAATAATTAGTACAAAAGTAAAGCAAAAACAACTTTTAACAACCATGGGGTACATTTATGGTGTCATGATTCAAACCTATAACGCAATTCACAAAATTCCATCTGATAAATAGATCACTTACAGAAAACTTGTGTTATACCAGGAGCCTGGATTCACCAACCCATTCTTAGACTTAAGAATAAAGAATAGACATAGAAGCAAGAACAAGAGCACCGCATATCGGGTGCCACACTCGGCTGCGAAAGCTTGTCAGAATTTTTTTATTTTTTTTAAGGTCACAGTGACCTTGACCTAGTGACCCAAAAATGGGTGTGGCGTGAAGAACTCATCAAGGTGCATCTAAATATGAAGTTTCAAAGTTGTAGGTGGAAGGACTTTGATTTTAGAGCCAATGTTAAAAACCTTTACAAACCTTGACACGGACGGCGGACAAGACGAGCTGGCTATGACAAAACCTCAGGTTTTCTCCGAAAACAGCGGAGCTAAAAATGGATCCAGGCTTCAACTGATGATTGATGATTATGCCATGAACAAAATATTCTACATAAAGAATGATATAGATAGAAGGTGTACATACCAAGTTTGACTCAAATTAAAGCAATTCTTGAATATTCCAATTTAAAGAATATTCGTTATTCTTAGACTTCAGTCTAAGAACTGTTTGGTGAATACAAGCCCAGATAATTATAACTAACAAACAATGATATCAACTCTATGAAAACACTGGACATACATTCTATTTAAATCTGTTCTTTAACTTTGTTAACATTTATTTAAAATGCTGGTATACTATGTATGTTTGCTTGAAATGTCCATCCAAGAATATCATGCTCCCAGATCCAAATGCAAAAAAGTATATCCAAATGCCAGATACCAGTCCATCCTTGAGCTTGATAACAGTGCATTCTGATGGCAGATTTGTCTATCCTATTTGAAGAAACCATTGTATTCTGATGCCAGATCGGATTCTATCTTGATGTTAGATCACAGTCTATCATGACCCAAATCCACAAACCCATTCTTAAAGAACAGACTTAAAACCAATGCTTAAAATGTCATCATCTATTAGCATGTGCAGTCCTTACAGAATAATCAGGGACAACATTTGCTGCCTAATCTAGATTTAAAAGAGACCCCCTTTTAACGAAAAATTCTATAAAAGCGGAAAGTGTCGTCCCTGATTAAGACTGTACCGACTGCACAGGCTAGTGTGGGATGACACTTTATGCATATGTGTTCAGCTCAGTTTTTTTTTTAGCATGAGGCTCATTATTTCAATCCTGATGTCAGATCACAGACTATTGTTATGTCAGTTCAAAATCAAACCTGACAAAAGATCATTTTTTAATCACAGTCCATCCTAATCTCTAGTTCACAGTCTACAGTCTATCCTGATGCCAGATCCACCGTTTACAGGCATGATCAAAGCTGTGTGAAATCCACTGCGCCTCAAGCAGTGAGTAGCGGTCATTGCTCAGGTAAAGTGGCTTTCCACGTCTGAAACAAGGCACAAATCACAATGTAGAATGTTTACAAAATAAAATACAATTTAATAGCTAACTTTCATTCAACTGTGTGGTAAAATCGTGTATTTGAATGAGTTTCATCTTTTGTTGCTTATGTCTTAATCATGTGATAATGTAATGTGGATTTTACGACAAGTACAATTTAAGAAAAAATTATTGTAGTGAATTTACCTTTAGAAAAGTTAATCAAAAACGCGTCTTAAATTAAATTATCTTCAGTCTGTTCTTTCAGCAATATAAGGAATAAGACTTCCACCTTGTCGCAAAATACACCTGTTAAACCGGCTGAGCTATACTGATCCAGTCTGATGATAATAAGATAAACAAGAATATCAGTGAAACTGATGGATGCTCCCCAATGATGCGCTATGTCAATGTATGTGTTAATAAACACCTAAAATAATATATTATTAGCCTCGGTGACCTTGACCCCAGTGACCTCAAACCTCATCAAAAGGTAGAGGTCCATGCAAGGTACCTACATGCCAAACATGAAAGCGCTTGGTTAAGTATTGAAGGCGCTATGAGAAACGGTAGCAAAAGTGTGACAGAAGGAAGTCTATTATTAGCCTCGGTGACCTTGACCTTGACCCCAGTGACCTCAAACCTCATCAAAAGGTAGAGGTCCATGCAAGGTACCTACATGCCAAATATGAAAGCGATTGGTAAAGTATTGAAGGCGCTATGAGAAATGGTAGCAAAACTGTGACGGAAGGAAGTAAGTAAGGAAGGACAAACTGGCAACAATATGCTCCGCCGAAAGTTTATTTCGGAAAGCATAAAAACTCTTAGTGCCAAGAGCAGACATGATTAATTTGGCTATTTTGGATAATTCAAGGGTCATAATGCACAATTGCTAGGATGAAACTTTCTGCACATGAATTAAGCCAGCGTTTATCAAAATATGACTCATTTCAATCCCATTGCCCCTGACTAACTTAAGACAAACAAACATTAAACCACTTCTATGAAAACATCCCTAACTTACTTATGATATACATAAGACCATTACAATCCCAAAACAAACTGAAGACCATTTCTATCACACAGTCCCTGACCGTGCCTTTTATAGGCCATTATGGTTAAAATTCAATTTCAGGATTGGGATTTTTTCTCACGCAAAATGTCCACAGATATGGGGAAAACCCCTTCATTATTACTTTATATCATAATAGAAATTATAAGTACAAAATCATATAAATGTCATTTCTATGCTTTGTTAGATGTAACTGAAATAAAATTGAGATATAATAATCATACGACACTTCTTAAAAAAGGAAAGTTTTTGTTATATTAAAAATGGGATTTTTTCAATCCATTTTGCTTTGGGAATGGATCTGTTTGACAGACTAGTAGATACACCAGGTAAAGGCCGACTGACTTACTTGAGATCCTTATCCTCCTCTCCATACTCGTCAAGGTAGACAGACCCCCAGAGGGCGGCGCGGGGTCCACGGATCACGACAATGATGCTGGAATTGATGAGCAGGAAGATACCAGTCCCGGCTCCACATTCCACCGAGTGCTGAAACATTGAGTTACATTTGTCAGCTGAATTACTTTTTTTACCAACACAACATTTAATTCCATACACTGTCGTTAATTAAGATTACTAATGATAGGAAGGAAGTATGAGTTGATAAACAGGAAGATACCTATGCCCACTTCACAATCCACCGAGTGCTGTTAAATTGAAATCTATTTGTAAGTTTAAACCTGCTAAACAACTTCACTACTCAGATACGCACTAAGCAGTCCTTTAAAAAATCAAATACATTAAAGACCATCCATACTAGATACAAGTTTTAAAGGCTTTACTTCCAAACCTAAGATAACGTTAAGCAGCCTGCCAGTAACTTGCAGGTTGTTTGGTTTTAAGCTGGTTGCAAAAAGCCATTATCACTATGCTTCTGAGTGGGAAAGGGTTTACCTCCATGTTTGTCATTTCAAAAGAATGTATTAAGATGAATTTTGTCAGCTTGTAATTTGTTATTAAGCTGTATGCTGTTTCACGTAACACTCTTAAAATTAAAAAAAGTTTTTGATATCCTTCAAATTAGTAAAACCATGACTTCTCAAACAGCTTTTGAGTCTCTTTCCTGGGTACTTGGCAACCACCAAATCTAATACACTACGGCAACCTGCTGCAGCAACAAACAATTGACATATTCAGAAAAAGAAGTATTTAGTGGGCAAAAACGTTATTTACCTCTCATTTTCCCTCTCACATACCTGGACACACTCGTATGAGTGCTGCTGTTTGCAGCAGGCCCCCCGGAAGCAGCGGAACATTCCACAGACGAGACACACACATGGGTCCTTGGGCGGGTTGCTGCACACCGGACACTGCTTCTTACGGTACGCCTGTCAGGGGAACAATATGTCTTAACAAGAGCTGTCAGAGGACAGCGCGCTCGACTATTCGAGTGCTTGACATTATAACGTAAGCCATCATGGGAAATTGTTCATATTCAATAATTTATTAGACGATCTTTCAAAATTGGGGGGGGGGGGGGTAGGGGGGGTGAGAGGGGGGTATAATGTGGGGTGTGGTAATTTATTAGATGTTTAAAAAAAAATTGGGGGGGTTTGGGGGGTGAGAGGGGGGTATAATTTGGGGTGGGGATATTTATTAGATGATGTTTAAAAAAAAAATGGGGGGGTGGAGGTTGGGGGGGGGGGAGGGATTCTGGGTAGGGGCGTGGGGTATTGTTGGGGTGGAATCCATTGTGGTATTCAGGTAAGTGTTGTTTTGTCAAAGTATTACAGTAAAAACTGCAATAACTCGAGGAAACACGGGACCGAAATCGATGCTCGAGTAATCGCAGGTTTGGAGTAATCCATGGTATTATTTGTTTTCACTGTCTCGGTTGATAATGCCAACTTCTGACCACAAACGCTTTATTTACAATGAAATGAAAATAAATGGGGTAGTACGCAAACTTTAACATTTGCTGCATATTCTAAGTGGAAAAGGGGCCATAATTATAAAAAAATGCTTGATAGAGTTGTCTGCTCTTATTTATAGGTTGGGGTCATGTTGGTAAACAAGTATGCAAAATATGAAAGCAATATGTCAAGGGACAAATAAAATATTTGGGGTAGTACGAAAACTTTAACATTTGCAAGGTAACGCCGACGCCGGGGTGAGTAGGATAGCTCCACTATATATATTTTATATATAATAGTAGAGCTAAAATTATGAAATCTTAGGGCAGGCTTACCATTGCCGCTTTGTTTTATAGTTATAATAGTTTATAATAGTTTTCAGACAAATTTTTATAAACAATCTTTTATTATAGTTTTCAGACACAATTTTCAACAAAATGTCTTGAAAACAATCATTCTTTGGGAAGGCTTTTCAAGGTTGCAATTCTTTATAACATTCTCATACACAAATTTCCTATCAGCAAAGTTTTGCAAAATATTGTTTGTATCTACAACAAATAAATTGAACATGTCATATGTAAACACTGTATTTTACAATTCTGGGGAACACAATGAGCACTTCAGCCAGTCACATAAGAGCTAACAATTGACCCTAAGACCCTAATATGTTGCCCTTGATTCAATTTACAATTTGATTGGCTGATACCTCAACATACCTGGAAGATCTTGTAGTACTGATCAGGCAGCTGAATAAGGTGTGGACCAAACCACTGGGTGTTTACTGTCAGAAGTGTCTGAAATAATATAGAACAGATTATAAACAAGAAATGTTTGTAGACCATCTATGTCCCTTACCACCGACTTCCAGCTAAGTGGTCAATATGTGCTATTGATAAGACCGTCTTCTTATTGCACGCTCTTCATACTTTAAATTTGATCTTAAAAAATCTCAAAATCCCAAAAGAGCGTAATTAAATACATGTTATTCCAAATCTAAACATACATAAAAATTGACAGCAAAATTGCAAGGTGTTGGACCCTAATCATTTTTAGTTTATTTGTGGCCACTTATAGGACAGCTGTAAATCTTATTCATCCATAGCAGAAATGTAGGCATTTTCTGCATTATTAAGTACTTGATATCTGTTAGGTACTTATCTTAATAGAGTGTGATTTATGAATACTAATAACACATTAAACATTAAGATATCAAAAACAAAATGAAATAAATCTACTTTTACTTAAAATTATGAGACAAACAACCTAAGAGAAAGTAAAAGGCAAAGCAACTAATGATCCATTCATTTTATTTCTCAGAAACACTTCTGCATCCCCTAGAATACTAACCACACTGAAGCTATAACCCTACTATCCAACTTAAGGTTCACAATGACGCAGTGGATAGGGTGTGTGCCTACCAATTGAAAAGTCTTAAGTTTTACCTCAACTACGTTTAATTCTCAAGGTTTCTGTATGGACATAAAGTACTTGTTAACCACTGACCTTAAGATGCAAAGTTTTAAGCAAACAAGAGATGTGTTTGTCAAAAACACAATGCCCCCTATTGCGCCGCTTTGAAATTTTTTTTCAATACACTGTAACTCCAATATAGCGCGGTCAATGGGGTCCAAGCTGCGAAACAGCGTTATAACACAGGTGGAAGTAACGTACCCAGGATAGTATTTTTCATATATATATTTTTTAGGAGCCCAATATATTCAAATAAATATATAAAATCATGTTTAATGAGAAAAAAAATGACAAAGAGCCATGAAAAAAAATCCCCACCCTCTGATATTGGAATCATAACAAGGTCATTAACTAGACTTTATTATAGACCTGTCTTCGCGGGCCGCAAAAATGTCAAAAATAGCTTTAATCCAAAGCATCCATTGATCCTCCTATGGGCCATTGGACAACCTTTCAAAAAAAGTTAACTTCAAAAATATCTGTCCAGCCGTTAACTCACAGTCGGTCGAAAACCGAGCAATATTTCGAGTCCGTTTGTCAACCCGAATAAATCTTCTACAAACTTCCAAACAATATTTTTGAGTTTTTGCCCCTTAATCGATAGCTCGCGTCCTATTCCTTTGAAACATACCGCTTTTCTTATGTGCACATTTATCCGATAATCCAATAAAATTGCAACATCACTTAAAAATAATAATCTTGAACATTAATGACGATATATGTTTAAGAAATTCGTAAAGACAACCGTACGCATATATGCCATTTTCAGAAGTGTTAAGAGTACAGTGCATTATGGGGCAGAGCTTTCATTTGACGAGTAACTTTAAATTTAGATTGAATGCAATACGACTCATGTACAAAAAATTGTTATATTGCGTCATACGCATGCAAAAAACGTGTTTCCCGGGGACTTTCTGATACCGCGCGAAAATGAAAGTGAAACTCTGTTAACAATTGCCGGTACACTGCGTTCGCATGTAAATAAATCGTCTGCATTATTAAATTTCTTATACACAAACTGAAAGAGATTAAATGACATAATACTAGAATGATTATAAAATGACAGAAAAAGTTATTTTATACAGTAGGCAGTATATTTCACAGCCGCTCATTTAATATAGTCAAACTGCAACCATATCAAAGAAAGAATGTTTCAATCGTTTTGAATTACTTGAATTGTATAACTATCCCGCTTGCACTTAACTTATGGAAATTATCGCACTGAACCGCTCTGATGAGGAATACATGTAATAAACACTAGCTGACACGCGAGTTTTTCACACCTTTATTGACATTCCACAACAGATTAACACCAATTAGCTGTCGGTGTTGTTTAACCTCGAGGCGATTATAACCGGTTCAACGGACGGTTGAATAAAGCAATCAACATAACTGTGATTGCCGCCATCTTTGAATTGTCTGGAAATACATGAAGTTGCATTATACGGATTTGAATAAGAAATAAAATGGAAGGTTGGAGAAAAAATGGGATCCAAGCACCCTCCGCGTTATATTGGATTCAGCGTTATAACGGAGCGCTTTATATTGGAGTTACAGTGTATTTCATTGGCAGGTTTAGAAATTATCTCCCTTTCATAGCTTATTACTTCCCTTGGATTTTTTTTTTTTTACTTTTGACATTGAAGGATGACCTTGACCTTTCACCACTCAAAATGTGCAGCTCCATGAGATACACATGCATGCCAAATATCAAGTTGCTATCTTCAATACTGCAAAAGTTATGGCCAATGTTAAAGTTTTCGGACAGACTGACGGACGGACGGACAGTTCAAATACTATATGCCACCCTACCATGGGCATAAAAAAAACCCACCCGTCCATCCTGGGGGTTCTTGTTGGCAAAGTTGATGAGGTCGGTGCACCAGGCCCTGGTGAGTGTGTGAGCCTCCTCCACCAGCCAGTCCACACACTGCGCGGCGGACGTGAGCTTGCTGGGCTCTATCACAGTCGCGTCACGCTTCACGTTCAGACGGAGATAGCTGCTGAGGTACTGGAAATCACTCAGGACCTGGATGGGTAGAGGGAAAGACTTATCATGAGATAACATGGTTTTATTATAATTGTATAAGGAAAAATGCCCCGCCCCCTGGCTGCCATGTTTTTCAACGTACCTGAACCATTTTCGAACTGGCCCAGATATGATTGCAACAAATGTTCTGATCAAGCTTCATAAACATTGGATTAAAAATGTGAATTCCAATGAGTGCTAACAAGCCTTTACTATAGCTATAAAAGGAAAAAAGCCCCACTTCTTGGCAGCCATGTTTTTCAACGAAACCATGACCATTTTCTAACATGGCAGAGCTATCTAGTTTCATAAAGATTGGACCATAAATATGACTTCTAGAGAGTAAACAATGTTTTATTAAAGCAATATAAAAATGCCTTGCCCTTTGGCGGAAATGTTTTTTAACAGACCTAATCCATTTTGAACTTATCCAATATATCATCAGAACAAATGTTCTGACCAAGTTTCATAAAGATCGGACAATAAATGTGGACTCTAGAGTGTTGTCGGAGGACAGACAAAAGGCGATCACGAAAGCTCACCAGGAGCATGTTATGCTCAGGCCAGCTAAAAACACTCAGTTAAAGAGAGGAAACTTTATGTCCCACTTAAGTTTATTTACATTACGGCTTCAAACCCATATTTACGCATTGCACCATAAACCCTGATTTTTACAAGAGACTAAAATGAAATCAACATTACAAAAGTGATAAAAAGAAAGAAAGCATACCCCTCGTTTTGGAAACTCGTCGTGGAAGATGTGGAACTTGATGAGAGCAGTCATGCGGAGGAATGGTTCACACAACTCCTGCACTGAGGACTCAACACTCAGGGGCGACCACACAGACTGGCAGATCTGCAAAGATACATGAGCTGCGCTATGGGAAAACTGGGCATAATGCATATGCTGAAGTGTCATTCCAGTTTAGCCAATGCTATCTCTGATGTTTGCTAGGAAGAGATTTCCTTTAAGGTAATACAAATACTCACAATGAACGAAAATTTCGCAAAATATTTTGTCAAATAAAGTTAACCCATAAAAAATCAGTGTTTCTTGCAAAATTGTTACGCTAGATGTGGTATGGTAACATAGACATAAAGAGATACAAAAGACTAGTTTTTATGTTTTTGTGGCACAATATATTCCATTTTAATTTTCCACAACGATATCTATTCATACGACACACAAACACCAACATGGTACATGAACATGTGTTGAATATAAATTTTGTATTGTCCCACACAAAAAAGAGCATTTTGTATCTTGTCTGTTACCAGACCACATCTAGCGTTGAAATTTTGGTATTGTTTAAAAAAATTGCTTTAAGGAAAATACTTTGTTTTTTTTTGTTAACTTTATTTTTTCCAAATAATTCGTACAATATTTGGAAAAATTTTGAGTGTTCATGGGCTTTAAAATGAAAAATACAATAAAAGCAGAAAGTGTCGTCCCTGATTTGCCTGTGTGGACACTTTTCAAGACAATTGGACAATAAAAGTGACTTCTAGAAAGTTAACAAGGTTTTACAACAGCCAGATAAAAAAAACAGTCCCACCAGTTGGTGGCAATATTTTTCAATGGACCTGATCCCATTTACAAACTCTGTCAACATAGCATCAGAACAAATGCTCTGACAAAGTTTCATGAAGATTTTACTAATAATGTGACTTAAAGTGAAAACAAGGTTTTACTAAAGGCATTTAAAGAATATATTGACCTGCCCCTTTGAGGGCATGTTTTTCTAGGAACTGGAACCATTTTCCAACTCAGCTGATATATAACAAATGTTTTGACCAAGTTTAATTAAGATTGGACATTAAATGTGACTTCTTGAGTGTGAACATGGTTTTTCTATCATAGCCATATTAGAAAAACTCTACCCTAGTGGCCATGTTATTCAACGTATGTGAACAATTTGTTAACTCAGCCCAGATATTATAAGAACCAATGTTCTGACAAAGTGTAATGAGGATTGGACTTCTAGAGTGTTAACAAGGTTTTACTAAAGCCATACAAGGAAAACTGCCAGCCCAATGGCGGCCATGTTTTTCAATGAACTGGAACCATTTACGAACTCAGCGGAAATTTCATTTAACCAAACAAATGTTCTCACCAAGTTTCATGAAGATTGGATGACAAATGTGAATTCAAGAGAATTAACAAAGTGTAACTAAAGCCATATAAGGAAATCTCCCCCCCCCCTCTGGTGGCCATGTTTTTGTACCAACCAAATGTGAATTCCAGAGAGTCAACAAGGTTTAACTATAGCCATAAAAGGACATCCTCACGCCCCCCTAGTGGCCATGTTTTTATACCAACCGCAACCGTTTTCTAACTCAGCTGAAACATCATTAGAACTAATGTTCTGGCAAAGTTTCATGAAGATTCGAATATAAATATCACTTCCATTGTTAACAAGCTTTTCCTTTATTTTGACCAAGAGACCTACCATAATTACTCTAAGATTTCGGACACTCTTTTTTAGCAAAAATAATTATTTTTCATAACTCTATATTTTCGGACATACGGGTTTTCGTCCATAATTAATGTTTCTTAATTTTCGGACAGTATATTATACCGTGCTTTTCTACAGACTTCGGCCCTGTTTTCGCTTATCTTGCGACACGTAGATCATGGGTTATTACAATGGGATTAAGGTCATAAACCTGGCAGATGCATGCCTCAGGGCAATTGACCATAACATTCACCTAATTGGGTAAATAACCATGTATACTGGTAGAAAGTAATGGATTCACCCAACAGCATATGAAACAGTGTCGTCCTATTAAGAAAGCAGAATGTTTTCTGTTTTTACGTTTTTGTTCAGTATCATTTTCGGCAAGAGTTAGCAAAGCTGTGAAGTTGGATTGATTTTTTTAAGCAGAAAAAGAAGAGTTAAATTACAAGAAAATCATTGAACATAGATTTATTGCATTTATTTCAATATATAATTATAACTTGTGGACACCTTAAGTTTTGTCTCTATATTTTTGGACACCTGTAATTTTTGAATATTTTTTGTATCTTAATTTTCGGACACTAAAGAAAACAAGGGCTGTTTGTAAAACATGCATGCCCCCCATATGGTCTGTCAGTTGTAGTGAAAGCCATTGTGTAAATATGTTTTTTGTCACTGTGACCTTGACTTTTGACCTGATGGCCTGAAAATCAATAAGGGGTCATCTGCCAGTCATGATCAATTAACCTATGAAGTTTCATGATCCTAGGCCTCATTATTCTTGAGTTATCATCAGGAAACCATTTTACTGTTTCGAGTCACTGTGACCTTGACCTTTGATCTATTGAGAAGAAAATTAATAGCAGTCATCTGACAGTCATGATAAATGTACCTATGAAGTTTCATGATCCTAGGCGTAAGCATTCTTGAGTTATCATCCGGAAACCATTTTACTATTTCGAGTCCCTGTGACCTTGACCTTTGACCTAGTGACCTGAAAATCAATAGGGGCGACCTTTCTCAATCATGAGGTCATGCACTGAGCAATGAAAACTTGACAAAGTTTTCCTAAAAACAAAAGACGAATTAATATTTAGATATAGTTCACAGAACAAATCGGTTTAAAAAAATATATAATGCAATGCTTTTGGAGAATTATCAATTTTTGATTTCCATACTTGAAGATAACAATCTTTTATTGGTGTTTTGAACAGATGTATAAAATTGTCTTCATGCCCAACACCTTGACTAAATCCAAAACTAAATAGTAATTCTCTGATATGACTAGCCCATGTCCTTCTACCTGCATCATCTACCTCTTTTAACCTTTTATAACACTGTTTAGGATATCTATGGTTTTCCATACGGGTAATTATCAACCAGAACTTGATGCAATTTGGGATATATGTTATACATAAAGGAAGTCTACCACATTCTCCTAAAGCTAAGATATCAGGTGTGTTTTGTGGTAAATTACAATATTGTTTACAGAATTTTATTTGTACTTTTTCAATTTTATCTACATATTATGAATAGCCCCATATTTCGGATCCGTAACAAAGTATAGGTTTAATCATATAGCATCAAAAACTTAAAAACTATCTACAGAACATAAATGAACAAATTTACATTGATATTGAAATATACAAGCAATTGATTTTATACTTTGCAATGCTAACATTTCTTGAGTTTTTGACCAAAGAAGTTTTGGCGTAAAATAGACACCAAGATATTTATATAATGAGACAATTTCAATATTTTCTCCACAATATGTCCATTTTTCAGTTTGTTTAATAACACCACCATTTCTAAATACGATGATTTTTGTGACAAGATTAATTTTCATATCAACAGATTTACAGAATTGTTCAATGGCATTAATTTGCCTTTGCAGCCGTTTGATAGTGTCAGAAAAACTGGAAACATCGTCAGCAAACATTAAAGCAATTAACTCATTTATATCTTCAGAAACATATATACCATGATTACATTTGAGTGCAGATATGTAACTAAGTCATTTATGAACATGGAAAAAATTATGGACTGGCCATACAGCCCTGTCTAGTTCCAATATAACATGGGAAAAATTCCGTTAATCTGTTATTAACCTTAACACATGATTTCAACTTGCTATACATCGATTGAAGAATAACCAAAAATTTACCATTAACATTTTTTCTTGCAAAAGCATTCTACAATTTTTGATGTAGTATGCTATTGAATGCTTTTGCAAAATCTACAAAAATACAATAAAAACGACCTTTTTTACACAACTTAAATTATCCGCCTATAATTCACAATTCACATTTTAAATCACTTTTTCTCTCCGCAAAAAATAAAGATTTAGGTTGCCAGTGCAGCAACCAATTGTGAAAAAAAGATACATATTGTTGTCATTTTGTTTAAGTTATCTCTTTAACATAAATATGAGGATAAATAGTGCACACACATCTTGACCTGTGCTTTAAAACACACTCTTTATACATTTAAATGGGTTGTGTGATTTCAAACTTGCGATATAAAAAGCTATAACATAATTTTGAAAACTGAGTAGCATCTAAGGTTATGCAATAGCGAACAACTTCAGTGCCTTCAGCGCTTTTATTTGTAATTGTTTGTAGGATTGACATTCCATAACCTACATGTGTTTGGTTGGCTAAACAGAACTTTGCACTTATAGTCAAATTAAAACACTATATCAGCAATATTAAAGCCCTTTCAAGGTAAGTCATTATTTTCGTCAAGTACTTTGCACCTTAGGCAACTCCAAATTGAGTTCGGCTTTCTGCGCGAGCAGTCCATGTTTCTCTGTCGTGACCGTTTTAACAAATTGCAGTGAAAAGTTGCTGCAGCCAACCCTTTAAAATATAAACACATCTTCTACGTACTTTGACTTATTTGAATGTGTTTGTTTACTTTTGAACATGCAACTATCAGCAGATACCGTTGAAGCATGTTCAATTTCAAACAACATCGGGAAACATGACGTAAGTTTTTTTAAATATTTTTTCTTCATGAAATGGGCATATGGATGGTATTTCCCTATATGTATGCACATTTTTCCTAAAACACAAGTTTAAGTGAACAAAAAATAAACATAAAATCATTAAATGCTGGTTCGAAAAGTTTCACGGGGACAATATTTTATAATTTTAAAATACATGAATGACGGAACATGTTTAACAGCTAGGTCTGTGTTTTTTAGAAACATCAAATTCTTTGTAATGTGTAAATTTCTGAAAAATACAATATCATACTAGCCAACCATATTCCCCTTTTAAAATAAGGTAGCTACAATTGTTTACATGCATGGCCTTTGTCCGACTGTCTGTCATTAATATTTTGATGATTGTCTCTCTTCAAGTGCTATTGCACAGCTTGCAACATGGTATACCTTTTCACAGCTTTCAGTTTAAAACTTCAAACAAATATAAGCAGCAGTAGGTAGACATGTGCCCCTCACTTCAATGATATGGTTACATGTATATTTCGTGGTCAAAGATCATATGCAACTTACTCCTATAAATGTGAGGGCGATATTCTTTGTTTAAGAATTGATTTGAATGTAAAATTAAAGTATCTCTTGATAATGCAATATTTGTCTATCGAAATGTGATTTTTTGTATTCTCTGCTCGAGAATTTTCTTGTTTTCAACAACAATTTTTTTTTCGCTCGCCTCTTCAACTTTTTTCAAAAAAATCTGTACAACAACAAATCAATTTGAAGTTTATATAACATTATTTAGACAAAAAAAATATAAGAGTATCAATATGTATTTTGAATATTGCATTTGTCCGGTATAAATGGCAGTACAGAATTGTATTTTCTCTTCTTGCCCAGAGTTTTTCTCATTATTAAGTTAAATGAATAAACAGCAAACATGGATACATTCTATGAAATACCAATGTTACAAAATAAACACCATCAGTCTTATTAGCTCTATAAAAATTGAAATGAGATATACCATTGTGAACTTGGCATGTTAATATGCTATCATTTATTTAATGACATGCAACACCTGCATTTGACTTGAATAAAACATTTAATATATTACCCCTCATAAAATACAGTTCATCTTATCTATTTACATGTTTACCATATATACCTTTTAATTAAGACAAGTTAAGCACTTGTTTTACTGGTTTTTGGCATGACATTATTTCAATTTTTTTCTGTGTAGCATTGTGTGTCACCCAGAAAGCTTAAAAAATAACAGTTTTGGTGCTTATATTACACACATTTACATATCAGCAAAAGAATCTAGACATGGCTGCTTCTGAATCATGTAATCTAAGAAGGATGTACCAAAATTAATGGTTTAAACAGAAACTGCAGACGCAAGCACCTGTATGACAATTGCGAACAACAAACTATCGTCCTTGATGGCTCGCAATATTTTGCGATACTTTACATACCATAGTGTTCCAAAATTAAATGTATTAAAAAAATATCATAAAACATTTGCATGATTTTAAGTGTTATGTAATATATATCCCCAATGCATCCATGACATATGTTTGAACACATCCAAAGAGTATGTCAACCAAAATTTTGGGTAACCATACATGTCTTGTTTATTCACTCAACATGTTATAAAGCCAATACAAACTTTATGATGCAAAATATCTTACCTATGTCAGGGTGTTAGTTTGACTTGTACATGTACTCTAATGACACAGAGGTTGAATGCAACACAATAGCGATCATTTGCAGCATCTTAATTTAAACATGCAGGATAAGTACTGACCTAAGTTTACAATAGCTAATGATCTGCCCTACAGCCATATAAATTATTTTAAATTTTACTTTTGAATGAACTTTGAGCTCTTGGTACAGGTGCTGCCTGTGACTCAACATGGTTATCTTATGTTAATTTGAAGTTATTTAAAACTTCCTGATATAAATTATAATGCTATATGCCGGACAAGCTGTTGTATGCCCATACTTAAAGGGACATGTTGACAGATTATCAAAATTACAATTTTCAAAAATTTTGTCACATATAAAAATAAAAGTTCAACATAAATATCACATGGGAGTGAAATACCACTTACAACAAAGACTGAAAATGAAAATACAGTCTACTCTCATTATCTCGAAGTAGGTGGGAACAAGAAAAAATATTGAGATAACGAGAGCTCGAGATATCAGATGAGGCGTTTTCAAAGAAAAAATGAGACAAATATTTACCTTGTTTTTAACATCTGAATACATGTATCTGCTTAGTGGTCTAAACAAAGCCGTCACAGTGTGACATAATACTCACAACGGCGTAATATAACTCAATTCATTTTGGAATGTTGTTTGTAAAAACAATTAGTCTTTTGGCCTTTCAGCAGGCTGTGTATTAATTTCAGTTAATTGTAGTTAAAGTGACAAGCCTTATTCAAGTGTTAATGGCTAACGAAATTAGACACGTGCGGTCATTGATGCAATTAACGGATTGATTATCTACTGTACATTATAGGAACAGAACAGAACAGAACACAATTTTATTACACATAAACTTTACAGTTGATAGTGTTAAACAAAAAATATGGGCTGTCCGTTGTAGTGGCAGACATTGTGTGAATGTGACCTTGACCTAGTGACCTGAAAATCAATAGGGGTCATCTGCGAGTCACGATCAATGTACCTATGAAGTGTCATGATCCTAGGCAAAAGCGTTCTTGAGTTATCATCTGAAAATCATTTTACTATTTCGGGTCACCCTGACCTTGACCTTTGACCTTATGACCTTATGGCCTCAAAACCAATAGGGGTCATCTGCGAGTCATGATCAATCTACCTATGAAGTTTCATGATCCTAGGCATATGCGTTCTTGAGTGATCATCCGTAAACCATTTTACTATTTTGGGTCACAGTGACCTTGACCTTTGACCTAGTGACCTCAAAATCAATAGGGGTCATCTGCCAGTCATGATCAATCTACCCATGAAGTTTCATGATCCTAGGCGTATGCGTTCTTGAGTTATCATCCGGAAATCATTTTACTATTTCGGGTCACCGTGACCTTGACCTTTGACCTAGTGACCTCAAAATCAATAGGGGTCATCTGCTAGTCATGATCTATCTACCTATGAAGTTTCATGATCCTAGGCGTTGCGTTCTTGAGTTATCATCCGGAAACCATTTTACTATTTCAGGTCACCGTGACCTTGATCTTTGACCTAGTGACCTCAAAATAGGGGTCATCTGCAAGTCATGATCAATGTACCTATGAAGTTTCATGATCCTAGTCCCAAGCGTTCTTGAGTTATCATCCGGAAACCACCTGGTGGACGGACCAACCGACAGACCGACCGACCGACATGTGCAAAGCAATATACCCCCTCTTCTTCGAAGGGGGGCATAATTATATTATTTTTTAGTGTCTGAAAACTTAAGAATAATTACTGCAGTTTTTACCTCACGTTACCCAGTTTTAGACTCATCCAAGATGTAATTGAGACAAACATTCTGAACAAGTTTCATAAAGATTGGACATAACTGTGGCCTCTAGAGTGTTAACAAGGTAAATGTTGACAACGCAGCTCACACAACAGACTACAATCAATAGACAAAAGTTGATTACAAAAGCTCACAAAAAGCATGTTGTGCTCAGGTTAGCTAAAAAGAGTGTCTCATAAGCACAAAATAGTAAACACTAATCAAGCAAATATTTAATGAATACAAATGGCAATATCAGAATACTGATTTTTGTATTCAATGCCATCCCTAGTAAATAAGGTTAATGTGAACTTGAATTGTTAAAATTTAATGTATTCAGCAAATGCGTTGAAAGGTAGAGGCAAACAACATATCTGACTAATAAATGTATGCATAATTATCAACACAAATAAAACTGAGTACAGCAATCAAAGAAATCTGTTAAATTCATGATTGTTACTCTATTAAACTTCATACTGGTATTTCTTATAATACAATACACAGTGACATTTTAAGAATAAATAAAAAAATGTAAAAACCTCATCTAAACTGCAACCTGCACTTCATTTCACTTTGCATGTCAATAACACAACAATATTGTAGAGAAAAAATTACCACAAGTAAACTGTGTATGTACATGCTAGTCATTTTGGAGATTTACATCAAGATTACAACAATACACTGTTGCAATTAAAATTTTAAAAAATCATTAGACAGGCGATTCCTTACAACAAATGATTTGATGCATGTTTTTGAATTGTTTTGTAACACAACAGATTGTACAGCAAGAATTAGACATTTAAACATAATACTTCATACAGATCCATGCTGCCAAGAATTGTATTATGGAAGTACTATTTCAAACATATCCATGATCGGACATTACTTGGCAACACAATCCATTATCCAGGTTAATTATGTGATGAAAGTAACACTGAATACGAGTTTGGTGTGGCAAAGTTTTCATGTTGAAAGCTTATGTTCCAGCAGGTTTCTACTGAAATTTATTATTAACAAAAAAATTGTACTTTAAACACCAGATTTTGCTTTTTAATTGTTCCATAATGATGGATGCATCCTATGGTTGCTGACTGACCGTTGTATTGTCAAGATTTCATGTTGAAAGAGCATGTTCCAAAATGTTTGCCTGACACTGGTGAAAACACAACTATTTTACTTTAAACACAAGGATGTTGTTGCTAAATTGCCCCACAATGATCGTTGCTGTGCTCCTATTGAAGTAGACTGACAGTGGGTCATCAAGTCCATCCCTCTTGGTAGCAAGAGTTGCCAGCTTCTTATTGCCTTCACCATCCAGCTGTAGGATAGTGTTTGATGCATATCCACAGACCAGAACCTGTCCCTGAGCAGTCACGTGTATACCTCTTGGCCTTTTAAGGTCTGGGTCTGTAAATGTGTGGAGAACTGTGCCATCTGTGGCCAGGGTGAGGACCTTGTCATGGTAATAGTTGGTGACAAATATCTTGTCACCTGAAGGACTCACAGCACACTTATTTACTGGAAAAGAGAGAATAATAAAACGTAGTTAATTTTGTCAGAATCATTACATCAATAAAACAAGATATGTGTTTGTCAGAAACACTATGTTCCCTTTGCGCCACTTTGAAGCTATTTATTTGACCTTTGACCTTGAAGGATGACCTTGACCTTTCACCACTCAAAATGTGCAGCTCAATGAGATACACATGCATGCCAAATATCAAGTTGCTATCTTCAATATTGCAAAAGTTATATCAAATGTTAAAGTTGGGGCAAACAAACAAACACACAAACAAACCAACAGACAGGGCAAAAACAATATGTCCCCCAATATAGTGGTGGGGGACATAAAAACTTTACTTCTTATTCAAACCAACTATTTGTTTTAACTTATAGTGAGTGCTTTCTCTTAAAGTGAAACACATGTGACTGCATGATTATTTCATGCTGAAAACCCATGATTTACACATCAATCACATTCTTTCAAAACTTCATGTAATTACTGACATAGTTAAGGCATGCTTACATGATTATTTTTATGGAATTGTTTATAATTGTCTTGTAAACCTTTAAAAAAACTCATTTACAGTAAACAGGGTGCAGGGTAACATGACTGTGGGTTAAACATTTATGGATGTAAACACACTGGTTTTGCTTGTTTTCATACAACTTTTAAAAAAAATCTTAAGAATTTCAACTCATGCATAAGACAGATTCTTATGCTGCTTTTGGCAATGTGAAATACATCAGAATTACTTTGTTTATTAAGCCTGTGTTCTTGTTCAAAAATTTGATTTGTACTAAACCGTTATGCTTAACGCAACTTGAAATTTTGTCACCGATTTCAGACGTAATCAAGGATTTATTCTTATATCATAAGATATTGGCACAAACTGCAAGAAAAACTGTCTTTTATGCACTAAAGATTTTTGCAATTGTATTTCAATAACTTGAGATCTTTGCAAAAATTAAATTCTTAACAGTGTGTTTACATTCTGTCCAGCCCGTGTGAAAACCCCTGAAAACCCAGTTGATTCTGCACCCTGGTAAAAAAATCAATAACAAAAATACTTAGGCAATGAAAGGACATTATTGTTTTCCCTTACTAATGGTGATATTCATATGACCATAATTTGCAAACATAATAATCTGGAATATATGGGCAAATTCAAAAATGCAATTGACTTCTATAAACATGTGTATATTGCATTTTTTTATATTTCTTGTAATAATTCAAAAATACACCCTGATGTATCCACCTTAATATTGCATTATATTACCTGTCTTCAAAGCTGATGTATCCTCATACAACTTTTCCAACATGTCTCCTTGCATTGAATACTTGTAAAGTGCAGTGCCAGAAGAGAGATACATGTCTTGCAGATTATAAGCAATACCAATACATTTATGTTCTAACTGAAACGTTGTGCCATTAGACAGCAGCCCATCATTTACAGAGATAAACTGGACCTCATTTGTCTTATCCTTGTCCACAGCAACAGCTACTTCACTTGGTGTTATTTGACAAATGTCAAATGGATAACCATTTACATTACAATGACCCACCACCTGGTATTGATGATTCAGTAAATTAACTTTTTTTTCAGCACGATCAGCGACAAGGATCTGATCATTGGTCAAAACACAAACGGCACTAATATAAAAGATTTCCTCACTAAAACTAGCTGTTAAAAGGCTTTTCAGTGAACCCCCTTGCACAGTGAATATCTGGTCTGGGTCATCATGCAGAGGCACAGCTTGAGTACATACCAAAATCCTCCCCAGACCTGACAATTTAGACAAATACTGTTGAATATCACGGTTAGCCTGGAATGTTAGTGAACTTTTTATCTGAACAGAGTTCTCCTTCAGATAAGTTTCAGAATGCTTAATCTTTTCCAGACATTTCTTACTTGCAACAAATAATAGTTCCGCTTTGCTCTTATCAACAATTTCCTTCAATGCATCACTGAGTTGTGTTAATTCATTTTTAAGCTGAATGCAATTATCCATGTCAGTCTTGACAGAAGCTTTCAGACTGGTCATCTCATCATCTAGCTCTTTCATAGTGGTCTTTTCCATCTCATCTCAAATTTCATTTAATTTTTGGCGTGTTTTACTTATTTCCTGCAATTGTTTCTTGTATGAAACTTTCAAAAACCGCATGTTGGTATCCAAATTGTTTTCAAGTTTCTTGAGTTCTTTAAGAATAGTTTCAATCTTTCTTAAAAGTTGCTGCAAGTCTGGCGGAGGTCCTTCGACTGACTTGGATATCTGTGTAACTTTAGCACATTGTCTGAAAAGAAAATAATACTTAAATATGTGTACGAGGTTCTAATGATCATTATTAATATAAAAAAGTAAAAAATTTGGTTTCAGCATATTTTCCCCATTTCCAGAAAGCTTTTTTAAGTCACTAGTATGGAATATATTCATATTCATTCTGATACCATGTCTAATCTTTTATAATATTTAATATAATTTACCTTTGAAATTTTATTCATATTATTAATATTCACAAACAAATCATTTTTGATTTTTCAATAACTGAATTAAATAATGCCATATTCTACTTACAGCACCAAACATATTCAAAAGCAAACTAAATATGTTTGAATTACCTGTGATTGAGGAAAGCACATTTAGTGCAACACAGCTGACTGTGGTCATCACAAAACATGTCTAGATGTATGTCGTTATGAAGGTCACATTTCAGAAAGAAATCCTCCACTTCCTTGGACACTGGCCACTTACTTGTTTCTCCCCTTCCATAAGGCACATGATTCACAAACAACTTACCATGCATTTTTTTACATTTTGCACAATAAAATTTGAGACACGTCTTACAGTAAAAATCCGCCAACTTCGCAATTTTTTGCTCTAGACATGGCGAACAAGAAAAGTCTAACACTGAGTCAGAGCCTTCAGATGCAGTTGAATGAGAAAAGGTAACCACCTTTATCACCTTATTAAAATATGAAGCCATCTTGATCACCGTATTATAAATATTCAATAGAAATGAGTATTCCTTAAATTACACCCCTTCAGCTGGTGGCTAAAATTAACTTATATAATACTTTGGATTGTACTGTTTACGTATAAATATTTGAGCTATCCGTACTTGACTTCATGTGACAATACACATTATTAAATCATATGAGGCTAATGTTATCATACAGTAGAAAAGACTGTATCACAACAGAGCTATTAGCAACAGTCCACTTAATACATGTTGTTATCTTGAATATCATTTTGGTATCTGAGACATATCTGTAAATTAGTATTTAAAACAGAGGTATATACATGAACTGTCACTTAAGTATAAGGTTACACACAACCTATAATCACACTGCGTTAGTGAGGTTTAAAGATGAAGACATTCTGAAGTATAAATAAGTTTTGTATATGCATAAAACCTTGTAGAAAGATCTGGCATATAAAATATTATGTGTATCTGTTGTGTTTATCACCTAAAAAACAAGCAAATTCATTGAATTCATATCCCCCGCCAATATGCTTCTGGAAACAAAAGTGCTATATTTGACACTCAAAAAAGCATTTTTTTCAAGATACAAAGGGCCATAACTCCCTTATTATCCAATGGCGTACAATGCCATATGGCGTGCATCATCCTCTTATCCATATATATACTCATACAAAGTTTCAATGAAATCCACCAAAGCACTTCCAAGATATGGCTCCGGACACAAAAGTGCCGGACGGACGGACAGACAGCCGGACGGACAACGCCAAAACAATATCCCTCCGCCTTTGGCCAATATGCTTCTGGACACAAAAGTGCTATATTTGACACTCAAAAAAGTATTTTTTCAAGATACAAAGGGCCATAACTTCCTTATTATCCGATGGCGTACAATGCCATTTGGTGTGCATCATCCTCTTATCCATATATATACTCATACCAAGTTTCAATGAAATCCACCAAAGCACTTCCAAGATATGGCTCCGGACACAAAAGTGCCGGACGGACGGACAGCCGGCCGGCCGGCCGGACAACGCCAAAACAATATCCCTCCGCCAGGGGGGAATCCTTTAAGGGGATATGTTCAATCTTACAGCTGGAATGGAGGCACAAATGCAAATACATTTAACCACATAGGTGATCTAAAAAGCACTGCTAATAAAACCTTTATGTATGCTTTGTTCAATACACTAAACCCGACATTACAGCAGTTTATGTATGGCCCTACGTTATAGCCCAAATATTAGTATTATCAGTAATGCTGATGAATACAAGTTTGTGGTCCCAGGACTTTTCCCTAATTTGGCCATGACAAAATCCAGTTTCTTTGAAACTATACTTACATACTGAACTAAAAATATTATAGCAAGATAACATTATTTTTTTTAAGATTTTGTCATGCTTTGGAAGCAACAATACCTTAGATTGACAAAGTAAATTGTGATGTATGTGTTTTATACCCCAGTGTCCATTCTAGACCACTCAATTGCCCGATTCGCGCTATTTTTCCAAAATATCACGCTTATTTTCAGAATGTGTGCGAGAAAATTCGCGCTCGATATCCAAGAGTATTTTTTCAAGATCAAAGCGATATGGTCTTCGCTAAAATTTTTTAGAGCTGATTAACGATCGTCTGTCAACAACATGTATCTCTTTACTCAACTTAAGACAGCCTAAAGGCAGAGCGTCTTTGTGTTGGAAAATCGATATTGGCAAATGAGAGCATGCTTTCGTAGGTAGTCACTACCTGCAGTTAAATCATGCAGACAACGAGTGACATAATTGTCATAGGCGCGTGGTTTTGTTGGCTTACCATACAAATCAAACCCTGCAGTGTACACCGCCACAATGAAATCATGGCCACTTACGTAGAAAACTGATGATGGCAACCGGATGTAATCCTCATGGAAAGTGTGCCTTTTGTGCATAAAATTGTCAAAACATTTATTAAAACCATAAAGCGTTTAAACAAATTAGCCTTGAATTCATTACAAACAACCGTTAACGTTATGTTGAATTCTCAAATGAGCATAATTAAATTTCAATCCGAAACACACTTCCAAATTTTTATTGCAACGTTCACAAATTCTAGCATCAAATAAACTATGCTCATGTATTTCGCGTTGATCCTTGGTCTCGATAAAGTGTGCGAAAATCATGCTGCATGTACACTGTCACGTCATACGCATCAAAACTTTGTAGCACCAAGCCCTGGATATCATGACAAAAGTGAAAATCAGCAAATGTTAATTTTTGTAATTTAAAATGATAAAGAAATATCATGTGAAAACATGTTTATTTTTTGTTTATAAATGTAAGTCAGTGCAATACTATGGAAAGTGCTGTTTTAATTAAACTGTAGTAACCATATGTATTTTACTGACTTGACAATATATTATAATGTTTAAGGTAAAATAATTAAACATTACAACTAAAATGAATAAAATGTCATTTGATAATTGACCCCCTTTTTCTGAAAAAGTCCCTCCCTCTTTTTCAAAGTGAGGGGGAATACCCCCCCCCCCCCCCCATCTTTAGGATTTCTAGAATAGACACTGATACCCTAGACTGATTTAAAGATGATGGTCTTAAAGTGCTAACCAGGAGTTCACAGTACACAAATTTGACCCTGTGCACTTGTTTTTTCTCCACTTTACCCAGATTCAAACATGGCAGTCAAGTTGTCATGATAAACATTCTGGCTGAGTTTCATCGAGATTGAGTACTTATGTGGCTTCTAAATTGGTTAATTTCTAATATTTCACATGGTGACTTAGTTTTTGGATGACCTTTATGCAGATTCAAAATTGACCTAGGTATTGTCAAGGTAACTTTTGTGGGTGTAAGTTTTAGCAAGATTGACATATAAATGTGGCTTCCAGAGTGGTAACAGAGCTTTTCTAAGATAAGACAAGGTTATTTAAATTTGTGACATACTTGACCAAGATTCTACCTTGGCCTAGATATTGTCATGATAACCATTCCAAGTTTCATAAAGATTGAGTCATAAATGTTGCTTCTAGAGTGGTAACAAGGTTGTTCTAAGATTTCAACTGTTTATCTAGCTGTACGGCAATAGACTAGCTCAGAAAGTATCTCACTAGATGACAAAGTAAACCAGCAAAGTGTTTCAAAACTTTGATTATATGTACATTATTACAACAAATACTTTGGGTAATCTTTGAGAAGATTGCAAAAAAGGTAACTTTTAGAGTGTTCACAACGTTGAACTACAGCCATATCAGAGCATTGCCTACCCCCTGATGGCCATGTTTTTCAACAGACCAGAACAGATTTGAACCAACTAGGCCAATAAATCTTTAAAACAAATCTTCCCCCCCCCCCCCTGGCAACCATGTTTTTTTTTTTACAGAAACTCAGCTTAGCTAATATTGTTCTAGTTAAAATGTTCTGAGCAAATTTCATAATGATTGGGCAAGAAATATGACTTTTAGAGCATTCAAAAATGTTCACTATAGCCATATTAGGAAAACTGCCCCGTCCCAAAGTGGTCATGATTTTTAAATGGACCACAAAAATTTTTGAACTTGGCAAAGATATCATAAGAACAAATGTTCTGAGCAAGTTTCACGATAATTGGACAAAAAAGTAACGGAATCATTTTCAAACTCAGAACAAAAAACATTAAATGTTCTGACTTACTTTGATGATGATTGTTCAAAAATTGTGACTTTATTTTCTAACCATTTTCTAACTAAGCTGGGATCTCATTAGAACAAATGTTCTGTGCAAGATTCATAATGATTAGGCAAAAAATGTGACCTCTAGAGTGTTTACACGCTTTTTCATTAATTTGACCTTGGGACCTAGTTTTGACCCAACATGGCCCAGTTTCAAACTCTAAGGTCACACTGGTGTAGAGGATACTTTGTCCGCCTAGCGACTTGGTGGTCACAGGTTCAATTCCCACTGCGGGAGCGTTCTTTCGATTAACCCCATAGACACCAAGTACTGGTTCTAGTCTAATGAAAAGGACTCGAGAGCTTTTCAAATAAGCCTAAGGCTTTCTTTGCATTGAGCTAAATTAAACATGTTTAAACTTAACTCTGTGGAGATTTCATTGGCAGAAAATGTTCTGAACAAGTTTCATGACCATTGGGCAATAAATGTGACATCTGGGGTATCACAAGGTAAATGATGATGACAGATGACTGACTACAGATGATGCACGATGAACGCCTGAAAAAAGGTTATCACTAATGACCTCAAAAATGACCTTGACCCCAAAAATAGCCACAGTTCTTGTCATTGACACACTGTCTACAAGGTCATTACACTTTGCTCATTATTAATTCAAGAGTATCTGGTAGAATGGCTTTTCAATTCTTACACATAAAAAAAAAACTAGTCCGCATAACATGTCCTGTAAAATATTGTAAGGTCTGGCCTGTCAGTCCAAATTTAAGGACCAATTTTCCTAAAAACAATTGACAGCAATTTGTTAATTTGTCTAGGTTTGTTTTCACCTCTGTAACTTTTCTGCATTGTAAAAATAGTGATAACATCTGTATAAATGTACTTTTCAATACAAAGGCTTCAATACAACCGAGTTATTTAAATATAAGGCTATTGTCAAGCAAAAATATGGTCCCCTACCGGCTCCAAAATTTGTCAGAAATTCCACCATTTTCATAAAAAAAGTTTTTGGTTGCCATAGCAACCACAATTTTTGCCATAGGAACAAAATGAAATGACGTGCATAATGTCCATATTGCCATCTATCCATGATGCAAGTTTCATGAAAAAATATTAAGAACTTTTAAAGTTATCGCAGAATCCAGAAAACCACCATTTTCAGCAGTATTTCTAGTCTATTTGTTGCCTTAGCAACCAGAATTTTTGACGTAGGAACAAAATAAAATGACGTGCATAATGTCCATATTGCCATCTATCCATGTTTCAAGTTTCATGAAAAAATATTAAGAACTTTTAAAGTTATCACAGGATCCAGAAAAGTGTGACAGACAGACAGACAGACAGACAGACAGACAGACAGACAGACAGACAGACAGACAGACAGACAGACAGACCGACAGGCCGACCGGCCGACCGGCCGACCGACCGACCGACCGACCGACCGACCGACCGACCGACCGACCGACCGACCGACCGACCGACCGACCGACCGACCGACCGACCGACCGACCGACCGACCGACCGACCGACCGACCGACCGACCGACCGACCGACAGACAGACAGACAGACAGACAGACAGACAGACAGACAGACAGACAGACAGACAGACAGACAGACAGACAGACAGACAGACAGACAAACCATAAGTCCCCTCCGGTAACGGACAATTATTATGTAGTCAATAGGCCCTGTAAAAATAGAGAAGGACCTGCATTTGTTCCAATTGTACAGGATCTATGGCAGTCCACTTACCGCAAGAAGGTCAGTGTCTTCCTTCTCGTACAGGAAACTCGTTGCAAGACGGGTGATCACATGACTTAGCATTCCCTCTAGTGTGTTGAATGCCACCTGGACATAGAAATATGAGCCTCCTTGTGGGAAAACTGTGCGTTTAATGCATGCCGTAACTGCAAGGACGAAACTTTTCTCCTAAACTGGATTTTTATTAAACAGAGACTTCCTCTAAACCAAAAATTCCATAAAAGCTGAAAGTGTTGTCCCTGATTAGCCTTAGGCTATGCAGACTGCACAGGCTTATCTGTGACAACACTTTTTGCTCATGCATTAAGCCCAGTTTTCCTAGAATGAGGCTCATGTTATGCGTGTGAATAATCGTAGTGATATGTAACCATATTATAAACAAAGCTTCTTGAAAAGCATGCTCTTCAATGTAACACAGAAAACAAGTCTGGCAAGTAACTGGTCTTTGAAACTTGGTGATCTTTTTGCCAAGTATTGCTGAAACTGTATGCACTTTGTTATAATAATTATGGGATAAAATATGGTTTTCAGAAAATAAATTGTCTGTAAAAAAAAGGGGTCCACACATTTTGAATGTGGAAAAGAAAAAATGTCCACAAATTTTGAATGAAACCATTATAACAGTAATTAATTACCAAAAAAATATTTTCCCCACGGAGCTTTGCGAATACATGTACAGACCCTGGGCCTAACTGCTTTCCCCATACTTTTGCGCCCACTCTTCTACAAGATTTGAAAATACGTGCCCAGGGCCCCAAAATATGCCCCCCCAACACTTACATGTCTACCCTTTTTCCATGCCTCCCTCTCTTCCTCAGTAAACTTGCACGTCATCACACACAGGGACTGAATGAAGACCATGTTGTACACTACCTGTACCACGAAATCAAAGTGACCTGAAATGACACAGTAATCTGATGTTTTAACTATATTCATAAACAGGGCCCCACATAGAATCTGCTTTTTTTACCATGTTTTAGACAGGGCCCAGAAGCTCCAAACTTGAATGGCCAGACAAGCTATCATCTTGTTAAAGGGACTTGTTCACAATCTGGCAAAATAACCATTAACAAAATTGTCCTACAATCAAGAAAGAATGTTTACATTTATTTTGTTATTGTTAGTATTTTAATCTTTTTCTCAAAAATGCTGTTTTGTAAGTTAATTACTTTAAAGCTTTTTTTTAAAATAAAAAATTCTTTGAACAAGTCCCTTTAACTTTTTAAATAAATAAAACTGGTAAATCAAACAACTTGCAGAACAAACATTTAAACATAATGTTAAGAAGCCTTTCTGCATTCTTTTAACAAAGAAATTCAAATGTTGATATTTTATTTACAGAGCTCCAGATAAGGTTTTGTGAAATTCTTAAATTACTACCAGATTTTCAAAAAGAATTCTTAACTCTGAAATTTTATTCTTAACGTTACTACTAAGTTTTGGAAAATAATTCTTATTTTTTATAAATGACCTAAAAATAAATAACAATGGTTATTTTCATGCAAAAAAAAAATCAAAATTAACATACTAGCAACTTTATTTATACGAGTTCAACAGTGTCTTTTCAGTATTATACAAATTTATTTTTCAAATACCTTCATATGCTCAAACTGTGCTTAGATTGCATGCCTTAGATGAATTTTTACATATTTCACAATTAAAACGGGTCTCCCCTTCAATCTTTTCAACAATTAGCCACGGGACTAGTCCCTTCAACTCGTTCAATGTTTTTTGTGTGTTTAAGTTTGGACCCGTCGTGTCGCATTTTTGTTTAGCTTTTCCGACTGTGTCGGAAACTGAACATACAACATCGTATAAGATCATTTCTATAATGTCTTTCTAAACATGTAACTTCGGCTCACCTTGCGTACAATATGTTAAAAGCGTGTTTTTGGACGCTTTGCAGTTTTTTAGGACGCTCTCTGGGCGCCGCCATTGTTTTTTGACAGATAGACGGTATACGCTGCTTTTATTGGAAAAAATGCGCTTCGTTAAACAAACCCGATAACCATTCTATATAAGCATGGCAAAGATCTTTAATACGCGAAAAGAACTCAATAAAAATCGATACGGACCGATGTAAAAATAATATTCGTAACTTGATTTTGTAATTCTTTATGGTACGACAAGATTTTAAAATAAATACGTAACGGACTTTAAAATAATTCGTAATTACGAAAATACGACCCTTATCTGGAGCTCTGATTTACATAGATAATTTGATCTAAAAGTAAATCATTGTAAGCTTTCAGCGCTGAAAATTTGAACACATCTGTTACAATTGTACTGCTTAATCAAAGACACTTGAAATTAAACAAAATCTTTCTTTATCACGGTTTAAGACAGACTACTGCAAGTTCAATATATGAGCATGCAATAAAAGTATCTTAAAGAAAACACACTTTTTTCTCATTCATTAAAATACTTTTCTGGACATAAAAAAAAATGTTCATTAGATTAAATTAATTCGGATTTTCAAAAGACCAAACATGAAAATAATTAATAACAAGCAAATTTGTTGAATTGATATCACCTGCCAAATAAATATGTTTATAGATGGGTGAGGAAAAAAAGAAGAAACAAAGGGCAATAACTCTTTAAGAAAATGTAGGGTTATGGTTCTTGTGTATTGCACATCGCCACATTGATATCTATACAGCCATGAGAATCCATGTTGCAATCTTGTATCATATCTGAGATAAGCCCTAAAAAGTTATATTATAAAACAAGATGTGTTTGTGAAACACTATGTCCCCGTATATGACGTTTGACCTTGACCTTGACCATTCACCACTCAAAATGTGCAGCTCCATGAGATACACATGCATGTCAAATATAAAATTGCTAGCTTCAATATTGCAGAAGTGACATTACATGAGCAATTTTGACCCACATATTTGGCCTTGAAGGATGACCTTGACCTTGACCGTTCACCACTCAAAATGTGCAGCTCCATGAGATACACAGGCATGCCAAATATCAAGTTGCTATCTTCAATATTGCAAAAGTACTCATAAAATGAGAGATTTCGGCCACATATATTTGACCTCTGACCTTGACCTTTCACCACTCAAAATGTGCAGCTCCATGAGATACACATGCATGCCAAATATCAAGTTGCTATCTTGAATATTCAAATATTGCAAAAGTGTACATTAAATGAGCGATTTTGACCCATATATTTGACCTTTGACCTTGAAGGATGACCTTGATCTTGACCTTTCACCACTCAAAATGTGCAGCTCCATGAGATACATATGCATGCCAAATATCAAGTTGCTATCTTCAATATTGCAAAAGTTATTGCAAATGTTAAAGTTGGCGCAAACCAACAGACCAACCAACAGACCAACATACAGGGCAAAAACAATATGTCCCCCACCACTATAGTGGGGGGACATAAAAACAAAGGGAAATAACTTGTTTTTAAGAAAATTTAGGATTATGGTTCTGGTACTTCTCCTCTTTTATTTATATAGACCCATAAATATTGTATCGTAACTGAGACATACAGGTAGCCCTAAAGAGTGACATCATTAAAAACATACAATTACTCTGTTTTTAGAAAGTGAAGTTTTATGGTTCTTGTGCATCGCACTTCTCATTGATATCTATACAAACATAAAGTTTCATGTTGAAACCTTATATAGTTTCTGAAATATAGCCATAAAAATCTTGTGACAGGCTGAAGGACTTTGCGAATTTGAAATCCCTCCGCCTTTGGCCAGGGATAATAACTTCCTTAAATGTTGTTTACCAAAAAGTATTTTTATTCTAATTACAGTGTACCTCTTTCAATGGTTGCTGGCAGTGTCAAAATAATCTGTATCAGCAGTGAGACAGGATCTTTGAGCAACAGTGGGACCTCTTTCTGGTACAGAGAGACACTGAAACAAGACAAAAGATACATTTAAAAGAGCCAAAAGAAACACGGAAATGAACAAAACGTATCACTGAAATGAGCAAAAAGAAACACTGAAACAAGAAACCGTCGGAGACGGGTGATGCTCCCCAAAGTTTTTTTTTGTCACAATATTGCAGATAAAAGGAAACGTCTTGAGGGCACAGTAGTTGGGGGAACAATAATTTTTTTATAGAAAATTTCAAAGGGCCATTACTCTGTGAAAAATTATCCGGCCAGAACCCGCTGATAATATGCACATCTCCTCTTGGTAGTGAAGCTTCCCATAAAGTTTCATTGAATTTCGGTCATTAGTTGCTGAGAAATAGCCCGGACAAGAATTGCACTATATGTACAGTTAATGGAAAACTTCAGAAATTTCAAAGGGCGATAACTCTGTGATAAATCATCTGACCAGAACCCGCTGATAATATGCACATCTCCTCTTGGTAGTGAAGCTTCCCATAAAGTTTCATTGAATTCCGGTCATTAGTTGCTGAGAAATAGCCCTAACAAAAATTGTGCACGAACGGACAGACAGACAGATGCACACACGGACAGACGAAGCGTCGACTATATGCTCCCCCCAAAATAAATTTTGGGGGAGCATAACAAAAGCTGTGTTTGAAACACAATGCCCCCTACTGCACTTTGAAGACACACAGCTGCTCCAAGGCTAGTTTCTTCGTCAAATATAGATGGACTAGAACAAAACTCAACTTTGATCTGACAGTCATGCAGATAGACTTACACAACAAAAATCAATTAACTGCAAGTATTTCAGAAAAAAATCTGGAATAGTGTTATTTTAGAGAAAAATGGTCTGTAACTTTGTGAAATATTAATGGACCAAAATTAAACTCAAACTAGATAGGTAAGTCATGTAGAAGACTCACAAACCAAAACAACGGTTAATCTCTGAAAGCGTTTAGGGAAAAATCCCACTGAAAGATTCTGGTTTTATGTGGATTGCATACAGCTGTTTTTACTTTGCTCTGCCCAGGAAAGGTTTAATACACAAGCCTTTTTCATCCCTATGAATGGGTCTGTTAAATGGACCCATTCCCAAAGCAAAATTGTCATAAACAAGAGGGCCCTAGTTCGCTCACCTGAGAGGAGTCGGTTCATTCAATCTTTACCAAACGTCAAACTTGACCTAGATATTGTCCAGACAAACATCATGGTCAAGTTTCATCATTATTGAACCAACACTCTGGCATATGGAGTGATTTTGTTCTTGTAAGATATGACCTGGTGACCTACAATTTGAGTTGACCAACCTTACCAAACATCAAACTTTGCTTACAAAAAAAATCTTATGACCAAATTCATAAAATCTGAAACAAAATTGTGACCTCTAGAGTGTTTATGTGATATATATAAAACCAATCTTTTGCCAAGTTTCATGATGATTGGGCAAAAAATGTGACTTCTTGAGTGTTCACAAGCTTTTTTTACTATATAAATATGAGAAAACTGCCCCCCCCCCGGCAGCCATGTTATTCAACTGACCGGAACCATTTTCAAACTCAACTCTCATATCAAGGAAACAAATGTACTGACCAAATTTCATGAAAATTGGGCCAAACATGTGACTTCTAGAGTGTTCACATGTTTTCACTATAAACATATAGAGAAAAATGCCCCGCACTGGTGGCCATGTTTTTTCACCGATCTGAACCATTTTAAAACTCGTCCAAGATATGAATAAAACCAATGTTTTGACCAACTTTCATGATGATTGGGCTAAAATTGTGACTTCTTGAGTGTTTACAAGGTTTCTCTATAGCCAAATAAGGAAAACTGCCCCCCCCCCCCCTGGCAGCCATGTTATTCAACTGACTGGAATCATTTTCGAACTCAACTCTCATATCAAGGAAACAAATGTTCTGACCAAATTTCATGAAAATTGTGCCAAAAATGTGACTTCTAGAGTGTTCACATGTTTTACTATATACATATAGAGAAAAATGCCCCGCCCACTGGCGGCCATGCTTTTTTTCTGGACCATTTTCAAACACGTCTGAGATATCAATAAAACCAATGATTTGACCAACTTTCATGATGATTGGGCAAAAATTGTGACTTCTAGAGTGTTTACAAGGTTTCTCTATAGCCAAATAAGGAAAACTGCCCCGCCTACTGGCGGCCATGTTTTTCAACGGACCGAAACCAATTTTGAACTCAACCAACATATCATTAAGACAAACATTTTGACAAAGTTACATGAAGATTGGGCATGAAATGTGACTTCTACAGTGTTTACATGTTTTTTCTTTTTTTTGACCTAGTGACCTAGTTTTTGACACGGCAAGACCCAGTTTCAAACTCAACCGAGATTTCATTGGGACAAAGCTTCTGACCAAGTTTCATGCAGATCGGACAATAAATGTGGCCTCTAGAGTGTTTATAAACAAATGTGGACGGACGGACGGACAACGGACAAAGACCGGTCACAAAAACTTACCTGAGCAATCAGGTGAGCTAAAAATCTAAATTTAGAAAGAAAATTTCCCAATTTTGTATGATTATAATATCTCTTTTTCTTCAATGACCTCTTACAAAGTATATAACAATAATTTATGAGATTGTGTTCCTATAATTTGAATTACAATACAGAGTTATTTTCAATTAGTTTTTCCCAAATCAGTGGACTTTGCATTTTACCTAAACTGTCCAGCAAAAAGGCCTGATACACTAGCACTGACCTGGTAGTATTTTCTGAGCAGGAGACCCCGGTGATGTGAGACCACAGATCCGTGTACGGCTTGGTGGTCAGTATCTTACTGTGCATACTCAGTACATGGAGTAACGGCACTGAAACATATAAACCAAACATTGGCCTGTGCCCTTATTCGCCAACAAATTCTTAGACTTGAGTCTAAATAAAATGAATATTCTTATAACTTAAATGTACTTAATCAACTTGAAAGTTAGGTCTTGCATGGACTGCGCAGGCTTATCTAGGATTGACACCTAATTCACATGCATTAAGCCCACTTTTCGCAAAATGAGGCTCATATTTTATTATTTCATGATATGTGTCTTGTTCTGAGAAAACTGGGCTTAATTCATGTGCGTAAAGTGTCGTCCCAGATTAGCCCAATTATCGGTAGGCTTATCAGGGACGACACTTTCCGCTTTTATGCCATTTTTAGTTTCAAGAAAGTCCCTCCTTACCAAAAATCAAGTTTAGGCGGAAAGTGTTGTCCCTGATTAGCCTGTGCGGACTGCACAGGCTAATCTGGGACGACATTTTACGCATATTCATTAAGCCCAGTTTTCTCAGAACAAGGCTCATATGTGTATCACTACTACACTTAGCCAAGGATATGTATAGAAGACCCTGTCTAGTAGACTAGAAAGAGTTACTTGTGATACACGACAGGTCCTGCTTACTTTTTAAAACCCAACTCAAACCATACAATACCAGCATACTAATGTTCAGCTTACAAAAGCAGTGTTTTCTTGAAGTTGGCAATGGCTGACTCAAATCCCCCTTTCTCTGCAACAGTTCCAACTCCAGATTCGTCCTAAAAATGTGCAATTTACACAATTAACATGCACTGCTAAAAAAATGACATTTTTATAAAATTGTTGGTTTATCTTTCATTGATAAAAGGTTCAAACTTACTTTGTCTCCATTATATACTACTAGACATTTTTTATGTTCGGTGACATTTAGATGTCAAGACACCGTCCGAGACGGGTGATGCTCCCCAAAGTGTTTTTTTGTCACAATATTGCACTATATATTCAGATAAAAGGAAATGTATTGAGGGGCATAACTTTGGACAAAATAATACGATGGATGATTTAGCAACTTAAAAATTTCAAACGGCCATAACTCTCTAAATTAATCATCTAACCAGAACCCACAAATAACATGCGCATCTCCTCAAGGAAGTTAAGCTTCCCATAAAGCTTCATTGAATTCCAGTCAGTAGTTGGGGAGATATAGCCCGGACAAGAATTGCACTATATGTACAGTTTATAGAAAATTTCAAAGGGTCATAACTCTGTGAAAAATCATCCGACCATAACCGGCTGAAAATATGCACATCTCCTGTTGGTAGTGAAGCTTCCCATATAGTATCATTGAATTCCCGTCATAAGTTGCTGAGAAATAGCTCGGACAAGAATTGCACTATATGTACAATGGAAAATTTCAAAGGGCCAGAAGTATGTGAAAAATCATCCGACCAGAACCGGCTGATAATATGCACATCTCTTGATAGTGAAGCTTCCCATAAAGTTTCATTGAATTCCCGTAATAAGTTGCTGAGAAATAGCTCAGACAAGAATTGCACTATATGTACAATGGAAAATTTTAAAGGGTCATAACTCTGTGAAAAATCATCCGACCAGAACCGGCTGATAATATGCACATCTCCTCTTGGTAGTGAAGCTTCCCATAAAGTTTCATTGAATTCCGGTCATTAGTTGCAGAGAAATAGCCCGGACAAGAATTGCACTATATGTATAGTTAATGGAAAATTTCAAAGGGCCATAACTCTGTGAAAAATCATCCGACCAGAACCGGCTGATAATATGCATATCTCCTTTTGGTAGTGAAGCTTCCCATAAAGTTTCATTGAATTCCGGTCATTAGTTGCTGAGAAATAGCCCGGACAAGAATTGCACTATATGTACATTTAATGGAAAATTTCAAAGGGCCATAACTCTGTGAAAAATCATCCGACCAGAACCGGCTGATAATATGCATATCTCCTTTTGGTAGTGAAGCTTTCCATAAAGTTTCATTGAATTCCGGTCATTAGTTGCTGAGAAATAGCCCGGACAAGAATTGCACTATATGTACAGTTAATGGAAAATTTCAAAGGGCCATTACTCTGTGACAAGTCATCCGACCAGAACCCGCTGATGATATGCACATCTCCTCTTGGTAGTGAAGCTTCCCATAAAGTTTCATTGAATTCCGGTCATTAGTTGCTGAGAAATAGCCTGAACAAAAATTGTGCACGGACGGACAGACAGACACACACACACGCACGGACAGACAAAGCGGCGACTATATGCTCCCCCCTAAAATAAATTTTGGGGGAGCATAAAAACTGAATGAGTTAGCAAGCAGAAACCAAAAATAGCGGACGGACAGACACAAAAACAGCGCAGAATCAATATGCCTCCCTTTGGGGGTACAAACAAATATATTGGCTAAGTGGATATGGTGTCCGCCTAACGGTGGGGAGGTCACAGGTTCGTTCCCCATGATGGCAGCTTTCTTTAGATTTCCCTCATAGACACTTAACTCTTTCAGTGCAGGAACCGAATTTTGAAGGCCTTTGCAAACAGTTTGGATCCAGATAAAATTTTAGCATACAACAAATTTCCCAGCATGCAAAGGGTTAAGTACTGGTTCTAGTACCAATAAAAGGGACTGGAGAGTGTTTCAAATATGTCTTAGGCTTACTATGCAATCGAGCATAAATAAATAGGTTTAAACTAATATTTTGAACTATAATTAGAGCTCTGTCACAATTGTGACTTCTACCCTAGCAACGTATTGTCACCAAGTCTAAGAACACGTAAGACAGGATTATGTGGGTCACTGGGATTAAAAGTGTTTTGCACATCTTCACTTCATGGAGATACTTTTAAAGTTTCAATTTGATGACTTGAGAGCTGTAAAAGAAATTATCTCCAGCAAACTTATAATATTTTACGCTGACAGACTGAACAACCAAAAATCTGATAGAGTGACTCTAATACATCCATTTTCAAACATGGTTTGCAATAGTATAATGAAACAATTTTTTTAATAAATAAAGCATGATTCTGTGAAAACTGGGCTTCCTGCATATGGGTAGAGTGTCATCCCAAATTAGCCTGTGCAGTCCACACTCGCGTATCAAGGAAGGCACTTTCTTTTTTTTTTTCTTTTCAAGAAAGTCCCTCCTTAACAAATGTTCAGTCTAAGGGGAAAGTGTTGTCCCTGATAAGCCTGTGCAGACAGAGCCCACAAAGAATCTGTCATTTTTATCATGTTACCTTGCAACTGAGCAAACAAAGAGCAGCACGCTCTCAGAGGTCTGTGAGCTGGTGTAGGTCTTGTACATCCCGTAGGTGGCATTGGTGAGGTCCTCCATCATGCTGCCCATCGCCTTGGTAACCAACGGTGACCTCTGACATTGTACAAAGATTTTTTTTTTATCTTTTTTAAAGACTAGTTTACATAAAAAATTTGGCTACCAATGGAAACATTTAAAAGGGCAAAGTGGTTTTTGTTCAGAATTTGTTTAAATACGAGTTTAGGCAGAAATAGATAATCAGTGACCGAATTTTCCGCCAAGACTGGATATTTGTTTAGAAGAGACTTCCTTTAAATAAAACAAGGGACAAAATTGTCACAAAACCAGGTTTTCATTGTGAAAAAAAATCTGATAAAGGGAGACAACTCAAACTGAACTTTTTAAATGAACAAACAAAATTAACCCCCTTTCTAAGTTTGTTTTAAAATAAATCTATTTTTAGTCGTGGCGACCTTGACATTGGAGATATTGACGTGATTCTTTCGTGCGACACACCGTCCCATGATGGTGAACAAATGTGCCAAATGATTTTAAAATCTCATAATGAATGACATAGTTATAGCCCAGACAAGCTCATTTATGGCTATTTTTTACCTTTGAACTCAAAGTGTGACCTTGACCTTGGAGATATTGACGTAATTTTTTCGCGCGACACACCGTCTAATGATGGTTAACAAATGTGCCAAATGATTTTAAAATCTCACAATGAACGACAAAGTTATGGCCCGGACAAGCTTGTTCCGCCCGCCCGCCAGCCCGCCAGCCAGCCAGCCAGCCAGCCAGCCAGCCAGCCAGCCCGCCCGCATTCGCCAATCTAATAACCAGTTTTTTTCTTCGGAAAACCTGGTTAAAAATCCACATTGAAGGTGTCGTCCCTGATAAGCCTGTATGGCTTGCGCAGGTTAATCTGGGACAACACTTTACACCCATGCAGAAAGCCCTTTTCTCTCAAAGTACAGTTAGAATGCACGTTTATAATTATCAAATTATTTATCAAGTCAACTGAGTCTAGACAGTAAGTCTACCACAATTACAGGTGTTATTACTTGATGACAAAAGAGTAAGAAAGCGACAGAAAGTTGATAATGATTGTGTTATATATCAGGTCTATCAAGACTAAACCGTTAGTCTACCACAATAACTGTTGTAATGGGTAAACATGACCACCTTGATTACATTGACATAAGAAAGACTGTGTTTATCATCTCGTCTACTGATACCACAATTACTGTTGTAATGGCTATAACAACAAAACTGGAATAGGTAAACATAACCAGCATGATGGCCATGGTAATGCTTGTGTAATTTATCGCCTCTACTTGGACCAAACCACAAGTCTTCCAATTACTGGTGTAATGGGACAGGTTAACATAACCAGCTTGATGACAACGGTGTTAGAAAGCTTCAGGATTATTCATCACGTCTACTGAGACTAAACCGTAAGTCTACCACAATTACTGGAGTAATGGGCCTCTTGATCATCATGCTGGCAATGTCCAGCGCCATCTGGCGGGAGTCGCGCGAGACGGGCCGCGTGATGGAGTACTTGCTCTCCTCGGGAATGATGGGTATCACAGAGTTGGAGAGCTGCACACACAGTGGACAGGAGTATTCTCCCTTAGACACCAGCAGATTGGCGTGGGCTCCCTGACCCTGAAAAATAGTTGAGATGAGGACATCATGATACCTTCAGGGCAACAAAGCATCAAACAGCTAGCCTGTAACTCCCTAGACTTTGTTGTGTGCCTCAATAATTTTGATAAATTATATAAAGTTGATACATTCTCTATGCAAGGAGTATTGAATAAGCAAATATTTGATTCTGTGATAAGAATATCTGTTTGTACTCTGCCTCTGCTGAAAACATATGAGCCGAGTCAAAAACCATCTTACGCCATGTGTGGCAAGCGTTACTCCAAATGCGCCTGCACATTAGCACAGTCTAGTAAGGAGCTACACTGTCCACCCTTAAGTCTCACAATGTTCCGTAGTCTCAATTGCAGACAGGGTAGCTCCTGACCAGACTGCAGGGATGCGCAGGCTGGTCTGGACCTATGCTGGTTGCATATGCAATAGGACCCATTTTCACATGACAAAAGCTCATGTTTTCAACAGAGGTAGAGTTTAAACATACATTCTGATCACAGAATCCAACATTTGCTCAATCAATACTTCTTGCTCAGAAACATAGTAGTTATTCCAAAATTGTCCGGCTCATATGACATCCAAGTAATGTTGTAACTTAAGACCATCTTACCAGCAATGAGGAGACGTACGAAGTGTGGCAGTCGAGGTGTAGATAGTGACCACAGGTCTGTACCAGCACACCCCCGTCCCAGCCTATGTTTACAGACGTCTGACAGGAGCTCTGCAATAGTACTGATTATATGAATTTTATCTTCTAAAATCCAATTTAAATCAATTTGGATAAGAAATCAGTAAGTATAGTAGGATGAAGGGTTTATTGGTTGCAAGGGAGATGACCACAACTGGGTAGTTGCAAGGAACTACAGCTGGTTGTCTCCCTTGGAGTAGGGGAGTCCCAGAATGCAATACGCCAGTTGTTAGAACTTCCTTTTCCTTCTAACCTTGGAACCTAAGAGTCGCAGAAAAAAGTTTTAAATGTTTTTGGGTTGAGTCACGAACAGTTTTCCCTTTCCCTCTCAAAAGCAAAGTGAAAATGGCTCTATGAAACCTGCATAAAACTAGATTAGAATTAAAGAAACTCATAGCCTGTTTTATGCTGTTTGCTGCTCCCCTGGGTACAGAAAATATACACAAAAGTACTCTAGAGAATGACCGGGTGCCCTTAGCGTATATTCCATACTCTGGGTACATTTTAGTATATTTAAGAGTACCCTGGGTACTTCTAAGTAGCACAGCTGACAACAACTAATTGAGCAAAACTAACCTCCTCAAAGTTTCTGAAGAGCTTTTCCAACCTCTCCGTCTGCACCCGGGAGCAGTTGACGATCCTCTGTCGAGTCTTGTCAACCAGGGTGAGAACCTTACGGGTGTCCGTCTGTGTTCTGTGGCCTAGTACTGAAAATACAAGTCATTTCACCCTTTACCACTTAGATACGTATTTTGGCACATTTGTAGTCCCTTGGAAAGTTGAATTTAATTAAAGACCTTTCTTACTAGATTCAAGTTTTAAAGGCTTCATTTCCAACCCTTAGACACTGGTAAGCAGCAAACAGCATAAAACCTGATTTTATGCTGTTTGCACATAGCCATTTTCATTTTGCTTCTAAGTGGGAAAGGGTTAAAAACTCCAGCTGATTATAGAAAAATGAACGTTAAAGTAGTTAGTTAAGAAAACACCAAAAGGGGTGAATACTTATAGAAGACTATGAGCCTAAAACATAACAATTTAGGTCACCATGGCCTAGTACATATGGTGTCCACTAAGCGAAGGCAGGTCACTGTTTTTTCCCCATTGTGGGAGCATTCTTTAGATCTCCCCTAAGACACCAAGTACTGGTACTGCACAGGAAGCAGACCAGACAGCGTTTCAATAAGACTGGTGCTGCCCAGGAAGCAGACCAGACAGCGTTTCAATAAGACTGGTACTGCCCAGGAAGCAGACCAGACAGCGTTTCAATAAGACTGGTGCTGCCCAGGAAGCAGACCAGACAGCGTTTCAATAAGACTGGTACTGCCCAGGAAGCAGACCAGACAGCGTTTCAATAAGACTGGTACTGCCCAGGAAGCAGACCAGACAGCGTTTCAATAAGACTGGTACTGCCCAGGAAGCAGACCAGACAGCGTTTCAATAAGACTGGTACCTGCCCAGGAAGCAGACCAGACAGCGTTTCAATAAGACTGGTACTGCCCAGGAAGCAGACCAGACAGCGTTTCAATAAGACTGGTACTGACAAGGAAGCAGACCAGACAGCGTTTCAATAAGACTGGTACTGCCCAGGAAGCAGACCAGACAGAGTTTCAATAAGACTGGTACTGCCCAGGAAGCAGACCAGACAGCGTTTCAATAAGACTGGTACTGCCCAGGAAGCAGACCAGACAGCGTTTCAATAAGACTGGTACTGCCCAGGAAGCAGGCCAGACAGCGTTTCAATAAGACTGGTACTGCCCAGGAAGAAGACCAGACAGCGTTTTCAATAAGACTGGTACTGCCCAGGAAGCAGACCAGACAGCGTTTCAATAAGACTGGTACTGCCCAGGAAGCAGACCAGACAGCGTTTCAATAAGACTGGTACTGCCCAGGGAGCAGACCAGACAGCGTTTCAATAAGACTGGTACTGCCCAGGAAGCAGACCAGACAGCGTTTCAATAAGACTGGTACTGCCCAGGGAGCAGACCAGACAGCGTTTCAATAAGACTGGTACTGCCCAGGGAGCAGACCAGACAGCGTTTCAATAAGACTGGTACTGCCCAGGAAGCAGACCAGACAGCGTTTTCAATAAGACTGGTACTGCCCAGGGAGCAGACCAGACAGCGTTTCAATAAGACTGGTACTGCCCAGGAAGCAGACCAGACAGCGTTTCAATTAGACTGGTACTGCCCAGGAAGCAGACCAGACAGCGTTTCAATAAGACTGGTACCGCTCAGGAAGCAGACCAGAAAGCGTTTCAATAAGACTGGTACTGCTCAGGAAGCAGACCAGACAGCGTTTCAATAAGACTGGTACTGCCCATGAAGCAGACCAGACAGCGTTTAAATAAGACTGGTACTGCCCAGGAAGCAGACCAGACAGCGTTTCAATAAGACTGGTACTGCCCAGGAAGCAGACCAGACAGCGTTTCAATAAGACTGGTACTGCCATGGAAGCAGACCAGACAGCGTTTCAATAAGACTGGTACTGCCCAGGAAGCAGACCAGACAGCGTTTCAATAAGACTGGTACTGCCCAGGAAGGAGACCAGACAGCGTTTCAATAAGACTGGTACTGCCCAGGAAGCAGACCAGACAGCGTTTCAATAAGACTGGTACTGCCCAGGAAGGAGACCAGACAGCGTTTCAATAAGACTGGTACTGCCCAGGAAGCAGACCAGACAGCGTTCAATAAGACTGGTACTGCCCAGGAAGCAGACCAGACAGCGTTTCAATAAGACTGGTGCTGCCCAGGAAGCAGACCAGACAGCGTTTCAATAAGACTGGTACTGCCCAGGGAGCAGACCAGACAGCGTTTCAATAAGACTGGTACTGCCAGGAAGCAGACCAGACAGCGTTTCAATAAGACTGGTACTGCCCAGGAAGGAGACCAGACAGCGTTTCAATAAGACTGGTACTGCCCAGGGAGCAGACCAGACAGTGTTTCAATAAGACTGGTACTGCCCAGGAAGCAGACCAGACAGCGTTTCAATAAGACTGGTGCTGCCCAGGAAGCAGACCAGACAGCGTTTCAATAAGACTGGTACTGCCCAGGAAGCAGACCAGACAGCGTTTCAATAAGACTGGTACTGCCCAGGAAGCAGACCAGACAGCGTTTCAATAATGACTGGTACTGCCCAGGAAGCAGACCAGACAGTGTTTCAATAAGACTGGTACTGCCCAGGGAGCAGACCAGACAGCGTTTCAATAAGACTGGTGCTGCCCAGGAAGCAGACCAGACAGCGTTTCAATAAGACTGGTACTGCCCAGGAAGCAGACCAGACAGCGTTTCAATAAGACTGGTACTGCCCAGGAAGCAGACCAGACAGCGTTTCAATAAGACTGGTGCTGCCCAGGAAGCAGACCAGACAGCGTTTCAATAAGACTGGTACTGTCCAGGAAGCAGACCAGACAGCGTTTCAATAAGACTGGTGCTGCCAATGGAAGCAGACCAGACAGCGTTTCAATAAGACTGGTGCTGCCCAGGAAGCAGACCAGACAGCGTTTCAATAAGACTGGTACTGCCCAGGAAGGAGACCAGACAGTGTTTCAATAAGACTGGTGCTGCCCAGGAAGCAGACCAGACAGCGTTTCAATAAGACTGGTGCTGCCCAGGAAGCAGACCAGACAGCGTTTCAATAAGACTGGTGCTGCCCAGGAAGGAGACCAGACAGTGTTTCAATAAGACTGGTGCTGCCCAGGAAGCAGACCAGACAGCGTTTCAATAAGACTGGTACTGCCCAGGAAGCAGACCAGACAGCGTTTCAATAAGACTGGTACGGCCCAGGAAGCAGACCAGACAGCGTTTCAATAAGACTGGTACTGCCCAGGAAGCAGACCAGACAGCGTTTCAATAAGACTGGTACTGCCCAGGAAGCAGACCAGACAGCGTTTCAATAAGACTGGTACTGCCCAGGAAGCAGACCAGACAGCGTTTCAATAAGACTGGTACTGCCCAGGAAGCAGACCAGACAGCGTTCAATAAGACTGGTACTGCCCAGGGAGCAGACCAAACAGCGTTTCAATAAGACTGGTACTGCCCAGGAAGCAGACCAGACAGCGTTTCAATAAGACTGGTACTGCCCAGGAGCAGACCAGACAGCGTTTCAATAAGACTGGTACTGCCCAGGAAGCAGACCAGACAAGCGTTTCAATAAGACTGGTACTGCCCAGGAAGCAGACCAGACAGCGTTTCAATAAGACTGGTACTGCCCAGGAAGCAGACCAGACAGCGTTTCAATAAGACTGGTACTGCCCAGGGAGCAGACCAGACAGCGTTTCAATAAGACTGGTACTGCCCAGGAAGCAGACCAGACAGCGTTTCAATAAGACTGGTACTGCCCAGGAAGCAGACCAGACAGCGTTTTCAATAAGACTGGTACTGCCCAGGAAGCAGACCAGACAGCGTTTCAATAAGACTGGTACTGCCCAGGGAGCAGACCAAACAGCGTTTCAATAAGACTGGTGCTGCCCAGGAAGCAGACCAGACAGCGTTTCAATAAGACTGGTACTGCCCAGGAAGCAGACCAGACAGCGTTTCAATAAGACTGGTACTGCCCAGGAAGCAGACCAGACAGCGTTTCAATAAGACAGGTACTGCCCAGGAAGCAGACCAGACAGCGTTTCAATAAGACTGGTACCGCCCAGGAAACAGACCAGACAGCGTTTCAATAAGACTGGTACTGCCCAGGAAGCAGACCAGACAGCGTTTCAATAAGACTGGTACTGCCCAGGAAGCAGACCAGACAGCGTTTCAATAAGACTGGTGCTGCCCAGGAAGCAGACCAGACAGCGTTTCAATAAGACTGGTGCTGCCCAGGAAGCAGACCAGACAGCGTTTCAATAAGACTGGTACTGCCCAGGAAGCAGACCAGACAGCGTTTCAATAAGACTGGTACTGCCCAGGAAGCAGCCCAGACAGCGTTTCAATAAGACTGGTACTGCCCAGGAAGCAGACCAGACAGCGTTTCAATAAGACTGGTACTGCCCAGGAAGCAGACCAGACAGCGTTTCAATAAGACTGGTACTGCCCAGGAAGCAGACCAGACAGCGTTTCAATAAGACTGGTACTGCCCAGGAAGCAGACCAGACAGCGTTTCAATAAGACTGGTACTGCCCAGGAAGCAGACCAGACAGCGTTTCAATAAGACTGGTACTGCCATGGAAGCAGACCAGACAGCGTTTCAATAAGACTGGTACTGCCCAGGAAGCAGACCAGACAGCGTTTCAATAAGACTGGTACTGCCCAGGAAGCAGACCAGACAGCGTTTCAATAAGACTGGTACTGCCCAGGAAGGAGACCAGACAGCGTTTCAATAAGACTGGTACTGCCCAGGAAGCAGACCAGACAGCGTTTCAATAAGACTGGTACTGCCCAGGAAACAGACCAGACAGCGTTTCAATAAGACTGGTACTGCCCAGGAAGCAGACCAGACAGCGTTTCAATAAGACTGGTACTGCCCAGGAAGCAGACCAGACAGCGTTTCAATAAGACTGGTACTGCCCAGGAAGCAGACCAGACAGCGTTTCAATAAGACTGGTACTGCCCAGGAAGGAGACCAGACAGCGTTTCAATAAGACTGGTACTGCCTAGGAAGCAGACCAGACAGCGTTTCAATAAGACTGGTACTGCCCAGGAAGCAGACCAGACAGCGTTTCAATAAGACTGGTGCTGCCCAGGAAGCAGACCAGACAGCGTTTCAATAAGACTGGTACTGCCCAGGAAGCAGACCAGACAGCGTTTCAATAAGACTGGTACTGCCCAGGAAGCAGACCAGACAGCGTTTCAATAAGACTAAGGATTTAAATGGAGCTCAAATAAATAGGTTTAAACTAAAACATTACAAGAGCTCCAGAGCTCCTTGGTCGGAGACAAATCTCCCTCCCCCCCTTCCAAACAGGGCTTTGACACAGAACCAGTAAATGTGCTCAGGAGTAATCAATCGAACATTATTTACACATGAATAGGTATTATCTACTGTTCAAGATTAATGCATCTGCAAAGTATGAGGCCAATCAGTCAATCCTTTGATGATGGCTGAACGGAAATCAATTTAACACTTAATGTCACCTTGACCTTTGTACAAGTGACCCCAATTTCAATGGTGATCATCTACTGTCAACGCACATGTTAAGTATCAAGCCAATCGGTCAATTTGTTGACAAGTTATTGATCTGAAACTATTTTCACACTTATTGTTACAGTGACCTTGACCTTGTGATCCCAATTTCAATAGGGGTCATCAACTGTCCAAGGCCAATGCACATGGGAAGTATCAAGCCAATTGGTGACTCATATGACGAGTTATTGATCTGAAAGAATTTCTCATTTAGTGTGACAGTGACCTTGACCTTTGACCTAGAGACCCCAATGTTAATAAGGGCCTTCTACTGTCCAACGCCAATTTACATGGGAAGTATCACTCCAATCAGTCTCTCCGTTCACCAGTTATTAATCATAAACTATTTTCACTCTTAGTGTGACCTTGACCTTTACCTACTGACCCCAATTTTAATAGGGGTCCCCATCTTCTGGCAAAGGCCAAGGCACATGGGAAGTATCAAGCCCATTGGTCAATCAGTACACAAGTTATTGATCAGAAACAATTTTCACTCTGAGTGTAAGTAGCCTTGACTTTTGACCTAATAACCCCAATTTAAATAGGGATCATCTACTGGCAAAGGCCAATTATGCACACAAGCAGCATCAAGCCAATTGGTCAATCCTTTCACAAGTTATTAATCGGAAAAGAACTTGTCTACTGACAGACCGACCGAAATCCAGCAAAACAATATGACCCCTCTTTTTTGAAAAAGGGCATACAAATTAAATTTACCACTGGAAGCTTGCAGAAAGACGACAAGTCCTATGGTCCTCTCTGCAGTGGACGGCGTACTCTGGTTACATATCACACAGTCGTACAACGTCTCGTCTGATTCCATACTCTCTGGATGTCCACTGCCATCCGGGCTGTTTGGACTTTTTGAGGCACCCGTTGTTGAGGAATCTGTCGAGGGAGAATGAGTGACAATAAAGTAAGGCAATTAAATGACATCTATGACTTGGTAAGATAAGAAAAATATTTTAGTAACATTTTTTGTTGAATTAATGAGAACAAGAGTGCCAAACTGTCACAAGATACGCCCGTTTACAGGTTTTGGACAACATGCTAAATGCTTGAAATGCACTAAGTGACCTAGTTTTTGACCCGGCATGACCCAAATTTGAACTTTACCTAGATATCATTTAGACACAACTTTTGACCCAATTCGGTGAAAACTACTTCAATTAGAGAGCGGACAACATGCTGAATCCTTGAAATGCAAGTGACCCCGTGACCTAGTTTTTGACCCGACATGATCCATATTCGAACCTGACCTAGATTTTGTCCAACTTCTGACCAAATTTGGTAAATATCGGATGAAAACTTCTTCAATTAGAGAGGGACACCATGCTAAATGCTTGAAATGCACTAAGTGACCTCCTGACCTAATTTTTGACCCGGCATTACCCATATTTGAACTTGACCTAGATATCATTTAGACGCAACTTCTGACCAAATTTGGTGAAGATCGGATGAAAACTACTTCAATTAGAGAGTGGACACCATGCTAAATCCTTGAAATGCACTAAAAGACCCAATGACCTAGTTTTTAACCTGGCATGACCTATATTTGAACTTGACCTAGATATTGTCTAGATACAACTTCTGACCAAGTTTGGTGAAGATCAGATGAAAACTATTTGAACAAGGGCTGTTTGTAAAACATGCATGCCCCCCATATGGGCTCTCCGTTGTAGTGAGAGCCATCGTGTGAATATGTTTTTTGTCACTGTGACCTTGACCTTTGACCTAGTGACCTGAAAATCAATAGGGGTCATCTGCCAGTCATGATCAATGTACCTATGAAGTTTCATGATCCTAGCCATAAGCATTCTTGAGTTATCATCCGGACACCATTTTACTATTTTGGGTCACCGTGACCTTGACCTTTGACCTAGTGACCTGAAAATCAATAGGGGTCATCTGCGAGTCATGATCATTCTACCTATCAAGTTTCATGATCCTAGGAATAAGCGTTCTTGAGTTATCATTCGGAAACCATTTTACTATTTCGGGTCACTGTGACCTTGACCTTGGACCTAGTGACCTGAAAATCAATAGGGATCATCTGCGAGTCATGATCAATCTACCTATCAAGTTTCATGATCCTAGGCTTAAGCGTTCTTGAGTTATCATCCGGAAACCATTTTACTATTTCGGGTCACTGTGACCTTGACCTTTGACCTAGTGACCTCAAAATCAATAGGGGTCATCTGCGAGTCCTGATCAATCTACCTATCAAGTTTCATGATCCTAGGCCTAAGCGTTCTTGAGTTATCATCCGGAAACCATTTTACTATTTCGGGTCACTGTGACCTTGACCTTTGACCTAGTGACCTGAAAAGCAATAGGGGTCATCTGCGAGTCATGATCAATCTACCTATCAAGTTTCATGATCCTAGGCCTAAGTGTTCTTGAGTTATCATCCGGAAACCATTTTACTATTTCGGGTCACCGTGACCTTGACCTTTGACCTAGTGACCTCAAAATCAATAGGGGTCATCTGCGAGTCATGATCAATGTACCTATGAAGTTTCATGATCCTAGGCCCAAGCGTTCTTGAGTTATCGTCTGACAACCACCTGGTGGACGGACCGACAGACCGACCGACATGAGCAAAGCAATATACCCCCTTTCTTCGAAGGGAGGCATAATTAGAGAGACACTGCTGTGGACGCCGCCGCCCACCCGTCCACCATGGGTGAAACTGTAATACCTCCTGTTTTTTTTTTAACTAGGTATAACAAGATGTGTTTGTGAAACACAATGTCCCCCTATATGGTGTTTGACCTTGTAGGATGACCTTGAACTTGACCCTTCACCACTCAAAATGTGCAGCTCCATGAGATACACATGCATTTCAAATATAAAATTGCTAGCTTCAATATTGCAGATGTGACATTACATGAGCAATTTTGACCCAAATATTTGACCTTGAAGGATGACCTTGACCTTGACCTTTCACCACTCAAAATGTGCAGCTCCATAAGATACACATGCATGCCAAATAACAAGTTGCTATCTTCAATATTGCAAAAGTATTCATAAAATTAGCGATTTGAGCCACATACATTTGACCTCTGACCTTGAAGGATGACCTTGACCTTGACCTTTCACCGCTCAAATTGTGCAGCTCCATGAGATACACGTGCATGCCAAATATCAAGTTGCTATCTTCAATATTGCAAAAGTACTCATAAAATGAGCGATTTTGGCCACATATATTTGACATCTGACCTTGAAGGATGACCTTGACCTTGACCTTTCACCACTCAAATTGTGCAGCTCCATGAGATACACATGCATGCCAAATATCAAGTTGCTATCTTGAAAATTGAAATACTGCAAAAGTGTACATTAAATGAGCGATTTTGACCCATATATTTGACCTTTGACCTTGAAGGATGACCTTGACCTTGACCTTACACCACTCAAAATGTGCAGCTCCATGAGATACATATGCATGCCAAATATCAAGTTCCTATCTTCAATATTGCAAAAGTTATTGCAAATGTTAAAGTTGGCGCAAACCAACCAACCAACAGACCAACCAACAGACCAACAGACCAACAGACAGGGCAAATACAATATGTCCCCCACTACTATAGTGGGGGGACATAAAAATCAAAACACTCAAGCCTATGGAGAAAAGATATGAACAATCTAAAGGTCACCTGGTTTGAGCAATGTTATTCTCAAGTGTAATATTAACATTTACTGCGTAAGACTTGTTCAATTGAAAATGCAGTATTTAAAGACAAGAGCACCGCATAGCGGGTGCCAACACTCAGCTGTGGTTGCAGTTTTGAATAAATGGAAGGTGCATCTACATAGGAAGTTTCAAAGTTGTAGGTGGAAGCACTTTGATTTTACAGCCTATGTTTAAGTTTTATATTAGAGGTCACAGTGACCTTGACCTTTGACCTAGCAGGTTTTTTTTTCCACTTTTTGGGAAGATAGCCCATGGCTTTGGAATTGGGAATTTTATCGGCATTTTCATGAAATTGGGAAAATAAATTCATTAGCCTTTTTTTCCACACGAAAAGTCCACTGATTAGGGAAATACTAAATTTGATAAAACCCTTTATAATCATTCAAATTAAAAGAACAAAATCATATAATACTTTGTAAGATGTAATTGAATTAAAATTGAGATAAAATACACATTAGACATCTTTAGAAAAAAAAAAAAAAAAAAAAAAAATTATTTTTTTTTTTTTTTTTTTTGGAAATTGGGAATTTTTTGCCACATTTTGGGAAAAAAGTATACTTTTTGGGATTGGGAACATAGCCGAATTTCGGCTATAAAATCGGGCAAAAAAAAACCCTGCCTAGTGACCCAAAAATGGGTGTGGCGTGTAGAACTCATCAAGGTGCATCTACATAGGAAGTTTCAAAGTTGTAGGTGGAAGCACTTTGATTTTACAGCCTATGTTTAAGTTTTATATTAGAGGTCACAGTGACCTTGACCTTTGACCTAGTGACCCAAAAATGGGTGTGGCGTGTAAAACTCATCAAGATGCAGCTACCTATGAAGTTTAAAAGTTGTAGGTGGAAGCACTATGATTTTAGAGCCAATGTTAAGGTTTTAGCATGACAGGGACGGCAGACGGCAGACGACAAGCTGGCTATGACAATACCTCGGGTTTTCTCCGAAAACAGCCGAGCTAAAAAATTATTTTTAAAAAACTGCTTACACAAGATTTTCCATTTTGCAATTTTCTAGTAGTGATAAAAGCTATCATTTTAGCCATGGTTAGTTGCACACACCCATTTTTTCAAATAACTTCCTGGAAAGGGGTCAGATTAGTTTTCTCGGAAACCAATGGGTCCAACACAAATTCTAGCAACCATAAACCAGGGACCTCGCAAATTCATAAGGCCGGGTTGTTCAAAATTTTTACAACCAGTTTTTAAACCTTAAATATATGGGCTCATGTGAACAATTATTCGCCAATATAAACAATGTTGGGCCCATGTGAACAATACTGGGCCCATGTGAACAATACTGGGCCCATGTGAACAATACTGGGCCCAGGTGAACAATGTTTTGCCCATGTGAACAATGCTGGGCCCATGTGAACAATGTTGGGTCCATGTGAACAATACTGGGCCCATGTGAACAATGCTGGGCCCATGTCAAAAATACTGGGACCATGTGAACAATACTGGGCCCATGTGAACAATGCTGGGCCCATGTGATTATACTGGGCCCATAAGAACAATACTGGGCCCGTGTGAACAATACTGGGTCAATTTGAACATTACTGGGCCCATGTGAACAATACTGGGCCCATAAGAACAATACTGGGCCCATGTGAACAATGTTGGGCCCAGGTGATTATACTGGGTCCATGTGAACAATACTGGGTCAATGTGAACAATACTTGGTCCATGTGAACAATGCTGGGCCCATAAGAACAATACTGGGCCCATGTGAACAATGCTGGGCCCATGTGAACAATGCTGGGCCCATGTGAACAATACTGAGCCCAGGTGAACAATACCTTCAGTCTCCATTGCCTGCTCCATAAATGCCTTCTGTTTGGATGCGAACTCTTCCATCAACTTCTGTTGACGCTCTCTTGCCTTTTTACGTCTGCAATATGGCAAGAATATAAATAATGAACAGAAATTTGTACAACAGTTAAAGCAGAACAATTTATGAATTTTCACGTCTGCAATATGGGAAATAGGAGATGACATCAAAATTATTTTTAAAAAATAGGGAAATTTTGTAAAACTTTAAAAGAAGAACTACTATTTCATTCATTACTGAGGTTCTCTGGCATTTTTACGTCTGCAATATGGCAGATGGGAAATGACGGCAAGATTATTAATCATGAAGGAAAATTTGACTAAACTTTAAAAGCAGGACAAACTATTTATTCATGAATATACAGTCTTAGGACCATTTCAGTGCAGGAAACTACTAAACTCCTCTTAAAGGATTCAACAAAACTCTTCATGCATAAATTAATCCAGAAGAATTTGTTTTAACAAGATTTGCAATGAAAGAGGCAAATTCTGCTGAAAGGAGCAAAAATCACAACTCTGATACTTAAATACACAAAAAGGGCTTGGTTTTTATGTGTTTTAGTCTGAAAGAAAACAGTTAAGTACAGAAAAAGAACTTAAAGCAGCTGTTTAAAGGTTAAACTCATGCGCATATCTTGTTTCAGAACCAAAACCAAAAACAAGAGCAACATTTTCTTACATAAACAGAATTTAAAGCTAACATGAAAGTTAATTAAAACTCAAGCACAGAAAAATACAAGAGCACACTTTTCTTACGTACCTAGTTTCAGTGTCCATAGACTTTCCTTTCTTTGAGGTTCCAGCCTCTTTGGGTTTATTGGCTTGATAGAGGTCTTCTACCGCTCTGGCGCAATCCGTGCTGCTCTGACATAGCTTATCAAGGATTTTCTTAACATAAAACTCCCCATTTCCTCCATTCTCCATCCCAGTGCCATTTCCACACACAGACGGCGGCGCATACGAATTCGACTTTCCCGACAGTTTCGAATGGAGCTTATACAAAATAGTAATAAGGCTTTCGTTGATAGCGACAATTTTTGTTCTCTGTCGTTCTGTGGTCACGCCCCGGGTCTCGAACTTGGGACGTGTTCCGCTGGTGGACGGGAGGACGGTGAGAATACTTGGCTGGGGGTTACCTGAGGTCGTTGTCAAGGGTGACAGATGGAATGATGGGATGTGTCCAGTGTGGGCTGCTGTGATAGGACCACTTGGGCCTGGAGAAAGGTCGAAGACAGAAAAAGTTGTGTGTACTTTTTTTCTTTAAATTTTAGCATTCTATTTTTCTAGTCAATATCTACATGTCTTTTAATCATGACATCATTTTATAATTTTCTCTGAAAGAAACAGTAATGTTTGGATGAAGCTATTGACAGAAGCAAGAAGTTTCAATTATTTTATAGGTGCGTTTTATGCAAATATTTGTTGACATTTTCAGATGGTAAGACGGTATATCTTAACTTATTTTTAGAGGTTGTTTTAATATTGTTGTTTTTAAGTTCAAAACCAAGTTACATATAATAATTTTACACACACATATACTCTCATATTTTTAACAACCTGAAAATTGTTTTCGCCAACTCATTCCACAACCATAAACAGCAACATCAGAACAAAGTAAAATACTAATTCTTAAATACTCTAATTTTAACAAGACTATTGCCAAGCAAGTCCCCTACCAGTGAAACTGCACCACTTTTAGCAATATTTATAGTCTATTTGTTGCCATAGCAACCATAATTCTTGACATAGGAACAAAATGAAATGATGTGCATAATCTCCATATTGCCATCTATCCATGTTTCAAGTTTCACGAACAAATATGAAGAACTTTTTAATTTATCGCAGGATCAACCATTTTCAGCAATATTTCTAGTCTATTTTTTGCCATAGCAACCAGCATTCTTGACGTAGGAACAAAATAAAATGACATGCATAATCTGCATATTGCCATCTGTCCATGTTTCAAGTTTCATGAAAAAATATGAAGAACTTTTAAAGTTATCACAGGATCAAGAAAAGTGGGACAGACTGACAGGCTCACAGACTGGCGGATAGAGCCCAAACCATAAGTCCCCTCTGGTTCCACCAGTAGGGGACAAAAATATTCTTTATTCTTAGACTAACGTCTAAGATTAGGTTTGTGAATAACTGTCTTAATCAGCTCACCTGCTAAAGCGCTAGGAGCCAACTGGAACATCTCTTCAAAAGATTCGAATGATGTGTCCAGGGACAGACGTGGCGACCCTTCCCTCTCTACGCTCAGGGATACCTCCACCTCACGTATCGTCTGCTTTACGTTCTCCAGGATGTCATTGCCAGAGAACCAGTCTCGGTAACTCTTGTCTGGCACCCTTGCCGGAGACGGTTTGACCTGTGATGAGTGGCATTCCTTAATCTGGTACTTAAGGTATCATAATCTATTACTTATATTACTCTTTAACATTTTGTAAGAACAGGAGCATAACATTTATCTCTATTTTTACCTCTCTGTTTTTACCTCATACCATAGAATTATACTGAAATTGATAAACTTGGATAAAGGAAATGCTATTTGAGTAATATATTTTCTCCATTTATACCACACATTTTTCACAATAGACATGTTTTAAACAATGTTGAATTAGCTGAAGAAATGTTTAGCCTTACAGAGTCCTTTTCAAAGTAAGATAAAAAATTATAAAAATAAAAAAGAGGGTTACACATCACTTAATCTTTTAGAACAAAAAGGTTACACATCACTCACTCTTTTAGAACAAAAAGAATGCTACACATCACTCACTCTTTTAGAACCATCAGGGTTCGGTACGGTGATTGCCAACTCGAGAAGATGAACAGCGTAAAAGCTGAAACTCTCCGGCAAACTGCTGTCTTTCAATACCTGCATTAAATAAATACAGTTTTACATTACTTTTACGTAACATTTTTGCCGCGTAAGAAGGGTTTTAAAGCATGTTCCTTAAGCGTCATCCCAGACAAGCCTGTTAAGTCTGTACACACACTTTCCATCTAAAATCCATTTTCCTTATGAAGAGACTTCACTTAAATGAAAAAAATCTCCACAGCCGAAAGTGCAGTCCCTGATAAGCCTGTGTGGACTGCACAGGCTAATCTTAGACAACACTTTAAGCACATGCATTAGATCCTGTTTTCCAACAGTGAGGCTCGTTTGCCTTATGTGATCACCTTAACCCATTTAAGCCTAGTGGACTCTCCCATCCTTCTAAGTTGGATCAATTTATTTCCAAAATTAGGGATGTCAAGTATATTTATTTCTATATTTAGAACAATTCTTACAGAAATTCATTTAAGCAAACAGCGTAGACCCAGATGAGACGCCGCATAATGCGGCGTCTCATCTGGGTTTACGCTGTTTGCAATGTCCTTTTTTCAGGACGCTAGGCATGAACGGGTTAAATCAACATTACAGCTCAAATACAAACAGATGTCTTACATAAACTGAACAGATTTCTATTTGAAATATCATGGTTATAATTTTCACTTGATCAACATGAGCACTTAACCCTTTGCATGCTGGGAAATTTGTCATCTGCTAAAATGTCGTCTGCTGAATTTCTAAAATTAGCATTTTCTTCGATTTTTTTCACAGAATACTATCAGAATAGCAAACAGTTTGGATCCTGATGAGACGCCGCGCTCTGTGGCGTCTCATCTGGATCCAAACTGTTTGCAAAGTCCTTCAAAGTTCGGTTCCCTCACTGAAAGAGTTACATTAAGATGATAATAAAAAGTCGGAAAATAATGTTCATCTGCCTTTGAAAGATATGCTTGTAGTTTATTTTTGCTGTTGGGAATCAGTGACTTCAATTTACAGCACCTCAATATAACTCTCATACTTGTGAACTCTATTAGCATAAATTACTTGATTTTTGCCCTTCATGAATACTTGGTGTTGAACATGCAAAGTTTTTATGAGCAAATGACAACACAGACGTAAGTTAGTAGGAGATTATATCATGTCTTTAATCCTTTAATCCTTCTCCAGTAACAAAACTAATAATTTAATCATCACAGTTTGAAGCTGTTGAATCATTCACCTTTTTAAAAACAGTAAAGATGACGAAAGTGTTATATTCACATTTTGAAGGACAGTAAAGATGAAAGAGTGTTATATTCACATTTTGAAGGACGGTAAAGATGAAACAGTGTTATATTCACATATTGAAAGAAGGTATATGTAAAGGAGTGCATGTTTTTCAAAGGCTCAAAAGGGCACATTTTTACATTCACCATTTGAAGGACAGTAAAGATGAAAGAGTGTTATATTCACATTTTGAAGGATGGTAAAGATGAAAGAGTGTAATATTCACATTTTGAAGGATAGTAAAGATTAAAGAGTGTTCTATTCACATTTGAAAGGATGGTAAAGATGAAAGAGTGAATGAGTTCTAAATTAACCTTTGAAGGACAGTTAAGATGAAAGAGTTATATTCAAATTTTGAAGGATGGTTAAGATAAAAGATTGCATGGTTTTGAAAAGGCTCAAAAGGACACATTTTTACATTCATCATTTGAAAGACAGTAAAGATGAAAAACTGTTATATTCAAATATTGAAAGACGGTACATTATCATTTTAAAGAACAGTAAAGATTAAAGAGTTTTACAGTGGTCTTTTGAAGGTACCGTAAAAACGCAGTCATAAGTCTACCCTGCTCATAAGTCGGGGGGTATACTTTGGTACCAAAATTAGAGATTTTGAGTATGTTAGCTTCATAAGTCGAGTCAGAAATTTTCTGTTTACGAATTTCATAAACGGACGCCATTTTAAATGTACATGAAGTTGCGGTAGTATTCTATACATTGCACATGACGACACGCCGTTTCTGTTTGTTAGGTCCACTCACAATTGTGTCCTTATTCGTACGCCAATCACGCACTAGTTTCTCACTTATACCAAACGTTCAGCAGCACTGTTATTATTTAAATTCTCCACAAACTCTATCACACGTATTTTAAATGCATTGTCATAAGCCTGGCGTTTGCGTTTGCCAGGCATTTTCAAAGATTTATCGTAAGTCCAGTTGTGTTTTTGTTTATCTAATTAATAAATGGTTGCACTCAATAATCCACGATAGTAATTATCCACAAACTATTTTCCGCTTTTAATCCGATGAAACAATATTATCACTGTAATCCAATCTTTGTACTTTTAATCTGACTGTCAAAACAATTGATTAGTGTCTCGGTAAAATGTGTTTTTATAACAATGATTGACATTCCCAAGAGACCGCTAACTCCACCTTTTTCTCTGAAACAGTTTCAAAGGCGGAGCCATACACGTGCTCAAGCATAATGGGACGATTGCAAGCAAGTTACAAACACGCGATTGGTTAAGCATATCGCTTCTCTAAACAAAGGAATCCAATTTTGTCGGCGAGAAAGGTGTTCTTCATGGCTTTTTGACAGGAAACGGCTTTCCTTTGATGACGTCAAACTGTCGATTCACAAAAATTGCGAATTTTCGCGAGACTTTAAAGGATGTCCTTGATTCATGTTTACATGAACAGTAAAAAAACAACACCTGCTTACATGAAGACTTTGGATTAAATTATCAAAATAAAAACAAAAGTAATTGCAAACTGTGATTATATTAATTGGTAAGTATCAGTAAAATACGACGTTTTGTTAGTTGTAAATCAACGATTTTTTTTATACAACAACAACAACTATTGCCGCAGGGATCAATCTTCGTCGAATTTCATTATTTTTTTCATGGAATTTCATTATTTTTTTCATGGACCACCTCATAAGTCGATACCGGTTTTTTAATCAAATTTTGGAGGTAAGAAATCTCGACTTATGACTGCGTTTTTACGGTATTATGAGTTCTACATTCACCTTTTAAAGGACTGTTGAAATCAAAGAGTGTTTCATTCACCCTTTAAAGGATGGTAACGATCAACGAGTTTTTAATTCACCTTTTGAGGGATGGTTAAGATAGACGAAAGAGTGTAACATTCACCTTTTGAAGGACGGTAAAGATGAGAGAGTGCATGGTTTTGCAGTGAAGGATCCTGTACATGGCTCGGTAGCATTCCTGAATCTTTCCAGGGGCTTTAAAAGGGGGCCAGGGCTGGCCCTTGCCCTTGAAATTACCCTTCCTTCGTAAACTGAAAATCAGATCATAAAGTACCAATTGCAAATTGTTTCAAGACAAGGAATGAAAGAAAATTGTACATGTTTTAACGGTAAACTGATATTTGGACCATACATTATTTAATATGAATTGTTTTATGAGTAAGAGACACATAATTTCAATGTGTTTATAAGTCGATTTTATAACTTTATATTAGTTTTAAAATGTTAGAATTATTCACTTTGCATGTCGACTTGGATATCTGACAGAAATAGAATACAGACCACAGGTGGTTAGCGTGTTGCTGTGATATTAATTAATGAAAACATCATTTTGAATGATAAATAATCATATTATAACGAAAAATTAAATTTTATGAAAAAAATTCCTTATCAAATATATATATAACAAGGTATGCAACTCAAAATCACCCCAAAACGGGGTGCATTGCTTTGAACAGCCATATCTTCATCAATTGTGCAGCGATTTTCATGATCTCGGTCTTATTCAACGCAGAAACGAATTTCCTTTCTGGAAATGTGTATGTCTTGCAATATTTTTACAAATGCTGGGTCACTAATTGATGTTTTCACTAATTAATATCATAGCCACACGCTAACCACCTGTGATACAGACAAGTGGAGCATATATTATTTAATATGTATTGTTCATGAAAAAGACTTTGAACATTTTTTAAAGGCTTCATTTCTAACTGAAAGGTGCTGATAAGCAGCAAACAGCAAAAACCTGTACAGACTGCTATAATGGCTTTATGCTGGTTGCATAAAGCCATTTTTACTTTGCTTCTCTGCATGAAAGGGTTAAGTCAAGAGAATTCTCACAACTCTGTGTATCTGTCCATAGCTGACTGGAAGTCATTCTTGTATACGGATCTCAACAAGACGTGCACCGGATCAAACTCTGTCTCCCAAAGCTCATCTGGATATGCACAAATGATTTATTAGGAAATGATTAATTTACAGACACAATTAATATATGGAAATTATAAATATACATATATGATAAATCTTAGGAAGTGATTAATATTAGGAAATTATTGATAATAGCAAATGATTCATATCATAGGTGATTAATACAAGAGATGTGTTTGTCAGAAACACAATGGCCCCTATTGCGCCGCTTTGAAATAAAATTTAAATATATCACTTGGCAGGTTTAGAAATTATCTCCCTTTTAAAGCTTATTACTTCCCTTGGATTGTATTTTTTACTTTTGACCTTGAATGATGACCTTGACCTTGAACTTTCACCACTCAAAATGTGCAGCTTCATGAGATACACATGCATGCCAAATATCAAGTTGCTATCTTAAATATTGCAAAAGTTATGGCCAATGTTAAAGATTTCGGACGGACGCACAGACTGACGGACGGACAGACAGACAGACTTACGGACTGTTCAACTACTATATGCCACCCTAATGGGGGCATAAAAAGGAATTGATTCATATTAGGAAGTTAAACATATTAGAAAATGATTAATATTCAGAGAAGATTAATATTAAGAAATGATAACTATTAGGATATGACTATTAGGAAATCATTAATATTTAAAAATGATACATATTATGAAATTATTAATATTGGGAAATGATTGATATCATGAAATGATTAGCATAATGGATATATGGCAATAGTTTATATAGAAAAATGATGAATATCAGGAAACAACAAATATTTGGAAATAATTAATATTTGGAAATGATGAATATTAGGAAATGATATTATTAAGAAATGAATAATATTAGGAAATCAATTAATATTAGAATATGATTCATATACAACGTCCATGTTTAACTAAGAAATGAAGACAATCTGTTGCCAAAACCTTTGAGATAAATTCAGATATCTTGACAGGTAAATATGAAATCATAAACTACTGTAACAGGTTTTAGAATTTTTTATATTGAGATCTCCCCCCCCCCCCCCCCCCCCCCCCCCCCCCAAAATGACATCAAGCACTGGTTCTACCCAGAAAACAGACTTTAACAAGAGATTTCCAAGCAATATGGTCCCCTACCGGTGAAACTCCACCATTGTCAGTAAAAAAATTATTTTTTTATTTGTTGCAATAGCAACCACAATTTTTGATGTAGGAACAAAATGAAATGACGTGCATAATCTCCATATTGCCATCTATCCATGTTTCATGTTTCATGAAAAAATATGAAGAACTTTTAAAGTTATCGCAGGATCCAGAAGTGTGACGGACTGACAGACAGACGGAGTGCAAACCATAAGTCCCCTCCGGTTTCACCGGTAGGGGACAATAAGCCTGGTGCTTTTGATGCAATGCAGCTTAAATAAATATGTTTACACTAAACCACAAGATAAGCAACCTTTCGGAACATAGGTCCCCTGCTGCAGTCCTCCCCCGGGCTCGAAATTGGGCGCCTTGAAATAGGAGATATCCTTGAGCGTGGGCTCGAACAGGTCCTTCCCGTGCCCTGTCATCCCCGATTTCTCAGGCATCTGAATTGTTAACATATACTTCACCCTATAGAAGCCAATACAAATAATGTAGAAATAAATGTTTCATCATCCTATTACTGTACATTTTATGTATTTGTTTGGACTACAAATAAAAATAAATCACCATTTTTTAAAGATATTGTATGTTCAAATTTTGCTATTGCTTTATAACGCAAGTGTGTAAGGCCCTGAGTTGGTACATGAATAAGCTTGTTTCTTATCTATTGGTGTATTGTTGTTGATTTATTGTGCGTACACAGTGAAATTTACAAGTTTTTTATGTATGTGCATACTAGCCTAACTAAAAAATGTTGTCTTTAATGCTTATACCAGGTCCATGAGCTGGCTGTGCTGGCGGTCGGCCACAAACAGCAAGGTGGCCATCTCTAGACGTGTCAGCTCCTTGTCTTCCATGCCTGAAAGAGGGGGAGAAGAATGTCCGTAATGTGAAACATAGAAATGTTTGATGAAAATATATAAGTTTTATGAGGTGCAACCTCTTTTTATAGCTTATATGCAAGTGTTAAAAGGCCCTTGAATCAGTATGTATAAAACTAATTTTTTAGTATAATATTAAACTAGAGTCATCAAATATGTCCAATAGGCTCATTTACATTTTGGAATTACACATAATAAAGATTGAATGGACTCCCTTAAGCCATTCTTGTGAAACTCGCTTAACGAAAATCTTTAACCCTTTGAACGCTGGAACCGGATTTTGAAGGCCTTTGCGAACAGTTTGGATCCAAATGAGATGCCACAAAACGTGGCGTCTCATCAGGATCCAAACTGTTTGCTATTCTGATTTTTTGAAAAAAAATCGAAGAAAATGCTAATTGTAGAAATTTAGCAGACAACAGTTTAGCAGACGACAAATTTCCCAGCATGCAAAGGGTTATCCTAGCTCAGAGAATGGCTCCGACACAAACAAGGCGGGTATAATAATTTGACTTTTCCACTTAAAAGTTTTGCAAAACATGAGGGTTCAGGAACCAAAGAGATGAAAAAAGGCCCATGGGAGGCATAATACCATGCTACAGTAGTCTGTGTTTTACAATTGCCCACTGTTTCTTTTCAGCAGTGTATGAAAAGGGAAATTATACGCAGCAGTCAGTTGTTACGAAAATAAATATTCACCTAAATATGTCCGTATATGCAGCAGCATGGTGAAAAATTGCAAAACACCCTCAACAATGGCCAATTCTTGTTCCTTTTCCATTTTGTAGATCCTGGCCCCAGGTTCTGGATTGAATGACAACCAGTCACTAATGTGAAACCTACAATTGGGAAAAATGGGAACTAGGCTGTAAATTATAATAAATGTGAAACCTGCAAATTGGATTTAATAGAACCAGTCGCTTATGCGAAACCTGGAAATGGGCTCAAATGAGAACCAGACGCTTATGTGAAACCTGGATATAGGATAAATTGAGAACAAATCTGCAATGTGAAAGCCTGCAAATGGAATTAAAATTGAACAATGGCTGTTTGTAAAACATGCATGCCCCCCATATGGGCTGTCAGTTGTAGTGGCAGCCATTGTGTGAATACGTTTTTTGTCACTGTGACCTTAACCTTTGACCTAGTGACCTGAAAATCAATAGGGGTCATCTGCCAGTCATGATCAATGTACCTATGAAGTTTCATGATCCTAGGCCTTATTATTCTTGAGTAATCATCAGGAAACCATTTTATGTTTCAAGTCACTGTGACCTTGACCTTTGACAGTGACCTGAAAATCAATAGGGGTCATCTGCCAGTCATGATCAATGTACCTATGAAGTTTCATGATTCTAGGCGTAAGCATTCTTGAGTTATCATCCAGAAACCATTTTAGATATTGCAAAACTTTAACCAAGGTTAAAGTTTTGGACAAACACAATTAATGAATCACTGTGATCTTGACATTTGACCTAGTGACCTGAAAATCAATAGGGGTCATCTGCCAGTCATGATCAATGTTCCTATGAAGTTTCATGATCATAGGCATAAGCATTCTTGAGTTATCATCAGGAAACCATTTTACTGTTTCGAGTCACTGTGACCTTGACCTTTGACCTAGTGACCTGAAAATCAATAGGGGTCATTTGCCAGTCATGATCAATATACCTATGAAGTTTCATGATCCTAGGAGTAAGCATTCTTGAGTAATCATCCGGAAACCATTTTACTATTTCAAGTCACTGTGACCTTGACCTTTGACCTAGTGACCTGAAAATCAATAGCCCCATCTGCCAGTCATGTTCAATGTACCTATGAAGTTTCATGATCCTAGGCATAAGCGTTATTGAGTTATCATCAGGAAACCATTTTACTGTTTCGAGTCATTGTGACCTTGACCTTTGACAGTGACCTGAAAATCAATAGGGGTCATCTGCCAGTCATGATCAATGTACCTATGAAGTTTCATGATCCTAGGCGTAAGCATTCTGGAGTTATCATCCGGAAACCATTTTAGATATTGCAAAACTTTAACCAAGGTTAAAGTTTTGGACAAACACAATTAATGAATCACTGTGACCTTAACCTTTGACCTAGTGACCTGAAAATCAATAGGGGTCATCTGCCAGTCATGATCAATGTTCCTATGAAGTTTCATGATCCTAGGCATAAGCATTCTTGAGTTATCATCCGGAAACCATTTTTCTGTTTCGAGTCACTGTGATCTTGACCTTTGAACTAGTGACCTGAAAATCAAAAGGGGTCATTTTCCAGTCATAAATCGATGTACCTATGAAGTTTCATGATCCTAGGCATAAGCATTCTTGAGTTATCATCCAGAAACCATTTTACTATTTCGAGTCACTTTGACCTTGACCTTTGACCTAGTGACCTGAAAATCAATAGGGGTCATCTGCTAGTCATGATCAATGTACCTATGAAGTTTCATGATCCTGGGCCTAAGCATTCTTGAGTTATCATCAGGAAACCATTTTACTATTTTGGATATTGCAAAAGTTTAACCTAGTGACCTGAAAATCAATAGGGGTCATCTGCCAGTCATGATCAATGTACCTATGAAGTTTTATGATCCTAGGCCTAAGAGTTCTTGAGTTATCATCCGGAAACCATCTGGTGGACGGACGGACCGACTGACATGAGCAAAACAATATACCCCCTCTTCTTCGAAGGGGGGCATAAAAAGTCTGAAATGGTAAACCTAGAAATGGAATAAATGTGAACCAGTCGCTAAAGTGAAACATTGAAATGGGATTTAATGAGAACCAGTCTGTAATGTGATGACTAGAAATGGGATAAAATGAGAACCAGTCACTGATGTGAACACTGGGAAATGGGAATTTAATGACTAGTTGATAATGTCAAAACCTGAAAATGGGATATAATAAGAACCAGTCAATAAAGTGAAACCTAGAAATGGGATAAAGTGAAAACCAGTCCATAATATGACACCTAAGAATGGGTTAATGAGAAACAGTCTAAAATGTGAAACTGGCAAATGAAATTAAATGAGAACCATTCTGTTAATCTGGCAAATGGTATTAAATGACATTCAGTCAGTTATGTAAATCCTGTTTGTGGAATTTTATGAGAACTAGTCGCTAACGTGTAACATGCAAATGGGATGACATGATAAACAAGATGTGTTTGTGAAACAATATGTCCCCCCCCATATATTTGACATTTGACCTTGAAGGATGGCCTTGACCTTTACCTTTCACCACTCAAAATGTGCAGCTCCATGAGATACTCATGCATGCCAAATATAAAGTTGCTACCTTCAATATTGCAAAAGTTATGGCCAATGTTAAAGTTTGACGCAAACCAACAAACAGACAGGGCAAAAACACTATGTCCCATAGTAAAGACTGGGGGAAATAAACATTCAGCCATGTAAAACTTGGAAATGGGATTGAACGACAACCAGTCTGAAATATGAAACCTAAAAAAATTGACTTAAATGAGAACAAGTGAAACCTGGATACATCTGTAATGAAAACCAGTCTGGATTGTAAAACCTGGAAACCGGATTAAATGAGGACAAGTAACTAAAGTGAAACCTGGAAAAGAGATAAAATAAGAACAAGTGTGTAAAGTGAAGCCTGCAAATATGATAAATTGTGAACCAGTCTGGATTGTAAAATCTGAAAATGGGATTAAATGAGTACCAGTCTGTAATGTCAAATCTAGAAATGGGATTAAATTAGACCCAGTCGCTAATGTAAAACCACTTATTTCTCATAACATAAAAAAAAATTGTCAAAGATTCTTTGCATTATTTATTCAATTGTCAAAGATTCTTTGCATTATTTTTTCTACAAACAACCAAAAACAGTAACTTGGTAATTCAAAATTTACCTGTCTATCACAGTCTGAACGAAATAGTCTGGATCCAGTCTACAAGCACACACCTACAAGAGAACCAAGTTATTTGCAACTTCTTGTAAATGGGTGAAAGGACCTAGCATTCCGTTAAGGGTACAGTAATTACTCTATGTTTTCGGACACTTAAAAATAATTTTTTTTAAATATGTCCGAAAACTTAGATATAAAAAATATTCACAAAATACAGGTGTCAGTAAACTTAAGAGTCGAAATTTGAAGTGACCGAAAATAGCGTCAATGTATCAACGACTCCCGGTAATGGCACACGCTTGTAAAATACCATGCCGTATAATATAAACGAGAGGGCCAAGATGGCCCTAGTTCGCTCACCTGAGAGGAGTCGGTTCATTCAATCTTTACCTAATGTCAAACATGACCTAGATATTGACCAGACAAACATCCTGGTCAAGTTTCATCATTATTGAACCAAAACTCTTGCGTAGGGAGTGTTTTTGTTTTTGTAAGATTTGAAATGGTGACCTATATTTTTAGTTGACCCCCCAAACATCAAACTTTGCTTAAAAGGATTTCGTATAATATAATGAAAATTTGGACAATCTAAGGGCAATAATTATGGCATTAATTATGTGATTTTGCTCATCATCAAACTTGACTGAGATCTTTCAGCAACTTTGATAAAGAATGCTTGAGAAATGTGAATGCTAGAGTGTTTACAAACCAAATGTGGACGGACGGACAGCGGACAAAGACCAATCCTAAAACCTTTTATGGTCAGTTGAAAAGACTTGTTGTTCACCGATCTAAGCCATTTTCCAACTTGTCAAATCAATAAAACCAATGTATTGACTAAGTTTCACGATGATTAGGCAAAAAATGTGACTTCTATAGTGTTCCATCACAAGGTTTCTCTCTATATAGTCACATAAGAAAAACTGCCCCACCCCCCCTGGCAACCATGTCTATTGACCCATCGGGACCATTTGCAAACTCATCTGAGATATATATAAAAATCTATGCACCAAGTTTTATGATGATTGGGCAAAAAATGTGACTTCTAGAGTGTTCACAAGCTTTTTTTTACTATATAAATATAAGAAAACGGCCCCCCCCCCCCCCCCCCGGCAGCCATGTTATTCAACTGACCAGAACCATTTTCCAACTCAACTCTCGTATCAAGGAAACAAATGTTCTGACCGAATTTCATGAAAATTGGGCAAAAAATGTGACTTCTAGAGTGTTCACATGTTTTCACTATATACATATAGAGAAAAATTGCTCCGCCCACTGGCGGCCATGTTTTTTCACCGATCTGGACCATTTTCGAACTTGTCCGAGAAATCAATAAAACCAATCTTTTGACCAACTTTCGTGATGATTGGGCAAAAATTGTGACTTCCAGAGTGTTTACAAGGTTTCTCTATAGCCAAATAAGGAAAACTGCCCTGCCCACTGGCGGCCATGTTTTTAACGGACCGGAACCACTTTTGAACTCAACCAACATATCATAAAGACAAACAAAGTGGTTACAAGTTTTTTCTTTTTTTTGACCTAGTGACCTAGTTTTTGACACGGCACGACCCAGTTTCGAACTCGACTGAGATTTCATTGGGATGAAGCTTCTGACAAAGTTTCATAAAGATCGGACAATAAATGTGGCCTCAAGAGTGTTTACGAACAAATATTAACGGACGGACGGACGACGGACAAAGACCGGTCACAAAAGCTCACCTGAGCAATCAGGTGAGCTAAATACAGTTATATATGTTTTCACTGCATTTTAAATAATTTTAAATGCTTAATTTATTCGACAGAAAGTTACTTCAAGGTTGTACTCTGACCAACGAGTTCAAAGATGAGCATGTGATTTACCGATACTCGCTAGTATGAACCTGTAATTAATGGAATAAAAAAGCAAACTATGAATTCTGTGTTTGTTCATTTCCGATAGTTGTAGTCTAACACCTTCCATTGTTCATAAAACTTGTAATAGGGTGCATCACACTTTGAAGCGTTTATTATTTATCACAGTTATTTTACCGAGAAAGGGTAGTAGTACAATGGTACTACGGTAGTACCATTGCGGTAGATTATTGAACTGTTAATTGGCACTACCCCTGGTAATTGTCATAATGCTTATGCTATCAGGCGAAACCATTGTTTAATACCAGTTTACAAAGTTATTTACCCAATAACACAAATGTAATGGTCTGTTGCCTGCTATGTTTTATGATGTTAATCTGGTTGTAAAAGCCCATGATCAAAGTGTCATTAGATATCGAAAACAGGACCGAAATTTGGTAAAATAGCGCTGTAAAATATACTGTCCAAAAACTAAGAGACATTAATTATGGACAAAAACTCGTGTGTCCGAAAATTAAGTCACAAAAAATAATTTAATTATTTTTGCTAAAAAAACGGGTGTCCGAAAACATAGAGTAATTACGGTAATAATGAAGCAAAAAATCATTGAAACAGTCAGACATTTGCAAAGGTAAAATTGAACGTTTGGAACAAAAAGCATGATTTAGAGGCAAATTCTTTAAGAAAGGGGTCTAAATTAGGCCTTGGGTAAAGAAAAATGCAATGGCCTGCATGAGGTAAATGTCTGCTTCCACCAAAAGGTAAAATTTAAATTTTAAAATAAAAGCAACCTTTTTAAATAAATTTTATTGAATAGAGGTACTTATTAAGGTCAGTGGTAAAGAAAACAAGAGGGCCTGTAAGGCCGAAAGTCACTCACCTGAGATAACAAGATATTATTGGGACAAATCTTCTGACCAAGTTTCATGAATATCGGAAAATAAATGTGGCCTCTAGAGTATTTACAAGGTTTTACTATAGCCATATAAGGAAAAATGCCCCTCCCCTGGCGGCCATGTTTTTCAACCAACCGGCATCATTTTCGAACTCATCCAAGATATTATTGATATGAATCTTCTGACCAAGTTTTATGAAGATCAGACAATAAATGTGGCCTCTAGAGTGTTAACAAGATTTTACAATAGCCATATATAGCCATATGAGGAAAAATGCCCCGCCCCTTGGCAGCCATGTTTTTCAAGCAAACGTAACCATTTTCGAACTCAGTCAAGATATCATTGAAACCAATCTTCTGACCAAATTTCATAAAGATTGGACAATAAATGTGGCCTCTAGAGAGTTAACAAGGCAAATGTTGACGCCGCACAACGGACAAAAAGCGATCACAAAAGCTCACCATGAGCACGTTGTGCTCAGGTGAGCTAAAAAAGCCCTGACCTGCATGAGATAAATATTAAAATAGGGGAATAAAAGAATGATTTGAAGAAATTTTCTTAGATAAAAGGGCCTTATTTAGGCCACTGGATAAGACACAAACTCTGACCTGCATAAGGTAAATGTCAGCGTCCACCATTGAGTAGCAGAAGTGGCACTGGACGTAGGTCATGGGTTGACCTTTGATCTGGAGGCCGTTACGCACCCACATGTTGCTGTAGATCTCAGCTGTGGCTACCTGTGGGGCAATCGCTTGCTTAATTAAAATCAATTAAATTTATTTATGACCTAGGTCATGGGTTGACCTTAGATCTGGAGGTCATAACGCACCCACATGTTGCTGTAGATCTCAGCAGGAAGACACCGTTTTTATGATAATTTAGTTATCAAGGAAGTCTCTTATTAGCATGAATCAAGTTAAGGCTGAAAATTGTTGTTCCTGATAAGTAGCATAGATAAAGTTAAGGCTGAAAGTTGTTGTTCCTGATAAGTAGCATAGATAAAGTTAAGGCTGAAAGTTGTTGTTCCTGATTAGCCTGTGGGGACTGCAAAGCCTAACCTGGGGAGACATTTATGAACATGCAATAAACCCCCTTTTCACAGAGCAAGGCTCTGAAATAAATCAACACCATTTAAATACAATTAAATATACCTTACTTTTCCAACAATAAAACAAGAGCTGTCACCATAGGATGACTTATGCACCCTATAAACGCTTGGTAGAAGTTATGAGCTTTTTTCGAAACCTAAACGCAGATTTTGAAACCTAAACGCGGACCCTTAGTTCAAGGTCAAGGTCACAGGGGTCAAAATTTGTGTGCGTATAGAAAGGCATTGTTCATATATACATGCATGCCAAATATGAAATTGCTATCTGAAGCGACATAGAAGTTATGAGCATTTTTCGAAATCTAAACGCAAAGTGTGACGGACAGACGGACAGACAGTCCGATCACTATATGCCCTCCTTTGGGGGCATAAAAATGTCTTAGAATATCAAAATAAATCAGAAAACCACATAAACTAGAGAGCGGACACCATGCTAAATCCTTGAAATACACTAAGTGACCCCGTGACCTAGTTTTTGACCCAGCATGACCCATATTCGAACTTGACCTAGATATTGTCTTGATACAACTTCTGACCAAGTTTGGTAAAGATCAGATGAAAACTACTTCAATTAGAGAGCGAACACCATGCTTAATCCTTGGAATGCACTAAGTGACCCTGTAACCTTGTTTTTGACCCGGCATGACCCATATTCAAACTTGACCTAGATATTGTCTTGGTACAACTTCTGACCAAGTTTGGTAAAGATCAGATGAAAACTACTTCAATTAGAGAGCGGACACCATGCTTAATCCTTGAAATGCACGTAGTGACCCTGTGACCTAGTTTTTGACCTGGCATGACCCATATTCGAAACTTGACCTAGATATTGTCTAGATACAACATCTGACGTTTGGTAAATATCGGATGAAAACTATTTGAATTAGAGAGTGGACAGGAAAAGTGTGACAGACGGACAGACAGACAGACAGACTGACAGACAGACTGACAGACTGACAGACAGAGCGAAAACCATAGACCCCCTTTTCTTCGAAAGGGGGCATAAAAATCCACATAAAACACAATTTAACTTAATGTACCAGATTTCTTGATATAAAAGAAGTAATTTATATAAATAACCTCCAACATTGTTACAAACAAGACTCTTGAAACCAAAATGCTTGGTAAGCTCGGTTTAAAGAAAAAATGTGTTGATCACGATGTACGTTTTAATGTAATCCTTCCGTTCTAGAACGTGAACCTTATTTGCTCCAGAAATTTCCATTTATGTGGACAAACCGACAGACCAACATACAAACCTACAAACCGACAGATTGACTCCAATTGATCCATTTCAGGGCCTACTCTACCTATTGCCAAATTATCCAATGGCTACAAATAAAGAAATTGGATAGATAAGTTTCTGTTTGGCTTCTAAATCACCCATAATTTTAAAAAATAATAAGAATTAAGACACAAACAAGGTGTGTTTGTAAAACACTATGCCCCTCCCCCATATATTTGGCCTTTGACCTTGAAGGATGACCTTGACCTTTCACCACTTAAAATGTGCAGCTCGATGCATATGAGAAGTTGTTACTAAGTTATAGTGTAAATTAAATTAGCAATTTTGACCCATGACCTTAAAGGATAATCTTGACCTTGACCTTTCACCACTCAAAATGTGCAGCTCCATGAGATACACATGCATGCCATAAATGAAGTTGCTATCATCAATATTGCAAAATGAAGTTATAGTGTATATTAACTGAGCAATTTTGACCCATATATTTGACCTTTCACCTCGAAGGATGACCTTGACTTTGACCTTTCACCACTCAAAATGTGCAACTCCTTGAGATACACATGCATGCCAAATATGAAGTTGCTATCTTCAATATTGCAAAAGTAATGGCAAATGTTAAAGTTTGACGCAAACCAACAAACCATCAAAACAACAAACAAACCAACAGACAGGGCAAAAACAATATGTTCCCCAGTATAGACAGGGGGACATAAAAAGAAAAATTTGGCTATCCACAATATTGAGCCAGACAGACCCTTCTCTCAATGAAAAGATATAACACCAAGATGATCTGCTGCCTCTATTACCTGTATCTGCAGAACGTGAATGAGCAAAGTCTTGAGCATGCGTTCTGGAGGTACTACTGCCAGAAGATCCTGATGCTGATACTGGACAGCCTGCACCATGAACGTGGCCAGGTAGCGATGGAGGGGCAGGTGGAACGTCAACTGCAGGGGGTTGGGCTGTAAAAGAAAACCTGGCAGAGTAAAGGCAAGGTAGCGATGGCGGGGCAGGTGGAACATCAACTGCAGGAGGTTGGGCTGTAAAAGAACATGGCAGAGTATAGGCCAGGTAGCAATGGAGGGGCAGGTGGAATGTCAACTGTAGTGGATTGGGCAGTAAAAGAACATGGCAGAGTATAGGCAAGGTAACGATGGAGGGGCAGATGGAACGTCAACTGTAGGGGGTTGGGCTGTAAAATAACATGGCAGAGTATAGGCCAGGTAGCGATGGAGGGACAGGTGGAACGTTAACTGCAGGGGGTTGGGCTGTAAAAGAACATGGCAGAGTATAGGCCAGGTAGCGATGGAGGGGCAGGTGGAACGTTAACTGCAGGGGGTAGGGCTGTAAAAGAACATAGCAGAGCATAGGCCAGGTAGCGATGAAGGGGCAGGTGGAACGTTGACTGCAGGGGGTTGGGCTGTAAAAGTACATGGCAGAGTATAGGCCAGGTAGCGATGGAGGGGCAGGTGGAATGTCAACTGCAGGGGGTTGGGCTGTAAAAGAACATGGCAGAGTATAGGCCAGGTAGCGATGGAGGGGCAGATGGAATGTCAACTGCAGGGGGTTGGGCTGTAAAAGACAAGGCATAATATGTAAACAACCATTTAGTCCAGACATGGTAAAACAAATAATAAAAATAAAAAATGCTTGAAAATAAATCAAGGACAATTGATGTCTTCTGAATATTCAGGGGATTAAATTAGTGTTTTTTTATTGATTTTGTTTAGTATTTTTTATCCTTTTTCATTACCAGTATTCAAATGACACTTGAAATACCCAATTAACAGGCATTAATAACAAGCTCTCATATCTCATGCCGAGTGATATTATATAACAAATTATATTACTTTATCTATATGTTAAACCTGAAGAAGTCTCGGGATGTTCTTACATTGGTAGACTCCTTGCATGAGATGGCATCAAACCAGTCTTGAAGTGATTCCTGACAGGCCTGTATCATGTTTTTCGTCACATAGTACGAGTTCTGAAAAAAACAATTCACAGCTGATTTAAACAAGAGCACCGCATAGCCGGTGCCAACGCTCGACTGCGGGTGCAGTTTTGAATAAATGTAAGCTTGTCAGAAGAATATTAGGTCACAGTGACTATGACCTTTGACCTAGTGACCCAAAAATGGGTGTGGCCTGTAGAACTCATCAAGCTGCAGCTACATATGAGGTTTCAATGTTCAAAAGGTTAAAAAATGTTAAGGTTTACGCACGGTGGACGGCGGACAACAAGCTGGCTATGACAATACCCCGGGTTTTCTCCAAAAACAGCCCAGCTAAAAACATGTTTTTCGTCACATAGTACGAGTCCTGGAAAAACACTTCACAGCTGATTTAAACAAGAGCACCGCCTTGCGGGTGCAGACCGCTCATCTATTTTCTTTTTAAAGGTGAAGGGACTCTCATTTTCAATCACAAAGGAGGGAGGAGTGGAGTGAATGGGGTGTATAGTGTGGGGTTGTGGACATTTATTACATTATCTTCCAAAAAAGCGAAAAAAAAAAAAAAAAAAATCGGGGGGGGGGGGGGGGGGGGGGGGGGTTGGAGGGGCGATGGGGGGGGGGGGGGGGGTTTGGGTGCGATGGTTGGACGGTATTTCAAACATAACAGTTTAAAAAAAAAAAATGGGAGGGGGGGGGGGGTATAGTGTGAGGGGGGGGTAATTTGTGAGATGATCTTAAAAAAAAAAAAAAATTGGGGGGGGGGGGGTGGGGGGGTGGGGGGGGATATAGTGTGAGTGTGTGGTGGTCATGTGTGAGATGATCTTAAAAAAAAAAAAAAAAAAAAAAAAAAAATTAGGGGGGGGGGGGGAGGGGGGGGAGGGGGGGGAGGGCACGGGGGATGGTTTGGGTGGAGTCTATTGTGGTATGTCAGGTAAGAGTAGTTTCATCAAAGTATCAATCAAATCTAATCATAAATAAAGAAGTTATGGCAATTTTAGCAAAATTTAATAATTTGACCTTGAGAGTCAAGGTCATTCAAAGGTCAAAGTAAAATTCAAGTTGCCAGGTACAGTAACCTCATGATAGCATGTAAGTATTTGAAGTTTGAAAGCAATAGCCTTGATACTTAAGAAGTAAAGTGGATCGAAACACAAAATTTAACCATATATTAAAAGTTACTAAGTCAAAAAAGGGCCATAATTCCGTAACAATGACAACCAGAGTTATGCAACTTGTCCTTTTACTGTACCCTTATGATAGTTTGTGAGTGTTCCAAGTATGAAAGCAATATCTATGATACTTTAGGGGTAAAGTGGACCAAAACATAAATCTTAACCAAATTTTCAATTTTCTAAGTATAAAGGGCCCATAATTCCGTCCAAATGCCAGTCAGAGTTACATAACTTTGCCTGCACGGTCCCCTTATGATAGTTCATAAATCTTGCAAGTATGAAAGCAATAGCTTTGATACTGTAGGAATAAAGTGGACCTAAACACAAAACTTAATCAAATTTTCAATTTTCTAAGTATAAAAAGGGCACATAATTCTGTCAAAATGCCAGTCAGAGTTACATTACTTTGCCTGCACAGTTCCCTTATGATAGTTAGTAAGTGTTGCAAGTATGAAAGCAATAGCTTTGATGCTTAAGGAATAAAATGGACCTAAACACAAAACTTAACCAAAATTGTCAATTTTCTAAGTATAAAAAGGGCACATAATTCTGTCAAAATGCATGCCAGAGTTATCTAACTTTGCCTGCCTAGTCCCCTCATGATAGTAAGTAAGTGTACCAAGTTTGAATGCAATAGCATTGATACTTACTGAGAAAAGTGGAACTAAACGCAAAACTTAACCAAAATTTTCAATTTTTTAAGTATAAAAAGGGCACATAATTCTGTCAAAATGCACGCCAGAGTTATCTAACTTTGCCTGCCCAGTCCCCTCATGATAGTAAGTAAGTGTACCAAGTTTGAATGCAATAGCATTGATACTTTCTGAGAAAAGTGGACCTAAACGCAAAACTTAACCGGACGCCGACGCCAACGCCAACGCCGACGCCGACGCCAAGGTGATGACAATAGCTCATAATTTTTTTTCAAAAAATAGATGAGCTAAAAACGTTAAACATTTTTGATTGCATATTTGTTAAGATTAAATTAATTGTACTAGAGATCTAAAGCTTAAGTTCATAATTTAAAAGTTTGTTGGATACGGGTCCTGGAAATACAATTTACAGCTGTGTTGCCATTGGGTAGTGGGTATTGTGTCCCCCTAGTGACCAGGGGTCATGGGATTGATACCCACAGTGGGAGCATTCTTCGATCTCCCTAAAACATACCAAGTACTGGTTCTACCCAGGAAACAGATTCGAGGCATTTCAATCAGCCATAGGCTTTCAATGCAAACAAGCTTAAATAAACAATGACTATCTATGATTCAAGTTTTAAAGGCTTCATTTCCAACCCTAAGGTAATGATGAGCAGCAAACAGCATAAAACCTGAACAGACTGCCAGTTATTCGCAGGCTGTTCTGGTTTTATGCTGTTTGCATAAAGCCATTTTCACTTTGCTTTTGAGTGGGAAAGGGTTAAAGCTGCTCTACCTCTCGTCTGAGATGGGATATCAGAGACCACATGGGTGAGGCAGAGATCTCCAGCTCAGCAGAGAAGGCAGCGTAGTAGGTGTCTGGCTCGAACTCTACGTGCTGGTGTAGCTCTCGGGTGTTCAGATTCATTCCTGAAATAACAACAGCAGACATAAAGGATTTATTGTATCTATTTTTCAGCAAAAAAAAACACAACTAAACTTCCCAATTTTAGTCAAAACAACAAAACACACAACTAAACTTCCCAATTTTAGTCAAAACATATTTTTCCTAAGAAAATCCAAAGCCCTCTGGCCCCATTCCATAAAGTGGTAAAAATTAAAAATAAAACACTGGCACTCACCAAGAAAATATGACAGAAAGTCATGTAACATTTGACAAATTATTCATGATTGGTAAACTGGGATGTCAATTTCCACCAATGAAATGGGTCATGTGAAAAGGGGGTTTAATGCATATGTCATCCCAGATTAACCTATGCACTCCGCACAGGCTAATCAGGGACGAAACTGTCAGCATAAACTGGATTTTTGCTAAGAAGAGACTTTCTGTAAAGAAAAAAATAATAAAAGTAGAAAGTGTTGTCTCTGATTAGCCTGTGCAGACTGCACAGACTGATCTGGGACTACACTTTACGCACATGCATGAAAACCCCTTTTCTAAGAGAATGGTCCATATTTATTAGTATTCACCCACCTTGAAAATATGACAGAAAGTCGAGCCACATCGTTACGAGCTTCATATCAGAAAGGAACTTGTACGCGATGTCCTCGTGTGACAGTAGGTTAATCAGGTCACTGATGATGGGCCAATAGCAGTGGTCCTTCATTGACTCGTGGCTGCAGTCCACCACTTGGTGGAAGTTCTGATGTAAGTCTAAGGAGCCACATAAAAAAGGAACATTCATGAAATACAATATTTGTATGCTGAATTTGTATACTAGTTTGTTTGTGTTTTTTTCATTGCATTTCTAATTTTTATTTCTATTTGTAGTAATTAGGACCTTGATGAGGTTACATGAATAGATCTTATATTGAAAATTCATTTAATTCAATGTTGTGAATGCTTAATTTTTATTGGTTTTCAGGTTGTATTATACATGTAGTTTTTCTCTTTTTTTCTCTAATTTTAGTAGTCACATATTTAGAGTAATGTGCGAAATGATTAAACTTAGTTGTCATACAACTAATACACAAAATCTCTTTAAGGTTGTTATTCCACTGACCATACAGTAACTACTGCTTTGGCACACAACACCAGCACAGGCTAATCTGGGAGGACACTACACTTATTCATTAAAGGGGCCTTTTCACAGATTTTGGCATGTTTTGAAGTTTGTCATTAAAGGGGCATTTTTACAGATTTTGGCATGTTTTGAAGTTTGTCATTAAATGCTTTATATTGATAAATGTAAACATTAAATTTTTAAAGCTCCAGTAAAAAATCAAAAATAAAATTTAAAAAAGGAAAAAAAAGTAGCCCGCACCAGGCTCGAACCAGTGAACCCCGGAATCCTGAAGTAAAAATGCATTAGCCAACTGAGCTATCCTACCAAGCATACATAAGATTAAACGACAACAACAGAACTCTCCAAATTATTCAATCGTTTCGCGTTGCAACGCTTTATAATTTTTAGGTTTTTAAATCGTCAAAAGATGCATATAATGGCTATGTTATACCATGGCAAATGTTCAGTAATACTGTTTCCTCACAAATATCACAACTAATCCGAAAATTTGTGAATCTGAAAAAAATAAATCAATTTTGTCAATTTACCAAACCGTGAAAAAATCCCATTAAACCCAATTTTTCCTGAACGAGGCTTATATGATCTCGTGTTACAACCCGTAGCATCCCCTCCCCCACAACCCACCTTGAAGCGTGCTGTCAGTAAGTATCTGCTCCATCATGTTCTTCAGGCTGACAATAAGCACGTATAGGAGGTTGTACTCCTGGACCATCTGACACGCCAGGGTCTCCGTGGAGAACAGCTGAACACTGATGTGGACCACTCGATTGGCCACTGTCTGGCGGTCCAGCGCCTTTACTAGCACGCGTGATATCCGGCTGTAGTGCTGGATGAAAGCTCGGGTGAATGCTTCCTGCAACAAGAGATGATAGTAAAACAAGCAATCCAAGTTATTTTTTCAAACATTTTTATTTGCCTAGTTGAACCTAATTGGATTGAAGATATTGATTTGCAGTTTTTAAAACAGTTTGAATTTGTTATATATCTTAACAGGTTCTAAACTTGGGCTATTTTTTACTAAAACAAGCATGCTTACAGGCTTGCAGCCAAGTATTGAATTTTGCAAGGTTCAGGAGATATTTTGCATAACCCTGCGGCCCTAACAATAGAGAATGTTGTCAAAGGTTAGGTGACACACGTAATGACCTTTGATGTGGGGCAAGTGGGGATAATATACGTGAATGACTGCACGCGCTACAGTGCGCTTTTGATAAAAGAGCAAACTGCGCTTTTCAAATCCTAGTTGCAGCACAGTTAAACCTTTCCTGTAAGACAGAAAGTGAAAATGGCTATATGCAACCAGCAACTAGAATAGCCTGCGAGTAACTCGCAGTCTGTTCAGGCTTCATGCTATTTGCTGCTCATTTGTATCTAAGGGTTGGAAATGAAGCCTTTAAAACTTGATTCGAGTAAAAAGGGCTTTAATTTACTTTGATTATCTCAGAGACTACAAACGCCTATCTGAGAGAGAAAGAGTTAAAAAATTAAGCAATTCACTTTAGTTTAAACCTATTTTTTTAGCTTGATTGCATAGAAAGCCTAAGGCTTATTTGAAACGCTCATGAGTCCGTTTCCTGGGACTAAAACCAGTACTTGGTGTGTCTGGGGGAGATCTAACCAACCCTCCCACAATTAGGATCAAACCCGTGATCTCCGGATTGCTAGGCGGACACCATATCCAATATGCCACGGCAACTTACTTTGTATCTAAGATCTGGCAGCAGACTCAACAGGAGGGTCACGATCTTCTGAGGAAATTCAAATTTCACCGTCCAGAATACAAGCTCCTCCAGGAACGTCTTGTGGACGAGCTTCTGGTTCAATCCAGGTATATCTGAATACACAGAAAACAATATTCTTTATTGATTATACCAGACATATGTGGAATAAAGATGAAGATTATCATGAAATCAGATTACTTAATTACCTCAAATGGAAAGAAAAATATGCCGATCTAAACGTTTATATTCATTAATACCTAGACAAACTGAAAACATGATAATTTCTAATTAATAAAATGTTTTTTTTATAGCAGACTTGCATCTTGTCGTAAAGTGAAAACTTAAATTCGATGAATAGACTAGTCCAAAAGCATAGGCTAATCTGGGACAACAAATGCATTAAGCCCCGTTTTCCCACAGCAAATCAGTGCAAGTACTTACCGTCCAGCTCATCAAATCCTCGAGGATACTGGAGGGAATCCACGGCAGCCTCATAGTCCCGCTTGCTCTTCATGTAGAAACTGTTAGACGCCTCTGCTTCACCTGAAAACATATTTCAACATGCATATGATGGAACAGTGTTTTTTCACCATTTTGGAATTGGGGCCGGGTCCCTTTGAATTGGGAAAATTTGATGCGTTTTGACTAAAATTGGGAAATTAGTGTTGTTGCTGTTATTCTACGAAATGCTTTAAATTGAGAATAAAAGTGTTTTCAGTATTTTTTTTACTAAGGTTAAATTTATATGACTGGATGGGAGACGAACAAAATGTTGAAAAAAAAAAGTTTTTTTTTTTTAAACTTTCAATTAGGATTTTTTAGGTCCCATTGGGAAAAATATATACTTTTTTCCATTGGGAATGGGTCCGGATACCGGACCTGATTTTTAAAGAAAACAAGCAACTTCGTTGAATTGATATCCCCAGCCATATAAAAAAAATTATGGATGGGTGTAGAACTAAAAGAAAAGGTATAAGTGAAGGGTTGTGCATTTTGTCAATTATTTTTTTTAACTCATTTGTACCTGTAATTTCGAAGTTCAAAGATGTAAACATAATTCTGGAAAAAATGATGGTCAGTTAAGGGGTTTTAGCGTACGACCTTACATGAAGCATTTGTGTAACCTTGACCCTTGATGTGAATCGTATGACCTTACATGAAGTATATTGTGTGACATTGACCTTAACCCTAAAACATGAACCTTGACCTTAACCCTAGACAAGAATCTTACATATGACACACAGCATGGAAGAAGATGGAGAAGAATTATGGAAGGTTATTACAGAATCCAGTGATGCATAGTCAAATACATGTAATGGCTAAATAATAAATATTTCTACAAATGTGTGACCTTTGATGTGTGACCTCGACTTTGGTCAAAAGGTCTTGCACTGCTTGATAATAGGGAACAACTAGAGCTTTGTCACAGATGTGAAGTATACCCCCACATGCTGCATTGACAGGGACTATTTTGCATTCTGTCTTCACAAAACAAGAGAAGCTAATTTATGGCGATTTTTAAGAATTATTATGCCATTATCAAGTATGGCCATTTTGACCTTCCAACTCTTGAATTCTTTTGCATTAATACGCCATCCAATGACTGTGAACAAAATAAATGTACAGAGTCATTTTAAAATCTCACAATGAATGACATAGTTATGGCCCGGACAAGATTTTTATTTGGCCATTTTTTACCTTTAAACTCAAAGTGTGACCTTGACCTTGGAGATATTGACATAATTATTTTGTGTGACACACCGTCCAATGATGGTGAACGAATGATTTTAAAATCTCACAATGAACAACATAGTTATGGCCCGGACAAGCTCATTTATGCCCATTTTTGACCTCTGAACTCAAAGTGTGACCTTGACCTTGGAGATATCAATGTAATTCTTTCGCGCGACACACCGTCCAATGATGGTGAACAAATGTGCCATATGATTTTAAAATCTCACAATAAACAACAAAGTTATGGCTCGGACAAGCATTTTACCTTTGAACTCAAAGTGTGACCTTGACCTTTGAGATATTGATGTTCTTCTTTCCCGCGACCCACCGTCCCATGATAGTGAACAAATGTACAAAATCACTTTATAATCTAACGATAAATGACATAGTTATGGTCCAGACAAGCTTTCTGTTTAAAACGCACTAAGTGACCTCATGACCTAGTTTTTGACACAGCATGGCCCATATTAAAACTTGACCTAGACATCATCTAGATACATCTTCTGACCAAGTTTGGTGAAGATCGGATGAAATTTTCGGGACAGACAGACCGACAGACAGACTGACAAAGTGACTCCTATATAGCCCCCATTACCAGTAATGGGGGTATAATTACATCAGTACATTTTGAGAATCCATTCAGTATGGTAGAACCCTTACCAAATAAGGCATATTTAATCAAAATGTGTGATTTTGACTTTTGAGTGTGACTTTGACCATGACCCTAGCAACCTGGATCTTATATTTGACACTCAGCTCGACAATGGAGAACAATTGTGGACAGTTATTACAGAATCCCTTGAGGCAAAGTAAAAGAATGACTAGATAATGAATAAGTCATCAAATGTGTGACCTTTGACCTCAATGTGAGACCTTGACCTTAGCCCCTAGGATTATGGGTGATGAATGTGAAACACCCCCAGATGATTGAGAACAACTATGGCCAGTTTTATGGCTCTGGCTCATATGTTAATGGAGATAAAGCTTTTAGCTTATATTAACAAGCAAATTCTTTAAATTGATATCCCCCGCCAATATGCTTCTGGACACAAAAGTGTTATATTTGACACTCAAAAAAGCATTTTTTTCAAGATACAAAGGGCCATAACTCCGTTATTAACAGATCATGAAATGGTGTACAATGCCATTTGGTGTGCATCATCCTCTTATCCATATATATGCTCATACAAGGTTTCAATGAAATCAGCCAAAGCACTTCCAAGATATGGCTCCGGACACACAAAAAAAGCATTTTTTCAAGATACAATGAGCCATAACTCCGTTATTAACAGAGTTGTAAAATGCCATTTAGCGTGCATCATCCTCTTATCCATATATATACCAAGTTTCAATGAAATCCGCCAAAGCACTTCCAAGATATGGCTCCAGACGGACGGACAGACAGAAAGACGGACGGAAGGACAGCAAACAACGCCAAAACAATATCCCTCTGCCTATGGCGGGGGATAAAAAGCATTTTTTCAAGATACAAAGGGCCATAACCTTAGCCCCTTGGAAAATGGGTGTTGAATGTGAAGCACCCCCAGATGATTGAGAACAACTATGGCAAGTTTCATGGTTCTGGCTCATGTGTTAATGAAGATAAAGCTCTAAGCTTATATTAAAAGAGCTTTTTTTGAAGATACAAAGGGCCATAACTCCATAATTAACTGATGGTGTACAATGTCATTTGGCGTGCATCATCCTCTTATCCATATATATACTCATACCAAGTTCCAATGAAATCAGCCGAAGCACTTCCAAGATATGGCTCCGGACACAAAAGTGCCGGACGGACAGAAAGACGGACAACGCCAAAACAATATCCTTCCGCCTATGGCGGGGCATGGCCCTCAATCCATTTTAGGGGAAGCAGGTCGCTACCCAAAGCAGGGGGAATTTTTGCGGTGTTTCCCTTTTTGGGGGATTTTTTACTTACTCTCAAATTATTATATTTGTACATGTTTGCACTATATTCATTGCTTTTTTTCATAATTCAGTATGTTTGACAAGATTGACTTAAAATAGAATTGAGATATAATAATTATGAGACACATCTATTTAAAAAAGAAAAAAAAACAATTAGGGGGAATTTTTCCCCCCAAAAGGGGAAAAAAAGTATACTTTTCAGGTGGGGGAATGCGGCCGAATTTTTGCCGTGAATTTGACAGATTGAAGGCCCTGCGGGGGATTATAATCGCCACTTTCCTTATTTGTCTCATTTTGCAAAAATGGCGATCCACAGTGAAACCCTTGTATATCACAGCTGTTACCTTAGTTGGTGCATATGAGACATCGTCTTGATATGATGATAGATTTTGCCAAATTATTTCTGAATTTTTCATCATTTTTGGTCATGCACGAAAAATACCCAGCAGGAACACAAACATCACTATCACCACATAAGGACTTTACAAACATTTCAAGTGTCCACTGTGACCTTTACCTTTCAGTGAGCAACAGTTGCTGCATGTCACACATTGTCTTGATATGACTGTAATTTGTGCACATTTATTTTCAAATCCACCCACGCTAAAAGTATGTGCATGACACTTCTTCTTCATTAAACATGTTATAAATATACCCAAAACTACAAGTGTCCTTTTTGACTGACCTGCATGCAAAACGTTTGCTAGAAAAATAATTCTACAAGTTATCAACAAGATTTCAATGTATATTATTTTATTTACCGAACACAACATGCAAAATCTACACTGTGACATTGATCTTTAAGCATGTGACAAGTTATACTGATATTATTATCATATGTTAAACCATGTGATACTGAAGATAGTTCAATGTGTTTGCTGATAAACCCATTGATAAGAGAACTTGTAAAATCTAAAGTAGGACGAGACACACACTCATATGACCGGATATCACCTGATATTGATAACACTACCATTGAATTTCGATGTTTTAGTTTACAGCAAAAGAACATATCAAAAGTCACAAAAATGGCTTCCAATATGGAAAGTTCAATTTATAGAGGATCAGAATCATTCTTTGACTTTTCTTGTTTCACCTGTCAGGATAATGATAGAAGCACGGAGGCTGATTTTTACTGTGAGGATTGTTCTAAATTTTACTGTAGCAAATGTGTGGAGCATCATAACTATCTTTACAAGAAGCATGCCATTTTGAGCAAAGAAAACATCAGCCTATGGCCTAAGACTAATGCAAGCCAACTAGAGCAATGTCAGGTACACAAGAAAGAAAAACTGACAGGATTCTGTGAGGACCACAGTGAGCTGATCATCACAATCCACAATCATCAGTAAGTACATATGCACTCTTTATGAACAAGTCTGAACACACTTTTTACCATCTTTCAGAATGCCCTGAGGGACATAGGATCCTCATCCGATACCTTTTATTTTATTTCAGATGTCAAACGTAAGTTATCATCTTCCTAAATTTCAAATAAAACAAGCAAATTCGTTTAATTGATATCCCCGCCAATATGGTTCTGGACACAAAAGTGTTATATTTGACACTCATCTAGATAATGGAGAACAATTGTGGACAGTTATTACAGAATCCCTTGATGCATAGTAAAGGAATAACTAAATAATGAATAATTCATCAAATTTGTGACATTTGACCTCAGTGTGTGACCTTGACCTTAGCCCCTAGGATTATGGGTGTTGAATGTGAAGCACCCCCAGATGATTGATAACAACTACTGTAAGTTTCATGGCTCTGGCTCATGTGTTGATAGAGATAAAGCTCTAAGCTTATATTAAAAAGCATTTTTTCAAGATACAAAGGGCCATAACTCCGTTATTATCACATGGTGTACAATGCCATTAGGCGTGCATCATCCTCTTATCCATATATATATACACATACCAAGTTTCAATGAAATCCGCTAAAGCACTTCCAAGATATGGCTCCGGACACAAAAAATGCATTTTTTTCGGGATACAAAGGGCCATAACTCTGTTATTAACAAATGGTGTCCAATGCCATTTGGCGTGCATCATCCTCTTATCCATATATATACTCATACCAAGTTTCAATGAAATCCGCTAAAGCACTTCCAAAATATGGCTCCGGACACAAAAAATGCATTTTTTTTCAACATACAAAGGGACATAACTCTGTTATTAACAGATGGTGTACAATGCCATTTGGCGTGCATCATCCTCTTATCCATATATATATACTCATACCAAGTTTCAATGAAATCCACCAAAGCACTTCCAAGATATGGCTCCGGACACAAAAGTGCCGGACGGACGGAAAGACGGACGGACGGACAATGCCAAAACAATATCCCTCTGCCTTACCGCCTATGGCAGGGTTAAAAATCACACAACTGGGAAAAAAGCCCTGGGTCCCTTGCCTCAATTTAGACACAATGGTTAAGCATAAAAATGTTATACAAGCAGCATATTGGAATGTAAGCATATACTTAAATGCTATGCCATGACAAAAACATAAAAAGGTGTCCAAAAACAATAATGTTCCCAACTAGCAGCCATTAAAAAAGTCTCCAAATATATGTAATTGTTGTTACCTTGACCAACAACTGGCTTCACCATTTCCCCTTTAGTAACCAGCATACTAACTTGGATATTCAAAGGTAAAGTCATTCTCTAATAAATATTCTATTTAACAAGGGCCCATAAACATTTAGTAGTTGGTAGCAAAAGTTATTTACTACAAACCATGATTTACAGGTTTTGATTTAAGTAAAAACAGCATATTAATAATTCTTGCTTAAAAAGTGAGATTTGTTACCATTTGAACTTTATCAGTATTAATGGTCTGTAAATGTGCAACAAAAATTATTTGAAAATGCAAAGAGTTTGTGAAGTTACCTTTTATCTGGAAACCTTGACATGGGAAGACTAACAAACTAAACTTCTTATTTTGAGTGAGTTAATCTTAAGTTTTTTGGGTATCTGACCCAGATTTGAAATGTAAACTAGGCCGAGACAATGGAAACATTCTGAACAATTATCATCAGGATAGAGTAATGAATGAGGCCCTAAGAGTGGTAATAAGGTTTTTCTTAGATCTGACCTGGTGACCTGGGTTTTTCAAACACATGAACTGGATGCTTCATTGACCAAAATATTGTCAAGATGAACATTCTGGCCACGTTTGATCATCAAGGTTGAGTCATGAATGTGTCCTTTAGAGTAATAAAAGTGATTAACTAACAACATAAATTTCAGATATAAATGACCCAAATTCAAACTCAGCCTAGATATTGTCCAGATGAACATTATGACCAAATTTCATCAGGACTAATAAATGTGACCTCTAAAGGGGTATCTAACTAAACTTAATGACGCACACACGACAACAGCGGACGCTGCAAAGATATATATTTCCATGTTTGCATCCATAGGCATAAATATCACTGTCTATGACCACTTGTGATTTTAAAATCTATACTCGACCAAAACTAAAAACAATTATATCCTCTGTATAATGGTGTGTACGTAAAATATTATTGAATGCCGTGTGCCCTTCTGGTCTGAATAACAATGTAAAAATATTTATGTTGGAAATTACATCCACATTCTTAATTACAAAATTTACAGTCAAATACCGTATGTAATTTAAAATATTTGTTTTATAGATAGTCCAATGTATCAAATAATAGGATTCAAAATAAATAGCAAATCTGGGAATATTTAAAAAGACATGATGTAAATTTAAGTGAGTTCCTTTCTTGCAGGAAATGCAGTCATGTGGTTCTTATAGCTGACAAAGTGAAAGACCTCCATCAAAATGGAGACTTCAAACAGTTGTCAGAAACTCTTGATAAACAACGCCAGCAGTTGATACATAAGAAAGATGACTTACAGGAAAACATGAAGTCTCTTGAGAAATCTTACAAGAGAACTCTGGAAGAAATCAATGAATTACGAAAGACAATTAATGATGCTTTGGATCAACTGGAAAAGAATACCAAGAAGGAGTTGGACACATTACTGGAAACCACGAAGAAATCAATTCAAACTGATATAGAAAACTGCACTGAGTCCATAAAAAATATAACATGCTTAAAAGAAGATTGGATGAGAATAAAAGAAAAAAATGAATCACTGAAATTTATAAAGTATAGAAAATGTCTTGTCCACTCTATCAAGGTAGAAGCAGTTTTACAAGAAATTACAACACAGAATGAGATGAAACTTATCTTTAAACCTGATACAACTATCCAACAAAACCTGTCCACTCTCTCAGGATTGGGACAAATATTTAGCTCAGAGAAAAAAATACAGCCTGCTCAAAAGATTACACAGAACCTAGTTACCAGACAGAATAAACCTGAAGCATCCAGCCAGTCTGACCCTGGAAACCAAACAACTTCAAGGTTAAAGGAAAACATTTCCATTCCAGACCCAAGTTCATCTAGAAAGAACAGACCAGGAAACCAAACAAGTGATCTGACCATGCCAGGTCAGGTGTCTAATCAAGTATCAAGTTCATCACACCAGCTGGTTCAGGGATATCAACCAGCTGCAGTAAGCAAGCCTGATCAAATCATAAAAGTGAAGAGTAGTAAGAGGTACAGTGTGAAGATTAAGGGTGATAAATACACATGCTTTATAACAAGTATCTGTGAGACAGCTTCTGGAGAACTCCTCATCACAGACTTGGACAACTGTAAAGTGAAGCTACTGGATCAGACCTACAAGGTGGTGGCCCACTGTGACTTGCCTAGTGACCCAAGGTCCATGTGCAGCATTGACTCCAGTCTGGTCGCTGTTACTGTGGGATACAACCAGGTCCATTTTATCAGAGTGACCAATGGTCAGTTAATAAAGGACAGGATACTGAAGCTCCAACATTCCTGCTTTGGTATTGCCCATCAGCATGGTAACCTGTACATTACAGATGGTGAAGCTCTGTATCTCTATACTGTGGATGGCAGACTGGTGAGGGAGATGTATAAGGGTACATCAGGTTACAATGCAGGTAATCATTATTCCTAGCATTATTCTTATGTTCAAAACTTGAAGGACCCATGCATCTACTGTCATTTTGAAGTCAAGAAGTAATAAGCTACATATATCATAAATCTTATCAAACAAAGGTATTTTTTGTGAATAATGAGCGCTGAACATGATGAACCAAATTAAAAAGTAGTTGTTATGCATATATACACAGACAGATGACTTACAAATAAAGAAAGTATTTCTATCATCATAAGTTAACAACATTATATTAAAGTTGGACAATGATGTCTTTGATAACTATTTCCAAACTAAACCCCAGTATCAAAATAAAGAACCCAAATATATCACATTCACAATACAACTGGTCTTTATAGTTGATATTTACTGCACTTTATGTGAAAAGCGTTCTTGTATGAATTTTTATTCATGTTCATTGATTTTATTAAGTATTATATATGTAAAAAGTACTACGCAAAGTTTATGACTTAAGATGTTATAGGAATATTAGACCTACTACTTTTTTTAAACCATGACATTTGTTTCCATATATAAACAATACTTTATCATCACTGTCTCCCATACAACAGTTGGATCCTGTGCAGTGAGTCCAGATGGAGACAGGATATATGTGACCAACCAGAACAGTAAACAGCTGGTCACCCTGTCCAGGGATGGCAAAGTAATATCCAGCCTGACTGTACCTGCACTGGGCTCAAAAGCACTACTACCTGGCCTGCATGTGACAGATTCAGGACAAGTTTTGCTGTGTGGATACTCTCCAGGCACAATCGTCCAGGTGGACAGGGATGGGAGGCAGAGACTGGCAGAGGTGATCACAAAGGATGTGACTTGCCCTACATCTGTCTACTACAGCAAGCACACAGGCTCAATCATTGTAGGAATGTTGAACAATAATGACATTACTGTGTTTCAGGCAGTGTTGGAGTAGGATGATGTTCATTTCAAATCATTTAATTATACACTCACATATACATTTACAAGTAAAAAGTGTTACAGTTTTGTATACATGGTTTTAAAGCCAGTGACAGTTGGAATAGGACACATTCATAATTCTCTGTATGAAACTATTATAAATTACCAATGAAACCTGCAGTCTTTCCTAGCCTTTATCATTATGAACTTAAATTGAAATATGCTCTTATATTAATAGCAAAAAACATTCAATGATTACTTTGACTGAAAATAGTTTTATAAGGATTGTTTGAACATATTTAGAATAGTCTATTCAAAAGATTATGTGTAAGAGAATAAGTTTATTTATTGCTCAAAAACTATATTTTATTTTCATTACGTGCACGTACGTACTGTTATTAATATTTGTATGAATATATTGGCTGAGTCAGTATGTAAAGTATCATTCAAACTTATATGTATGTGAATATGATATCATACAATTATCATTTTATAAACAGCACATTAAATCAAACCAATATGAACACTGCCACTAGTACTGTAAGAATACAAGGATTTAAATCCAAGACTAGAAATGTGTCACTGAAACTGAATCACCCACATGGTATGTTTTGACACAAATCCACTATTTATTCTTTAGTAGACAAAATGATAATGGGCCATATTCTGCTAAAACTGGTCGCTGTCATTATTCCTTTTTGTTATGATCATCTACACATTCAATCAATTGTGAAAGTTTGATTGAGATCCACCCGATATTTAAACAGAAGTAGAAAACTTGAAATTTTACTTTAATTTTCTATAGTGCAAAAAGCCTAAGGTTGCTCACTCGAGACATGGTCAAACCAAACTTTGATGTTTAATAATAACTGTGGTTTGTAACTAGGTTTTTAACTTTGTATGACAAAGTTCTATAGAGATTCTATATAGTATGAGACAGTGGAAAAAAAAATGTTTTTACTACAAAAATATCAAAACAATTGGGCCTAAAGGCCCCAGCTAGCTCACCTGAGAAGTGTATTAACTAATCTATCTGAGAGGTAAAGGTTTCAATAACGACTGGGACACTGGATTAACCCTTTACCACTTAGATATGTATTTTGACGCATGTGTAATGCTTTAGAAAGTTAAATTTCATTAAAGACTTTTCATACTAGATTTAAGTTCTGAAGGCTTCATTTCCAACCCTAAGATACTGATGAGCAGCAAACAGCATAAAACCTGAACAGACTGCGAGTTACTCGCAGGCTGTTCTGGTTTTATGCTGTATGCACATAGCCATTTTCACTTTGCTTCTAAGTGGGAAAAGGATCAATTACCTAAATCAATTACCTGAAATGTGCAGGTGGATCAATTACCGAAATCAATTACCTGAAATGTGCAGGTGGATCAAATACCTAAATCAATTACCTGAAATGTGCAGGTGGATCAAATACCTAAATCAATTACTTAAAATGTGCCGGTGGATCAAATACCTAAATCATTTACCTGAAATGTGCTGGTTGATGAGATGTGAGTACAGCTCTGGGTCAGTGAGAGCTCGGGCCATCACCCTTCTCATGGCCGCCCCCATGTCACTGAGGCTGTGCAGGAATGAAAGGAACTGCTCGGCATCCTGCATGGCCAACAGGTATGTGTCTGTCATTTCTGAAAATGAAAAAAGAGCTTGTTTATCAATGTACACTGTCATATCTGCAGTGTTGTTCTTTCTCACCTTTTTGGAAAACCATCCAATTGTTCTAACTAATATTTGGAAATCAGTGTTGCTGGTTTTTTTGCGCACAAAAAAGAGAATAAAAGTATTTTCAATATTATACACAATATCATGCACAACAAATCACAAGTCCTGTTTTTTTGTGAGTGTTTTTCCTGTTTAAATAACTTTATTCACTTCGTAATATATGTCTATACAATCAATTTACAAAGACATGTACATGTAAACACTTAATTAACCATTTATACTGTGCTTTGAGCTCCTTCTGAAATTTTACATTTTTTACTTTATACAAATACTTATTTATTAACAACACAATATCAAGTCAGGGTTTTTTTTGGCCCGATTTTATAGCCGAAATTCGGCTATGTTCCCAATCCCAAAAAGTATACTTTTTTCCCAAAATGTGGCAAAAAATTCCCAATTTCCAAAAAAAAAAAAAAAAATTTTTTTTTTTTAGAAAGAAGTATCTTATGCGTATTTTATCTCAATTTTAATTCAAGAACATCTAACAAAGTATTTTATGATTTTGTTCTTTTAATTTTAATGATTATAAAGTGTTATATCAAATTTAGTATTTCCCTAATTAGTGGACTTTTCGTGTGGAAAAGAGGCTCATGAATTAATTTTCCCAATTTCATGAAAATGCCGATAAAATTCCCAATTCCAAAGCTATGGGCTATCTTCCCAAAAAGTGGGAAAAAAAACCTGCAAGTGATTCTAAACAAACAATGTTTCAGATTAACATCTTCACTTCAAATAGGATTATAGTTTCTAAACAACATAAAACCCAATAATGTAACATACCAGGGTTTTCCTGTTATTTAAAAAAAACTATCCTTTATATGATTTGGTCTGATGTGTCAATATTTGTTGATACAAAAAAATTCAATTGGGTCCATTTTGTCGATAAAAAATTCCCCAATTTACAATTTCATTGATTTAAAAATTCCCAATTTGTCTCTTTTTCCCAAATGGCTAGAAAACCTCTGATGTACCATACCAGGTTTTGAGTTGTCTCTCAGGTGGTAGATTAGGCGCAGTATTATCCTGGGCATCATGGTCTCAGCCACTGCCAGGAGATCCCCGGGGGGCTGGGGCTGGGTGTGCTGTCTGTCAGGACCATGTCTCGGACAGAACCTACGGGAAAATAATGTGAAAACTAAGGAACGAGCTTAGGACAGAACCTATGGGAAAATAATGTGAAAACTAAGGAACGAGCATAGGACAGAACGTATGGGAAAATAATGTGAAAACTAAGGAGCGAGCTTAGGACAGAACCTACGGGCAAATAATGTGAAAACTAAGGAACGAGCTTAGGACAGAACCTATGGGAAAATAATGTGAAAACTAAGGAGCGAGCTTAGGACAGAACCTACAGGCAAATAATGTGAAAACTAAGGAACGAGCTTAGGACAGAACCTATGGGAAAATAATGGGAGCTTCTGTGAAAACTAGGGAACAAGTCTTAGACCGAATCTTTCGGAAAATAATGGGAGTTTCTGTGAAAACTAGGGAACAAGTCTTGGACAGAATCTTCTGGAAAATAATGGGAGTTTCTGTGAAAACAAACTAAGGAACAAGTCTTAGACAGAATCGTCTGGAAAATAATGGGAGTTTCTGTGAAAACTAAGGAACCAGTCTAGAGCAGAACCTAGCGGAAAATGACACTCGTTTCCGTTTAAACTGTTTTTTTATATCTTGTTAGCGAAAAATCAAATACAGCAATTACTCAATAAGAAGATTTTATGACAGGATTTTTCCCAATTTCAGGTGTTTTACTCACTAATTTTTCCCAATTTGGCAAATAAATACATAAAATCCCATAGCATTATACCCTGCAGGATTCATCACACTGACTTCTCCGCAGTCGCATGCCCCTCCCGCCTGACTGCGGAACATGTTGAAATCGTGGCCCTCGTGGTTCCCGGCTTGAAAGCAGTCGGCACAGAGCGACATGCATGGCGATACCCCGCACGTGCGGCACCGGTATGCCACAAAATTGGTAGTCCACACAAGGCCACATGTGACAGCATTGTCATACTGTCGAACTGTAAATAAACGAAATCAAATAAAAGACAATGAACTAAATCAAGTGACTTTGTAAATATAGATTTTAAGATTATGATATCACACCAGGTGATCATTAAACAAGAGCACCGCATAACGAGTGCCACGCTCGGCTACGGGTGCAGTTTTGAATAAATGAAAGCTTGTGAGAATTTTTTTATATTTTTTTAAAGGTCACAGTGACCTTGACCTTTGACCTAGTGGCCCAAACATGGGTGTGGCATGTAGAACCCATCAAGGTGCATCTACATTTGAAGTTTCAAAGTTGTAGGTGGAAGCAATTTTATTTTAGAGCCAATGTTCAAAACCTTAACAAAATGTTAAGGTTTTAGCACGACGCGGACGGCGGACAACACCACGAGCTGGCTATGACAATACCTCGAGTTTTCTCCAAAAATGCCGAGCTAAAAATGACAAAACATAGAAAATTGTTCTCTCATGTTTGATTATGTTTAACTCACACATAGGTGCATAGCATTTTTCCCAGGAGGAAATAGAGGCAAGACACAGTAAATTCAAAAAGGGCATTTAAATACGCAATTTTAAAAAATGGCAAAAAGTAACTTGAAAAGACATTTTTTTTTTGGGGGGGGGGGGGGGGGAGAGGGGAATTTAAGCACATCTGTGGCTGTTTGGGGAAAAAGCATCAAGAAATATAAACAGCATACTAATGGTGGGATAATTTAAGCCCATTAGTGGCTGTTTTAACAAATACACATGTATAAACAAACACACTTAAGTGTTAATGATGTACCAAACTTATTTTAATTACTATTAATATGTTCACATTTACCCTTCAATATCTTCCATTTCAGTTCCATGCTGTTACAGTTAACTGTACAGCATGACAAACACACGCCAGTATAAGACACAAGTATTTCACAGAAAAAAGTTACATATCATATCATATAAAAATCTTCTTTTTTTTAAGTCAGATATGCGTAAATGATAATAATTACAAATAATTTGTTTGGCTGTTTCCATTTTACAATTTTATCTTACACCCAATTTTTTTTATTCTATACGAATAGTACTTGTGCCAGTACTTGGTCTACGTACAATGTACCAAAACTTGTGTAATTGGTAAATTTTATATAACATACATATGTACATTAAAACAACTCATGACAAAAAAGGTCTCCCAATTTATAAATGATACGATTTTAACAAAAAATGGCCCCAAGTCACTAAAATTTCGGATGGTTGTGAATTAGTCATGGGTGAATAACACCGTGTTGCCATCAGTCGATAATTCAGGAGTTTTGTGGCAGTTCATTGGCTATATTGTTCCTACCACACTAATATATCCTTAGATGTACTCCTCCACAACAAATCATGGCCAGTTAGTTAGGAGACTGATAATGGTGACCAGGTGTAACCCACACGGAAGGTGTGCATTTTATGCATAATATTGTCAAAACATTTATTTCGACACATTAACGTTTAAACATATTATAAATGAATTCATACACACAACCGTACTTTGTTTGATAAATTGTCAAATAAGCATAAATAAATGTGTAATCGGCAACACAATTACGGATTCTGATGTTAAAACAATGGTTAAAAGTTGCAGCTTCAATTGAAAGGTGCTCATGTATTTCATGTTGATTCTTTTCCCCATATAACGCGCGTGAAAACACATGCACATGCATAGCGTATGGTCATCAGAAGCGTGTGTGTATTTATTTCGCATAAAACTTTGTCGCGCAGAAAACATTGAGATCTTTTAATTTTGTTTTAAAGTTTCATAGTGCATTTTAACAAAATTGTATCGCCAATGATTTAAAATTATATTTTATCTAAATTAATTTAAAATCATCACACAAAATCTTTATTATTACGGTCTTTTAGATAAGTCATTAATGAACATATTAAATGATGACTAAACAGAAAATCCAGACACAACTGGATTTGGTAGTTTAAAAAATCATCTAGACATTCATGTCTATGGAGTAAATCAAGTTAAGTGCATAGAAGTTAAAGCTGTAGGTATCTTCTCATAAATGTTACATGTACTCAGCAAAAACTTACATCAGTGGAGGGGTGAACGGAAGACTGTCGTAACTCTTATTAAGTATAGAAGGAGATACGACAGTTTTCTGTGCAGCCCTCAATCTGTTAGTTTTTTTAAAGCACAACTGTTGCGAATCATATCCACTTTTCTTTACTAATAAATGAAATTAGTTATATTTGGTATACAATCCATTTTGCAGTAACTCGTTATGAAATCAATGGTAATTTTGGTTGTCTGAAAATGTGTTGATCATTAAATTATGTTAAGACCTCAATAAAATAAAGTATAATCTGTGTTGTTACTTTTTGTTCAAACTCAGGGCAGTTATACAGCAGGGCAGTTATACAGCAGGACAGTTATACAGCAGGGCAGTTATACAGCAAGGCAGTTATACAGCCCCATTCCCAATGGAAAAAATTAGATATTTTTCCCAAATGGGACCAGTAAAACTTCACAACTGAAGGACTGAAGGTTTCCAAACAAAATTAAAGTATTTTTTTTATCTTAACATTTAGTTCATCTCCCATCCCGCTCTTTAAGTAAACCTTTGTAAATACAACATAGAAACCTTTTTTATCCTAAATTTTAAAGCTTTTTTTTGCCAAAAAAAACCCACAAATACTCAGCTGTCCTAGATTATATATTTCATGTTTTTGTTCTCCCCGAAGGGAGTGGGCCGATCCCAGAGGTACTGCAATACCGGGCCAACCCGTGACGAGAGCGGAGCAAGCCCCTGACATCTCATCTGTGTCCAAAAATCAGTTTTATATCGAAGTCGACGTATCAGATATTAAGCTGATAAGAACAGATACTACACTTTGATCTTAACCAAAATGATGAAAAAACCACTGATGCTCATAACAGTATACAACGCTAGGGTGTTGGTCAATAGAGCAAGGTCTTTCATGACCTTTCAAGCTCGTACACAGGTTACAAATGTTCTGCTTTATCTAAGGAATAGTTTCCATTTTGGAATTCATGGTTAAGTCAACAACTAGTTAACTTAAAAACTAACAACATTTGTATTGCTAAAAGCATGTAAAAACTGCACACATTGAAATAGTGACATTCATATTGAAATCTCTGCGGAAACTATTGTTTTCATCATCAAATGCACAGAAAGAATCAGTTTTCAAATTAATTTGCTGGCCCCACTCATTCCATCCTGTGAAACCCTTCAAGTGTCACAATTCTAGAACCATTACAAAGAATAAATTTCCATACTAGAAGTGATTTCAATCCATTCAATCGTTCCTCCATTGCATGTTGTTTAACTTTTTAGCTCACCTGAGCACAACGTGCTCATGGTGAGCTTTTTTTGTGATCGCCTTTAATCCGTCCTGCGTCGTCCATCGTGCGTTGTCAACATTTTGCCTTGTGAACACTCTAGAGGCCACATTTATTGTCTGATTTTCATGAAACTTGGTCAGAACATTTAACCCATTGATACCACGACTGAGTTCGAAACTGGGTCATGCTGGGTCAAAAACTAGGTCACTAGGTCAAAAAAAAAGAAAAACCTTGTAAACACTGTAGACGTCACATTTGATGCCCAATCTTCATGTAGCTTTGTCAAAATGTTTGTCTTAATGATATGTTGGTTGAGTTCAAAAATGGTTCTGGTCCGTTGAAAAACATGGCCGCCAGGGGGCGGGGCAGTATTCCTTATATGGCTATAGAGAAACCTTGTGAACACTCTAGAAGTCACAATTTTTGCCCAATCATCATGAAACTTAGTCAAAACACTGGTTTCATTGATTGCTCGGACGAGTTCGAAAATGGTCCAGATCTGTGAAAAAACATGGCCGCCAGGGGGCGGGGCAGTTTTCTCTCTATATATATAGTGAAAACATGTGAACCCTCTAGAAGTCACATTTTTGGTCCAATGTTCATGAAATTTGGTCAGAACATGTGTTTTCTGGATATGATGGTTGAGTTCGAAAATGGTTTGGATCGGTAAAAAAGCATGGCCGCTGGGGGGGTCATTTTCCTTATATTTATATAGTAAAGTAGCTTGTGAACACAACGCTCTAGTTTAGCATGTCAAGGGAAGTAACTGCAAAATGGCTTTTGAAAAATTATGTTGAATTGACAGAGTTGTCTCCCTTTTCAATTTTTTTTTTTAAGCACAAGAAGATTAAGTGGAATTAATTATAAATGATAGTTTTACATTCTGGAAGATAGCAAACTTTTGAATATGTTTTTTATTGTTTGATGATTCTGTACAATATGGCATTCTTTTTTCAAACGATTAAAGCTAGACTATACGATTTTTATATGTGTTAAATTGTAATATATTGATAAATAAATATTACATTAACACAAAATAGGCAAGACATTGAAGACGAATTTCATAAAATGCAGCAAAGACAAATTAGTGCCCCGAGCCGATGGTGACGAAGATATTTCGTACATATTTTCCTGCAATAACTGAAGAATTCGTCTTTTTATTAGGATCGGAGCTAGTGTTTGTGTGTCGTATGAATAGACATCCCTGCAGAAATTTAAAAACAACCATTAAACTAAATTAAGATTGACATCGTACATGCATGATATACATTCTGGCAAATTCAACTTTACAGACATTTTCGATTTCAGAATTAAAGATCTGGCTTATTTCGCATTTTTCGACACATGTTCTTCTCAAATTTTATTTTAAATTATATTGAATGTATGACCTTGTTAACACTCTAGAGGTCACATTTATTTTCCGATCATCATGAAACTTGGTCTGAAGATTTGTCCCAATGATATCTTGGATGAGTTCGAAAATGGTTTTTGTTGCTTTAAAAAGATGGCCACCAGGGGCGGGGCATTTTTATGCCCTCCTTCGAAAGAGAGGGGGTATATTGTTTTGCTCATGTTGGTCAGTCCATCCGTCCGTCCGTATGTTTGTCCGTCCACCAGATGGTTTTCGGATGATAACTCAAGAACGCTTAAGCCTAGGATCATGAAACTTCATAGGTACATTGATCATGACTCGCAGATGACCCCTATTGATTTTGAGGTCACTAGGTCAAAGGTCAAGGTCACGGTGACCCTGAAAAGAAAAATGGTTTCAGGATGATAACTCAAGAACGCTTATGCCTAGGATCATGAAACTTCATAGGTACATTGATCATGACTCGCAGATGACCCCTAGTGATTTTCAGGTCACTAGGTTAAAGGTCAAGGTCACGGTGACCCGAAATAGTAAAATGGTTTCCGGATGATAACTCAAGAACACTTATGCCTAGGATCATGAAACTTCAAAGGTACATTGATCATGACTCGCAGATGACCCCTATTGATTTTCAGGTCACTAGGTCAAAGGTAAAGGTCACAGTGACCCGAAATAGTAAAATGATTTCCGGATGATAACTCAAAAACGCTTATGCTTAAGGATCATGAAACTTCATTGGTACATTGATCATGACTCGCAGATGATCCCTATTGATTTTCAGGTCACTAGGTCAAAGGTCAAGGTCATTTGAAAAAAAGTAATGAGCTATTGTCATCACCTTGTCTTATTATAAGAGCAATTCAAATGGTTCTGACAGTTGCTAAATAATTGATAAAGCACAAAATCTAAACGCATAATACGAGTTGTGCACGGTAGTAAGAAATAAAGACTAAAAAAAAATGTGTTTATATAGGCACAAAATAGTAAATACCAAAGGTATGAATATTTGATTATGCAATTAAATGAAAATGTATATATATGGTTCACACATATAAAAGGTGGATGTGAACTAGAACTAGTTAAAGATAATTTATTCAGCAAAATAATGAAAGGAAAGGCAGATAACACTTTGACATAAGTAATGACATATAAAATGGTCATCAACAAATATAAAATCTTAAAACAACAATAACGGAAAACTGTACAATACATACTTGCTATGACTCTACATATTTTTTAGAACAGAACACATGGTAACAGTTAAACTATACTAGAAGTGATTTCAATTCATTCAAACTGATCTCAATTGCATTTTGTTGAACTTTTCTTATTATAAGTGCAATGCAAATGGTTCTGACAGTTGATAATTAAAAACTGTCCCAAAACGCACTTTGCAGTTCTTTTTACATTGCATAACAATATCATCACAATATATTAGATCAAAACAAATCTCCACAAGTAAATCATGTATCTAAATATTAGTCATTTTATAGATTTAGATTAAGATTACAACAAATCACTGATTATATACAATTTATATGAAAAATAATCGTCAACGAAATACAGTTGATTCCTTGCAACATTACACTAAATAATAGATCTATGATGCCAAGAACTTCATTACGAACGTACTTTTTAAACATATTCACAGATATGACATTACTTGGCAAAACAGTTAATCATCCATGTGAATTATGTAATGTTATGTAACAGTGTATATTAGTTTGGTCAGGCCAAGAATTATTGTTGACAGTACATGTTCCAAAATGTCTGCACTGAAACTGGTTAAACAAAACTATTTTACTTTAAACACTAGGATGTTGTCCGTATACCTTTGACCCACAATGATGGATGCTGTGCTCCTATTGAAGTAGACTGACATTGGGTAAGCTAGTCCATCCCTCTTGGAAGCAAGAGTTGCCAGCTTCTTCTTGCCTTCACCATCCAACTGAATGATAGTCTTGGATGATGCTCCACAGACCAGAACCTGTCCCAGATCAGTAACATGGATACCAGTTGGTTCTTGCAGGTCTGGGTTGGTGAAGGTGTGGAGAACTGTGCCATCTGTGGCCAGGGTGAGGACCTTGTGATGGGAACGGTTGGTGACAAATATCTTGTCACCTAAAGGACTCAATGCACTCTTCCAAACTGTAAAAGAGAGTCATATCATTGAAGTGACTTCTTTATAGAATTATTATGCTAATAAAGATATTCTTACACAAACCTCATTATGTACAATAACATTCTCTCAGTCAGTAAATGTACTCCTTGACATAGTCAGAGCATGCGGACATGATTATTAATGTGGCATTATTATCCCCCGCCATAGGCTGAGGGATATTGTTGTGGCGTTGTCTATCCGTCCGTCCGTCTTTTTATCCCCCGCCATAGACGGAGGGATATTGTTTTGGCGTTGTCTGTCTTTCTTTCCGTCCGTCTTTCCGTCCGTCCGTCTTTCCGTCTGTCCGTCCGGAGCCATATCTTGGATGTGCTTTGGTGGATTTCATCGAAATGAGTGGCATTATACACCATCTGTTAATAACGGAGTTATGACCCTTTGTATCTTGAAAAAATGCTTTTTGAGTCAAGAAGCATATTGGCGGGGGATATCAATTTCAACGAATTTGCTTGTTTAAATTAGACTCTTAAAACGATGAAAAAGTCCCATACAGGGAAGAAAAGGTATGAAAGTACTTAGGCAAAGGAAGAGCTTTATTGTTAAGGAGTTTTCATTTACAAATGAAACAATTATTTGGTATGTTATTTGCAAGCATAATTGTCTGAAATGGACAAATGTAAAAACAATTGACCTTTGCGTAAGTATGTATACCAATAATACAATTTTAATATTTCTATCATATTTATGATAATTTCAAATGTTATTGGAATATATATACCAAATTTTACCTGTGTAACGGTCTGATGTATCTTCATACACTTTATTCAACAGGGCTCCTTTCATTGAATACTTGTAAAGTGCAGTGCCAGAAGTGAGATACAGGTCTTGCAGATTATGAGCAATACCATAACATCTATGTTGAAACTGCAACTTCCTGCCCTTAACCAGCTGCCCACCATTCACAGAGACAAACTGGACCTCACCTTTAGGCTCATTCTGATACACAGTAACAGCTACTTCACTTGGTGTGATTTTACACATGTCCCGTGACGAATCAGTTAAATCACAATGTCCCACCACCTGGTATTGATGATTGAGTAGCTTAACTTGTTTATTGTAATTATCTGCAACAAGGATCTCATCATCAGAGAGAACACAGATGGCACTGATAGTGAAGATCTTCTCTGTATCACTTGGTAGGCTCACATCATACTCTGACTTTCCTTGTATAGTGAGTGTCTGGTCTGGGTTACCGCACACTAATATTTTCTTGGTACTGAGTACAGTCCTCCCCAGACCTGACAGTTTAGACAAGTACTGTTGAACATCACTGTCCGCCTGGAATGTCAGTGAACTTTCTACCTGAACAGAGTTGTCCTTCAGATAAGTTTCAGAATGCTTTACTTGTTCCAGACATTTCTTACTTGCAATAAATGTGAGTTCTGCTTTGCCCTTATCAATAATGTCATTTATTGCGCCACTGAGTTGTTTTAGTTCATTTTTAAGCTTGATGCAGTTGTCTAAATCAGTCTTAATAGAAGCTTTAAGACTGGTCATCTTATCATCTAGCTGTTGTATAGTGTTTTTTTCCATCTTGTCTAAAATGATATTTATTGTCTGGCGAGTGTCACGTATTTCATCTAATAGTTTGTCATATGAAGCTTGCAAAGTCAACATGTTGGTGTTCCAATGGTTCTCAAGTTTCTTGACTTCTTTGAGTATAGTTTGGATCTTTTTTGATAGTTGCTGCAAGTCTGGCAGAGGTCTTCTGGCTGACTCAGATATAAGTGTTACTTTAGTACACAGTCTGAAATGAAAATAACTTTTAAATATGTGTATGTGGTTTAAATGGTCATTATGCAAAATATGTCTGAACCTTTGTTCATAATATTTGTATTGTTTTTAAAATGATTTTTTCAGGTAATAAGATATGGACAGTAATTTTAATACTGGTGTTTATTTTGAAGAAGCAAAAAATGAATAGTAGTCATCATTGTACTTTTATTTTCATGTTTTTCACACACAAAAATAACTTAAAAATAATAGATATGAATACTACTGAATTAATTGGTCTTTTCATGACAGCATTTATCATTTTTGAATGCATATATCTATGTATATATCTGAGTTACCTGTGATTGAGGAAAGCACAATTAATGCAGCACAGCTGACTGTGGTCATTGCAGTACATTTCTAAATGTTTGTCTTCATGAAGGTCACACTTCAGAAGGAAATCCTGCACTTCCTTGGACGCTGGCCACTTACTTGTGTCTCCCCTGCCATACGTTACATGTTTCCCAAATAACTGACCATGAAGAGTGACACATACTGCACAATAAAATTTCTGACAGGTATCACAGTACAACTCCGCCCACTGGTCAATTTTGTGCTCAAGACACGGCGAACAACAAAAGTCTATAATAGAATCAGAGCATGTTTCCATTGTTGATTGAGAAATTGTAGCCATCTTGATCACTTGAGTGCAAATATTCAGTTGAAATCTGTTATCTTTTCATAACACCGTTGCAACTGGTGGCTAAAATCAACTGATATGATACTTTAATATTTTGGACTCTACTGTTTACTGATAAACATTTAAGCTATCAGTACTTGACTTCATGTTACAGTACTTGTTATTACCTGATGTCTTATATAAATGATAATTAATTATTTTTTGCTATTTCCTCGTCGAAAAAGAAATTTGCAATGTTTTTAACTGTTACCGGTGAATATCGAACTGTTGACCGGTCAACAGTTTGAACTGTTGCCCGCTGGAATAATGACGTCATTTCGTCGAAAAAATGACGTCATTTTACAGTTAAACAGTCAAAATGATTTATTTTATCGATTACTGTTGTGTGTAAATAAAAATTTAGTTTGCTGTTACTTCTATGTTGGAAATTTGATCAGGTAATAAAACACTTATTTCATGGATGCTTGGTGAACAGTCTAAACTGTTTCCCAAGGTATCAGGGATGACTTTGGTACTGTTGCCCGAGGCCGATACTGTTCACCGCGCATCCATGAAATAAGTGTATATTATTAAATCATATGAGGTGCATATTCATACACCATTAAAGCAGCTTTTAGGCCACTCCAAATTGATTTGTTGGTCGTCGGATTTCCCGCACCTATTTTTTCAAAATGGAAAAAAAAAATACGGCTCGCACTCATTTTTGTGTCCTTCTGTAACCATAGTGCATGTGTTTTTTTTTATACAAAAACGAATGCCAAATAAAGTGTTCACAGATGGCCAAGTGGTCTTAGTGGAAGACTTTTTACTCCAGGACTCCAGGGGTCAGATGTTCGAGCCCTGTTGAGATATACTTTTTTTCTTTTTTTAATTTCATTTTTGATTTTTTACTGGAGCTTTTAAGATACAATGTTTACATTTATCAATATAAAGCATTTAATAACAAACTTAAATACATGCCGAAATCTGTGAAAAGGCCTCTTTACACCGGTTTTAATGTCGCTGAATTGTTCTTTGTTAGACATTTGGAGGGTCACAGGACCCAACAGGGACTGATTTTCTAAAATATTTATTCACTACTGCTTTCAGAGAGCAACTAACCAAAAAACAAGGCGAAGCGTACAGAATACTGCCAGTTTTATATGTACTGAGTGGTGCAGTAGGCAAGGCTTATCAGGCATCGCTGACCATTACATCCGTTGAAAGGCATGCCATTATACTTCCCACTTAACCCAAAAGTAATTAAATACACAGGTAAACAAATCCTAACATCACACCATAGATATTAAAACAAGAGCTGTGTTTGTGAAACACAATGCCCCCTACTGTGCTTTGAAGCCATATATTTGACATTTGACCTTGAAGGATGACCTTAACCTTTCACCACTCAAAATGTGCAGCTACATGAGATACACATGTATGCCAAATATCAAGTTGCTATCTTCAATATCGAAAAAGTTATGACCAAGGTTAATGTTTTGGGACAGACACACACATACAATGACAGACAGACAGGCCAAAAATAATATACCTCTGATCATTTGATCTGGAGGCATAATAAAAATAAAATAAAAAATAAAATATATAGCAGTGTTTTTGTTGGTTCAAATTCGGAGCTGTAAAAAGAACCCATGCCCAATTGAAAACAATATATTTTTTTCCTTAATTAATGGGACCTAAAAATTCCAAATTCAAGATTTCAAAATCAAAAAAAATGTGTTTTTAAATATATCTCAACATTTTGTTTATCTCTTATCTAAAAAATGAAGATAAGTATAAATATAATTTCTTTACAAAAACACACCAACACTGATTGTTCAATTTGAGTCAAAATGGCACAATTTTTCCATATCAATATTTTTTTCCCATTGATCGAGAAAATACCATAACCGTACCAATTGGGAAAAATCGAAATGTTTTGATTGATGGCAATGAAGGACTTCAGAGTTTCAAGCTTACATGTCGGAGTTCCTTTTAATGAATAGCATGAAAACATTCAATATAGCTTGTGAAAATAGTTGAAGCTGACAATTGGCAATGGCAGTCTTCAAATTAGCCTATAAGCCCAAGTCGATTCTTGGGCCGGTCGATCGAACATAAATGCATATTAAATAGCCCAACTGGTTGATTAAATATTTGAGCGTCAAATTGTAAACAAAGTGAAAAAAATTCCTGAACACCTGTCAGTCACTTCGGGGATGGGATTCTTGGCTGCGATGGTTGGACGGTATTTCAAAAATAAAATACTAAAAAAACAATTGGGCGGTGGGGGGGGGTATAGTGTGAGGGTGTGGTGGTAATTTGTGAGATGATCTTAAAAAAAATTAGGGGGGATTCGGGGGGGGGGGGTAAGGTAAGAGTAGTTTTGTCAAAGTATCAATCAAATCTAATCATAAATAAAGAAGTTATGGCAATTTAAGCAAAATTTAATAATTTGACCTTGAGAGTCAAGGTCATTCAAAGGTCAAGGTGAAATTCAACTTGTCAGGTACAGAAACCACATGATAGCATTAAAGTATTTGAAGTTTGAAAGCAATAGCCTTGATACTTTAGAAGTAAAGTGGATCGAAACACAAAATTTAACCATATATTCAAAGTTACTAAGTCAAAAAAGGGCCATAATTCCGTAAAAATGACAACCAGAGTTATGCAACTTGTCCTTTTACTGTACCCTTACGATAGTTTGCGAGTGTTCCAAGCATGAAAGCAATATCTATGATACTTTAGGGGTAAAGTGGACCAAAACACAAAACTTAACCAAATTTTCAATTTTCTAAGCATAAAGGGCCCATAATTCCGTCCAAATGCCAGTCAGAGTTACATAACTTTGCCTGCACAGTCCCCTTATGATAGTTAATAAGTGTTCCAAGTATGAAAGCAATAGCTTTGATACTGTAGGAATAAAGTTGACCTAAACACAAAACTTAACCAAATTTTCAATTTTCTAAGTATAAAAAGGGCACGTAATTCTGTCAAAATGCCAGTGAGAGTTACATAACTTTGCCTGCACAGTTCCCTTATGATAGTTAGTAAGTGTTGCAAGTATGAAAGCAATAGCTTTGATACTTAAGGAATAAAATGGACCTAAACACAAAACTTAACCAAAATTTTCAATTTTCTAAGTATAAAAAGGGCACATAATTCTGTCAAAATGCACGCCAGAGTTATCTAACTTTGCCTTCCCAGCCCCCTCATGATAGTAAGTAAGTGTACCAAGTTTGAATGCAATAGCATTGATACTTTCTGAGAAAAGTGGACCTAATCGCAAAACTTAACCGGACGCCAACGCCGACGCCAAGGTGATGACAATAGCTCATATTTTTTTTTCAAAAAAAAGATGAGCTAAAAATCATGGCAATAAGGTAGAGAATGGCTACGATACGATACTTTAACACAATTGATGCCGTGTCAATTATGCATCAAATTCTATTGACCCAGTAACAGTGACAATGTATTTATAAAATGAACATCGTACCTCCGCATTGCTGGTATAAAGCTACACAAAAATTCTCCTAAACATTAGAAAGCAGTTCAAGCAAAACAGGCTTTACTCATTAGAAAAAGTTATTTCTGATTGGAAATGAATATTTTTGATGTTCTTAGCCAAAAAAGTCATAAAATTTATGTTAACCTTTTTGGGCTAATCAAAATGTCTTAGGGCTATTTAAAATTATATCTGATTAGCCCAAAGGGCTACTGGTCTAAAATATTAAGTGTGAAGACTGCAATGGCATTGAAAAAATAATTCATGCAAATGTGTTTGTAAATAATTAGCATGATAGAAAGTGAATTAAAGTTAAGAAACAATAAGTGTATTGCTTTGTTTATATTTTTGTAAGGAAGTTATTCTTCTATGATTATCAGTTTTATCTTCAGTTCCATGTTCTATAGTTTCTGAGCATATGGTAAAGCCACCACATTCTCAATTATTAATAAGTTTGCTCTGAATAATATTCTGCAGTTGTGTTGACAAGTGATCAATGTCAATACTTTTTCTTTGTAAATTATAACAGTGGGCAACGAAGAGAAACTAAACATGCAGATTATAATAATGTATAAACTTAGTCATAAATACAGTTTGGTCGCCAGTAACGGATCTTCCCCAGTAGCGGATCATTTTTCGGAAACGATCGTTCTATTGCTCTCACCCCTATACAAATTACTGATCAAACTGTATTTTCAGCGAGAAGAATTATTTTTGTCTTGAAATGTATATTTTCTTTTCCCAATGATGACCTAGATATTTTTATATCGTGGATTGCATATCAACATATACGCACAGTGTTTACAAAATGAGCCTCGTTCTGGGTAATGAGAATTTGAAGAAACGCTTACCATTAATTTCATTTAAACTTTTCCTTCAAAATCCTATTGTCATTCGAAAGGTAAGTTATGAAAGAATACATTAACATAAAATTTATCACATAAGCTGCTGTTTAACGGGTTTTACATGCACTTTTTGAAGCCTTAGTGAAGTTGCCAGTAGCGAATCACGTTCGGCAATATGACGGGAAAAGTTGATTAATGAGGTGGTCATCTCAAACTTCGTTTTAGATGTCAAATTTGTATTTTTACGATATATTTGTAAGGTTTCAGTGTTGAATGCTAAACATTGTCCAGTTCTTATCAAATTTTAAATACAGGATTAGAAAATTTGGCAAATTATAAATTAATGAAGTCATCTTGATTTTCTGAGCATATTAACAGAAAAAATATTTTATTAATTCATTCAACTCATTTTATATTTCATCGTTTTTAATTGTAAAGAAATACGTTAAAATACGTTCACAAAACTGGAACAAATTTTCAAGTTATTTATTCATCAATCATTTTTCAATTCATTTACATAATTAAATAAAAACATATTTTAAACTAAATTACACAAATATAAACTTAAAGAATAGACAATAATAAACAATCAAACATAATAATAATGGAAATTATTTTTAAATGTAATGTTATATGCTTTAATAAAGAAATAGGTATTGTAATGCTTTTTGGCTTACAGTCATCCAAGAGTGGTACTCTCAAAGATGAGGCTACGACCAGTAGTTTTTCTTCTGAGAAGACAACTCCTGCATCTAAACTTCTGCTGAAAAACTCGGCGTCTCGTCCAAACATTCCCTCTTACGCAGTTTAACGATTGATTTGAGAGTACACAAATACACATGATGACCTAGCTTGTCTTGTGTGGATCGCACCATTAGAATCTGATTTCATACTGTAGCATTACAGTGACCTTGACATTTGACCTAGTAAATCCAATTGCATAGGGGTCAGCTACTGTCCAAGGCCGAAGCACATGGGAAGTATAAAGCCAATCGGTCAATTCGTTGACGAGTTATTGATCGGAAATGATTTTCACACTTATTGTGACAGTGACCTTTGACCTAGTGACCCCATTTTCAATAGGGGTCATCAACAGTCAAAGGTCAATGCACATGTGAAGTATCAAGCCAATCAGTCAATTCGTTGACGAGTTAAACAAACAGGTCTACCGACACACAGGCAGACAGACCGACTGACATCCAGCAAAACAATTCATCACCTCTTCTTCAAAGGGGGGCAAAAAAAGATAACTTATGTTAAGTAATGTTGCAGGTTTACCTGTTGGCCATGTCACACAAATGTACCAGTGGCTTTTTTGTTACTTAATGGTTAATGGTGGCAAGATATTTTCCAAAATAACACGAGACTCCATTGACCAGTTTTTCCCCGTGGCCAGCTAAAGTTCAAGAAGGTGGTGGATTTTTGTCTTGCCATGTGATTGTGTTTTCACAGATATTGATATGTTCTTAAGGAAACTAAAGACAGTCCTGCTTGATACCATGGATTGCACATGCTTGAAAATTGAGAAGGAACATTAATCATTTCTTTACTCTATTGTAACAGTTTATTTATCTATGCAGATTTAATGTCTGTGCTCAACAACATTGTGTAGCTTTGTTTAAAGTTTATATTAATATTTATTTTTTAATTGGATAACTAAAATCCTATGATTTTATTAAGTTTTTGTGTATAACACATATTGCTGTAAAACAATAGATTGTCAATTGCTGAAAAACAACAGCTTGTCAATATGTTTAAATGCGAAATTTAATGTTTATTGAAGGCAAAAACGTAATACAAATGCTGTGATCAAGGCTTAGGGTATGTTTTTAATATTGCATTTGAAAAACGTGTTTTCTGTATGTTTAATGTTTATTTTCGTCTGCCCTCCTGCTGAAAAATAGGGGGGCGGAGAAGTGCCCTCCTGTCAGAATTGAAGACCCGGGGAAGTGCCCCCTAAATAAAGAAATTGCGCGGCGAGTAAAGTCGATATATAGATTGAGTATTACAATGACAAAAACGCCAATAACTTTCTTGCTAATATGGTTAGAAAGTAAGCGAAATTTATGCAATTAATAAAAGGTATAAAACAACAGATAATACCTGCATCGGCATCGACGTCGCCATAGTGATAATAACGTGATTTTCCCCTTTTTGCTATTAAAAAGTTATCGCGGCTGAATTATTTGATATTTTCTCCGTCAGTAAAATAAACAATTAGTATGCAATTTATTACATCCTTATGCAAGCTTGCAACATTAATATAGATTGAGAGTTATACTCCCTATGTGTTATTATATATTATCTTTTTTCCTTTTTTTCCGATATAATTGCATGCCTACTTGCAAATCCACTTTACATATGAGAGCTATTAAATCAGGCTCTAGCATTCCTACTAATAAATATTCGTATATAAGCATATTTTCCCATCGATTAGATCTTGTTGTATGACATTTCATTTAAACCTTAAATATACACCTAATTCTGGTACTTCACTATGTATGTAAATATATAGTGGCAATGTTAAACCACTTTGTGATCTGGAAAATCCTTAAATATTATTATTATTATTTTGTTTTTCAAACATATTACACATCCGTGTATTCCTTTACTTTTCTATAGGCATTATACTAAAAGTAATCCTATTTGGATTTTAACATTTAAAACACAGATCACAAAGTTTAAAGACTCCAACAACCCATTGCAGTAAATACTGAACAATGGGTCTAGTAATGGTGATACCGCATATAATAGTATGTGTTTTTACCATCAATACTTATACAAATTGGGCCATTCTCCTCCTTCTCTCTCTTTTCAACACAAACAACATACATATAATAATAATAATAATAACAATAGTAACAATAATATTAATTATTACTTCATCATAATAGTTTAAATAGCATATACCAATCATATTAAATTCAAATAGATTCAAGTAGTAATATTCCTACTTGTTTCATATGCTTTGTTTACATTTTAAAAGTGCAAAAGAACAGACGCAATCATTATGATTGGTTATCTCTGTCACGTCCGTGCAAGAGCAGGCGCCATTTCAAGGTCGTTCTTTGTGCGAATTTTTCAACCCAAAACGGATTGACCTACTTGCTTTTGCGCGGACGTGACAGAGATAACCAATCAGAGCCATGCTTTTAAATACTGTCAACCAATAAAAGCACCGCTTTCTTACAGCTTTAGGAAAGACATTGCTTATTAATTTTATTGAGTACTGCGTTTTTAACGCTTCTTGAATAAGTATAGATATTTTTAAACCAATAGAATTTTATTAAGGCACCGCCCCAACACTGCAAAATTTTCTATTCATATCAATGGTACAGCCCAGTAAAATCGGACTGTCCATTTTATGGCCGTGTTCGACCTTTTTATGCAGAGTTATATGTTAAGCAGTGTGCTCGGGCAATGGTTTATTAACCGAAGTCCCGAGGGTAAACAACCCCATTAGTCAGTCAGTCAAATCACTCTAACCATTTCATCAATTATGGAGTTCATAAGAAGTCAGAGAGGCGCTGCTAAATTAATGCTATGAAGGTTTCTCGTACACAAAGAAGAAGGAAACCAAATCGACGATTCGATGGGAATGTTCTCAGCGACGAAGTGAGAACTGCAAGGGAACTGTCACTTCCGACAATCTAGTTAGTTAATAATTGATAATTATAAATGAACTTTATTAGTATACGAAAAGTTCATAACCCAATAAATCCAAAACGACCCTTTTAGCTATTATACTATTAAAGAATAGTGCATTTATTGCAGTAAGTCATTAATTGAAATTTAATCCATTCAAGTCTAGTGCTGCATTGACTTGCAAACGTATATAAGTAGCAACCACCGCACCTACCTAATTCAGGGGAGATAAATTTTTGTATATTCACGAAAACCGACCCCACTGTAGGTTGCCAAAATACGCGTCAATTACTCGTTGAAAACGTATTTTTAGCAAATAAAAAGTACATGGATTTAATAGAACGATGAACAAACTTGAAGACTTTGACCAACATATTTCGCGATCGCGTTGATTTCTTTGCCGTTTTTTATGGTAAGTTTTCATTTTAAATTATGTATTTGTTATATTACGAATTCTAAGTATTTAATGGTTTTATTTAGAAGAAAAATGTATACTTTACATAATAAAAAATAAAAATCTGAAATATTTTGCTCGTATATGTTATGTTTGTTATTTTATAATTACCTGGTAAAATATAACAAGGGAGGTAACTGTTACATTGTAAACAAACAACAACAACAACTTTGCTGTAACACTTGAGAAGTTTATTGGTTTGTTTAATAATATAATTATAATACTTACACCTGTGTATGTTTTTTTTATTTGTTTAAACCCATTGAACTTGTTTTTGTGTAAACATTAAGGCTAACAATCGAATATAACTGTTTCATTTATGAAACAAAATTTTACGAGTTGTACCAAACTTCATTCGTACCAAATTTCATTTATTTTACATAATTATTGAAAATAACATTGATTCAGATAGTCGTACCTATTGATTGAAATTTTGTATATTTTATAGATTACACAGTCACTAATGAACTATGAGTGAAGACCTGTATGAGTATGATTCTGAAGGAACTGATAGCAGTTATAGAGGTACAGACACTGGCAACCGGTGTTTCCGGTTCCGGTTATGGTGGTAGTTTTAAAAAAATCGAGGGAGGAGTTTATCCTTGTTGAATAGTGTTTGACGGACTCCATCACTCAGATTATATAGTGTAATTGTGCATCTATGTTCAGTGTCTTTAGTGAGTACTATAGATTTAAAATCAAACTTGGAGTATAAATGGAAATCTAGTAAAAACAACCCAAGTAAGACTTTTTCTGAATACATGTATCTAACTGAATCTTAAAATAGAACATTCATTACAACGTATTCATTGCGAACAGCATGCGTCTTTTCGTGACAACATCTCAAAGAAGACAGTTACTCCTTAATCGTCACGCATGAATTAAACGCATTGATAACAAACAAACCTCGTCATATAATGTCGGACAATAGCGGTAACCCGGTGCTTGTCAGCGCAAATGAATATGATCCGGATTCAAGTGAGCTGTCCTGCATTGAGGCTAATGATATCAATGAGCTTGATGAATACCACTCGCTCATTAAAATGTATAGAGACTATCCTAAAGATCTATTCGTTCCTGAACTCCTTCGCAAGTATGCGTCAAGTGAATCTGATCTCGAAAGGATACGACTCAAATACTTCGAACTCGTAAAATATGAACACGATGACTTACCGTTTGCGGCAGACGCGGAACTCAAGCGGCGTGTGTATACCCGTCAGGGTGAAACGGTGGCGGTCAAACTGGCTCAAGACATCCATAGCATTCTCGCACTGGCGGAAGGAGAAAGCGACCTTTCGGCTGTGCGGAATATGATCAGCAACGCCAAAAGCCGTAAACAATCAACGACGCAAACAACAACGGCATCAGGCCGATAACTGCCACAAGTGTATGAAAAGTGTCAGTGTAACAGTGAAATAGCACTACTAAAGGAGACTGTGTCATCACTCCAAGCAGGTTTTCTTATGTTAAAACAATCGCTTCATGTAAGTGATAAATTACGGACGGAACAAATGAACTATGTAAAGGGAGTTCTGCAGAATATTAAAATTGACATAATAGAGTGTGGAAATAATATCCGTCGACAGACGATTGGAACTGAACAATCTGTGCGTAATATCAGTTCCTCTGTGCTGAAAAGAGTTACGGAAACAGAAGATCGAGTTCGCGTGATAGATAGCTTTTTAGACAACGAAAACATTGTTACAATTTCAAGTTTAAACGTTGATACGTTCTATGGTCGTAACGATGAAGCTGAGAGTTGTAACACCCGATCCGTTGATATTGTTCCCAACAACCCTGATGTGTGTTTTGCGGAAAAGAACTCATGGACACCCACCGAGGAACCGTTCTCTTCCCAGGTAGAAAGGAGGCCCCAACCCTTTGATGAAGCTATGACGCCAACAAACGAGTTAATCACGTCACCACCACAGGCGGGCAGTTCCGGTAAACCTATACCAGTAAGAATATCGAGAAGATTCGACGAAGCTATGATAGACGATGGATATAGGGCGCAAAGGCGGAGGCACATCAAACATTTTTGTGTATTGGGATATCGGAAGACAGTGAACGTGAATACATTGTATGAGTACATTACCGAAAAGGGCCCAACGGTTTCCTCTTTGAGAATTTTCCCAGTTCGAAAATTCCCCCACCAAAGCTGTGATACGTCTAAATTTGGAGGATAACTGCGATGCGAACAATGTTCTCGAACAAAACTTTTGACCGCGCTTTGTGAAATGTGTCCCGTGGAAATCTAGAACTGAGCTCAAACGCTCAAGCAGGTGTACGGAAAACGACCCGGTTTGTAATACTAGACACTTCGACGAAGAAGATGCACAACGGATCAACGTCGAGAAAGACCGTTGTTTTCGGCAGGAATAAAGCAACGGGGACACGTTTTCCATGAACAGATATGAACCGCTATCAACAGACATCGATTAACTCAATCATGGGAATCAATATAATGACGTGGAATGCCACTGGTATAATGTCCAGCTCCTCATACCTGTGTAACCTACTCCGCACACGTAAAATAGACATATGCGGAATATCAGAGCATTGGCTTTCTAAATGTAATGTGCATTTTTTTGACGCACTCTCAAACAATTATAGATGTCATGTGGTTTGTGACAGTAGCTTAGCAATAGGAAATCAGCGAAGAATTGGCAAGGGTGGTGTAGCGATGATCATGTGGCATAATAAATATGATTATTGTATCACACCTGTAGATATTGATGATGATCACATTGCATGTATCCAGATGCAAATTTCTGCAAACGATTATATGTATATGTTTCAGGTCTATTTACCCTGCTCCAACCACTCTATAGATATTTTTGCTGACTATATCTGGAGATTATACGATATATATAACAAGTACGCTGATAACGGTACTGTAGTATTTATGGGTGATTTCAATGCGGACATAAGTATATCAGCAGCCCTACTCGGTTACTCCTTTCTCCAAAGATTCAACAAGATCGGGGCTAATCTATTTAACTGTTCAGGGGTCATTATCAAAGTGGTGTGAAGCGCTGATCACTGTTGGTAGTGATAACATGAGGGGATTTATTGGCCATATCTAATTACAAGATACTGGTGTAGATTGCTGATAATTCAGAGGGTTAAACTTTGCTCACACACTAAATGAATAATTGATTATTTTGATTGTAGAAAAATACAGGGGCGTGCATTTTAATAGTTATCAAAGAGTTTATATTAATTAACAAAAGCACATTTTAATAAAGAGCATCGTGCTTGTATTTGAATGATGGATTAAAATATAAAGAACAGATCAGAACTTGTACAAAGTTTATTATTGAATTGATCAACATATTAATTAATGTTCATTAAACTATGTTATGGAAAGTATATATATGCGAAGAGTATGTAATGATCTCAGAGCATAATTATAATTATGTTATATAAAATTATAATGCAGATATTTTCCATTACACATAATTATCAAATTATTCAGAAGTAAACAATTGAATATTCCTTATTTTTTTAATGTATATCTATTGATAGCATAAATAGTATGCCACGTAAACTTTATAGAATTCTTGTCAATTTTTATAATAATAGAATGATAAGCTGCTATATACATTTATATTTAGTGTAACCAGGGGCAAGTTAGGTTTTTGGAAGGTTAAGAACAAGATGTGAGAAAGCGAGTAGAAATTATTAGAAATTAAGTAATGAGGACATTGTACAATTGAGTAGAATGAAAATAAAATATAGAAATGGAACTTCGAATAATTCATTCTTACACCCACTACAACAATAGCTTAAATGGCGTACTGTGGCATTAGTACTGTCATGATTGTAACCCAAACTTTTCTAGCAAGGAAATTTCATGGAAAAAACATTAATTTTTACACCAAATACCAACTTTACCTTTGTAATTCACATAACAAATGTTCACATACTATACATAACGGGTAACTATGTTACTAAAAAGTAAATTGTCCATCATTAGGACTAAGACGCAGTCTCTTAAACAAACCTTTTCTGTGCTTTCACCAGCGCTTGTCTCATAATTATGTCAATAAATATATTTTTAAATATGTGTTATAAAAGGTCTTTTCACTGTTTGCCACGTCTTTCAACTTTTGTTTAGCTGTTGTTAAACTTTGGGTTAGCCCTCCTGCTGACGTCAAATGAAATACAGCTGACAGGGAATGATAATTTTTCGACAGTTCCTGTGTGCTTTTGTCTTGTAGAATTTCACAATACCTTTTGTTTAAAATATTCAAGAAACTGTCATATTGCATGTACAACCTTGTGTATTTCTTTTTCAAGAACTGTTTGATCTCTTCTGCTCTTTTAAGTGACCTTTGGTTGATGAATATTTTAAACAGAATTTGGCAAACAAGAGGAGTTTCAATATACCAATCCGAGAGCACATTAAATGATTTTGTGGACAATGGCTTTGTTTGAGGTGTACCATAGCAACATTGACATGTTTCATCAGTATCTGCAAAGATAGAATCTGTGTCACAATCATATGATTTCCAATGATACAAAACAGATTCATTTAGTCTTCCGGACAGAAAATCATCTCGCAATTTAAAACGCATGTATTCCCCTGAAGAGTCTTTATGCTTTTTTTTATAGTTCCAGAAAAGAACACAAATTCTGAACACGTTTCCTTGTGGTTTGTTTTTTAATATGATGATATAATAGTCTTAATATCAGGAATGGAAGCCTGGCTGCCTTCTGAAATGTCTGCATAAACATGTAATGACTTATTATGCGTACAGTGACTGGTACAATCAGACAATACAATTGCATTCAAAAAGCACTGGTCAGGCATTGTATTCACCACTTGTGACTCAATGATATAAGGACTGTGTGTATTTTTTCCACTGATACATATTCGCTCACCCATTTCAGCATGTTCCCGTTGCTTTGTTCTTTCCAAAATTTCATTTCTTGCCTGCTCCATTATCGTCCCGGCAAGTTGGTGCGCCTGTTGCATTTCAGATAAGAATTTAGTTTTTTTCATAATTGTTGTCTCATATGTATCACTTTCAATTTTAAAATCTCCTTCTCTCATAAAATGCATTTCAAAGAAACATATTTCCTCCAGCTTTCTTCAGTAAACTCATTTTTGTAAAATGAATTTAATGTTGTAATGAAACTTTCCTCAATTTTATGTTCCGACAAAAGGACTTTAGATAGAAAATCAGCATTAGCTATATGTTTGTATATCTCTTTTGTAGATGTAATGGGGGTTTCCTCTGACTGTTTAACTAATATCCCCTTAATTTCCTTCGTAACCTGTCTACACACTACATATTTGTCGCGATATGACATACAGTATTTCACTATGCTGTCCAGTTTAAATGAAGGTTTTCCTTCAACACTTTTTACACTGTGGTCTTTTCCTTTCAACCAAATGAAAATGTTGCCACTTTTAATTGCTAGTTCATCTCCACACTATTTTTTTTATGTCCCCCACTATAGTAGTGGGGGACATATTGTTTTTGCCCTCTCTGTTGGTCTGTTGGTTGGTTTGCGCCAACTTTAACATTTTCAAATAATTTTGCTATATTGAATATAGCAACTCGATATTTGGCATGCATGTGTATCTCATGGAGCTGCACATTTAGAGTGGTGAAAGGTCAAGGTCAAGGTCATCCTTCAAGGTCAGAGGTCAAATATATGTGGTCCAAATCGCTTATTTTATGAATACTTTTGCAATATTGAAGATAGCAACTTGATATTTGGCATGCATGTGTATCTCATGGAGCTGCACATTTTGAGTAGTGAAAGGTTAAGGTCAACGTCATCCTTCTAGGTCAAATATATGGGTCAAAATTGCTCATGTAATGCAACTTCTGCAATATTGAAGCTAGCAATTTTATATATGACATGCATGTGTATCTCATGGAGCTGCACAGAGTGGTGAAGGGTCAAGGTCAAGGTCATCCTTCAAGGTCAAACATCAAATAGGGGACATTGTGTTTCACAAACACATCTTGTTTAGAAATGCTTTGAACTCATCAAAGATAATATATTCTGAATCATTTTCGTCAAAAACTATTCTAAGTTCCCTCAGTGATGGAATATGAAGTAATTTTGGTTGTCAATCTGAAAGAGTAAAGAAAACTATCTTTAAAAATCATATCACTTCTATTAGTTTTAATTTCAATCATTTCATATTACATGTTCGGTGCTTGTTATATGTCAAATTTAAAATCTAAGAAAGGTGAACATACAATTATTTTACTAACAAATTTCAAGCTTACCTGTTTTATACATATCAAAAAATTCAAAATAAATGTTGTATTGGCTGATAATATTTGGCACAACTGCTAATTACACTGGTCGATAACTCTCTGAAACATGTTGCATATTTGGCCATTTATAACACCTGGGTTAATTTATTATCGCCAAGCAGGCTGTTGTCAGCCTGACAGGGGAGTGTGCTTTATGACCACAGAACAGTTAAACTAATTAGTTCTGCTGATAAGCCGATGGCTAAAATCTAGCCGTCCTGGGAGTAACTTGGTAGGGGTGAACCTGGCTTTTCATACAATTCTGCCCACCCTCCCATATTTGGATGTGTGGACAGACACAGATAGGACCTAACATTTAATTGGTATTTATTATTGCAAGTGTTGACATATTTGACAAGCAGACTCTGCGAGCACCAGAACAGACCAGTGTTGCTAATCTTTATTACAAAATGATGACCAACTGGTATCCTGTTCTGATAACAAATGCCCACCATGCCACATGTCATCTAACAGAGCAGTCTAAATTGAAATCATATACTAAAATTACAACAACAGGCGCTACTGGTCCGCACTCTTCAAGTACATCAGCCGCACTCACCTTATCCGTGGACAGTTCACTGGTCCTACAAGCCCTCACTCGAAACACGTCACCACAGGGTTTACACACTGTGTGTCAATAGTCAGATTTTCACCTATATATAATATGGCAAAAGCAAGACAAACTTTGGTTAAGGCATATGTTTGTGTTTTCGATAATGTCTTTGTTTAGCTAAAATATAAAATTTCTGCAGAAAGCTAAACTATTTTTATGGCGAATTTAAACAGACCGAATAAATACCGATAACATAAATTGGATATGGTCTTGTCATTAAACATGACTATTTGTTTCAGCTAAATAGAAGCAAAATATATGCACAGCGCATTAGCTTAAGCGACGTAATTCGATTTCCGAGCGCGTTTGAATGGATATCAGTTATATTGTTCAGAACTAAATTATTTTAATATGATTATGTGCGTTGTTTCATTTAATGACATACCACACATTTATAACTTAAAAGTCAGCAAACATATTGCAAATAACTGTTTTCTTTATCGATATAAACCGTTCATACCACAAGATTTTAAAACGTATGCAAAGCAATTGATTTTGAGAATAAATTTACTGTATTCATTGGTGTTTTTAAACCTTGTTAAAATTGTAGAATAAAAATGAGCCGCCCTCTGTGAAAAGGGGGCTTAATGCATGTGCGTAAAGTGTCTTCCCAGATTAGCCTGTGCAGTCCGCACAGGCAAATCAGGGACGACACTTTCCATCTAAACTTGATTTTTGTTAAGAAGAGACTTTCTTGAAACGAAAACTCTCATAAAAGCTCAGTGTCGTCCCTGATTAGCCTGTGCGGACTGCACAAGTTAATCTGGACGGAAGACTACGCACATGCATTAAACCCCCTTTTCACAGAGCACTGTTCAAATGGTATAACTCGTATTTCTTATACACAGCTGCTTTATTCTAGAAAGGGTGTTTATATATCAAGCCTGATAGGCGAATCATAGAGCACGTGCAATATAAACGATAACTTATTTGTTTATGTTTAACATACTGGTACGATTACATGTAAAAACGGTTAAAAGATATGCCCGTTCAGTGTGCATTGATACTACTTATATACTATCATCGAGGTAAGATTTATCTGCTTGATTTGTTTATTTTTTAAACTTGTATACTTAAACGCGTTGACTTGCCTGCTTTAATTTTATATCTATGAAAGAGTGACTTGATACTAGAATGCCCAGATTATTGGATATTTTTATTTTTCTCTATTACAAGACAGTGCGAATAATAACAATAAAGGTCCCGCGTTTCTCGCGTATCACTGAAATTGTTTGAAAACGGATTTGTTATTATAGCTCCTTTACATATTCTGTTTTCAATTCCGTTGCCCTCAACTAATATGTATTTGATTTTAATACAGATTTCTTAAACGGTTTGAAATCAGATGTTTTCTCAAATGCAATCTTATTGTATCTCCTGTATCAATCATAATGCTTCTTTTTCTGTATGATGTAGTTTTTGTTTAAATCTTAATTTGTTTGTCACGACACAATTTGCATTAGCTTCGACGAACTTTTGCTAATTTGGTACGATAACCTTTAGGAATCCCTTTACTATAACCTTAAGATTCATTAACTATACATGAAAATGATTCCATCATAGTTCGTATTATTTCAGTATTTATACCAGTGCTCTTTACAGTTTATGCGATAATTGCTGTGTATACTCTTGAAATGTAAAAACATGCAGGTTCATAGAGATGTTCCCATAATAACACGATGTTGTGAAGTTTGGGTATCTAATAAAGTTGACAAAATGCATATCAAATTATGTAAATTTATATTACGTGTCCGCAAACAGTCATCAAATACAGCATTCTTAGGCGAACTTGGTCGCTTCCCATTATATTGTATCTGTTAAGAGAGAGCTCTTAAATTCTAGTGTAAAATTATTATTTCGACAAAGTCTCTTATAAGGTTCATATATGATTAAAATATCACAGATAACACGTTTGCTTATTTAAAAGCATGGTGGACAAAAGCTATTAAAAACATTATTGACAATTTAGGTTTTAGCTGTATATTGCATGAACATGTAAACTTAACCTACACTTTCAAAAATTATCAATCAACGACTTCGAGATCAATACATCCCGTCATAGTCTAATACATTTGCAATCTAAATTACATTACAATCTATGTTAACTTTTAAAAGGATCATACCTTCGATAAATATATTGAATGTAATGATAGTGATTGCCATAGAAAAGCTCTGACAAAATTAAGACTCAACAGCTCAATGTTTTGAAATAGAAACTGGTAGAAACAATTGATCAATTGATAAATACCTCGATTATCAATATAAAAACTTCAAAGCTCGAGTATCAATGTAAAAACTTCATAGTTCGATTATCAATGTAAAAACTGTAAACGTACTAAGTATTGAAAGCGTGAACATGTTAAATTATTCAAATATCAATGTATACGCTTCAATCCTGTCAAGTAATTAGTCAGGGACACGCATTGCTGGCCTGCACGATCGTCAAGGGAGGTAACGCAAACTCGTGGTAAAATATTGCTGACCGCTCAATTTGGGACCGACTTTCTTGTTTGTCTATAACTATGCAAAAAATAACTTGATTATTGGTAATATAAGGCCCAAAATGATCACATATATGTATACAACTGGATTTAAACCACCCAAAAAATTAAAATTGCTCTTCACATTCAAATGTGTCAATTAACAGTCTCCAGTTATCTCCCCTGAAAATTTGCGAAAATTTTACCCTTATTTTTACATGTTTTCGCGACTTGGCGATTTTTTAAAATTATGTCTTCCCATTAAGAGCTTCGTCAAAAATTACACATACAAATTGTGTAACTTTATCTTTACTTGCTTTATAAAAGAAATGGCCCCATTAGAACAAAGCGTTAAAGAAAAAATGCATTTTTGTAAATAAATTACGCAAACCGTTTTGTAAGCATTTTTTTTTCTAATCTTTATTGTATTTAAATTTGAAAGAAATACAATAGAAATGTCCGATTTCTTCTGTCATATCTTAGAAAATTTGCTAAATCGGATAACAGGTATTTTTTCACAATTTTACGTCCTACGATACGAATATTTCATCTATCGCGCCAAAATTTAGTACGTGAATAAATCATACCAAATTCTGTAATCCCAAAATTCGACATGTCTCCATTGAACCGATAAGCCAGACGGAGGTAAAGAGGCTAATTTCCGGCGAATTGTTTTCGCAATCACGGCGAGATCGTCAAGGGACACAACTGCGATATACCATTGACATAACTAGGTAAGGGGAGTAGCTGCGCAACTAAAAAACAGTGGAGATGAAGTTTTGATATATTTTTTTAATTTCTGTTTTAATTAAAACATTGTTTGTTTGTTTTTATTACAAACTCATACATGGCAACCCCATGGCAAATCAATCGTAAGTTAAATTGTATGATCATTTTCGTACCACTAGGGTAGAATAACAAAGTGAAACATTTAATTCCACACCATAGATTTGTTGGTAGAATTTGCATGTAAAATACAGAATATTTATGTAACGAATTCGCAACAATAACAAGTAAGATAGCCTGTGCAGTGCGCATAGGCTAATCAGGAACAATACTTTCTGCTTGCAAGAATTTTTTGTCTTAAGGAAGTCTCTTTCAAACGAAAACCTTGTGTAGGTGGAAATTGTTGGCCCTGATTAGCCTATGCGGACTTCACTGGCAAATTCAATGAATTTGTAAAACGTAAAATTCAGAAGATTCATATGTAAGTGTTGTTCAATTGTTAAATATTGGCTCAATTAGGAATTCCAATTATTAAAAAAATCCGGATTTTTATAAATTAATACCACCTAGTACGTCTTCTCACTTGTTCTGTTCTGGTTCAGCTTCAAAATGTTAAGAGCCGGCACTCTAGTTATGTTCCGTCACTTTATCTTCTGTATTCAGTTGACTTTTAGCAGTTGAATTCGCTATTTCACTTTTGAAAACATGCATTGTATATAATGAACTATAATCGCCATTGTGTCTCTATTAAGTTTAATTAGCTTAATTTTGGATCTTTAGGTGAATTTTAGGTTGTATGAAACATTAAACGGATTTAAAAGCCAACAGAAAAAAAGCCAAAAAAAAAAAAGAAAAGACTGTAAAATTATGTTAACCAGCATGTGAACTTCAGAACCCGGTTTTCTCTTTTTTATTATTTTTTATACAAAATCGTGTTTGGCCATTCTGGAATACAAAACAGTCAATACACATACAAACATATAAACCCGTATTAGTATTTTGTTTAGAGTTAATGGGGTAAATCTCATATATTTGCCAAAAATTAGACGCTTTTTAAATTGTGTCCAAAAGATCTCGGAGTTTTTTGTTGTTATAGTGAGAAAATAAAACAAATATATGAATCCGCATGAACGTTTAGGCAACTGGAAACATTATTCGCTTAAACCGAGGTTTGTAACCATTAGCTTTTTATACTTTTAAATACGTGTCTGAAATAGTAAGATATGTTTTATTGATTGCATAGAATTAGAAAAAAAAATTGATTTCTTAACATTTTTGCCATGTACATCATTATGTTGGTAAAGTTTGCTTTCATTCAATATAAACTGGTGTTATAAAACAACCAAGAAAACAAACAGTTTTAATGCATGTTGCGTTATTGCAAATATAATCAAATAAAAATCGGAGAGTCTGTTTTTCATTGCATTTTTCATATAGTATTTATACGTAGCATATACATTGAACAAATCTATTATAGTGAAAATTAAATCACAAAGTCTGACTAAACATCAGTGAACAGGCTGAATCAATATGTGCACCTGAGCGGTGGGTATTTTGGTTTAACGTTTTTCGTGTGAGTTTTAACGCTTTGTTAACAGTATGTAAATGTATATACGATTTTAATATCATTGTATGAACGAGAAAAGTCCAATAAAATATATTAACAAGCTGATAATAGTACCGTTAATTAAATGTTGATTACTTTTGTAAAGTCTTACCAATCAAGTTATTTTGAACACTACCGATTATACCGATAGTGGTTTGATTGTATCTGTCGCTGTGTTGTTTATCGGCTGTTGGTTACAAACAGATGTTCAATATTAACTTTTGTTCATAAATTACGAAGCATGGTAACTGAAGAAAAAGCATATACCGGTACTGTGCACACAAAAAAGTCTGTTCCTAGTGTTGTTTTTTTATCGACAACAATTGTGTCGTGTTGGTAGATAGATCAGCAAGTTACATTTATTTGTAATTTATGTTCAAGAAAGTGTTCCATTCTAATTTCCATAGATTAAACAAAGACCATCGCTAATCTTACATCATGGGTATTGAACGGATTGTCACCCTTCGTTTGTTTCAGTTACATCATTAGAAAAATGCCAATTTTGTCCAGCCAATACATTTTTCGCCCGATTTTTACGTGTTTTTTGTATTAATTATTTATTATTAATTCGTTACCGACACATTTACACGTCTAACTTCAAATCCCATGAATAATTACACCCAAAATATCTTTCTACAAATCAACGGGATATTGAGATTTGCAACATCAAAGAAGGTATGCTTTGTGATTCCATATTTTTATTAAAAACATCTTTAAAACAACAATATCACAAAATTAACAATCATGTCATGCAACTACGGCAGTTGTCACGTGCTCTGTGAAAAGGGAGTTTAATACATGTGTGTAAAGTGTTATCCCAGATTAGCCTGTGCAGTCCACACAGACCAATCAGGGATGACACTTTCCGCCTAAACTAGATGTTTGCTAAATCTAGACTTTCTTTAAACACAACATATCATAAACCGGAAAGTCCCTGATGAGCCTGTGCGGACTTCACATGCTAATCTGGGATGACACTTTACGCACATGCATTAAAGCCCCATAACATCATAATGAATAACACAGTCAGTGACTCTTAACTAAAGAGTATGGACTGAGACTTCATGAATAATGACGACCCCAAAAATGGAGCGTTTATCAAAAGTACCAATTAGAATACCATTATACTTTACAATTGTAATTAAGAGCTGATGGAAAACGAGTTAAGCCTCTTCAAATTATAATCAATATCGTACTTAAATGTCAATTTCTGTGAAGTTTTTATTAGCACTGTTAGATCAGGGGTATAAAACAGCTAAGGTCAATTTTCAGAAACATCTAGGATACTCAATGTAAACTTCACCAAGATTTTATAAACTTAACATATTCGTAAGATTATAGCTCAAGAAGCATTGAAATTAATGAAAATCATTAAGTCATAACTATGTATATTTTATAAAATTAAACATGTGCAAAAAAAGTTATCACACATCTACTTGGTGACCATCCTGGTAGAATGCATCACACATTTTTTATGTATGTTCAATGGGAACAAATCTTTAAGCAGAAATCAAAAGAGTAAATCATTGAATTCTGTTACTATATATGTTTACAATATAACCCTTATAAAGGGTCACAACAGTTGACTACTACAAACACAACATTTCTCCACTGAACAAACAATTTAACATTGTTTTATCTAAAATATTTTCGTTAGCATGTGCACACAGGAACTCACTCTGGTAAAAATATGTACAAAGCATTCGATAACATGTCAGTTATAATAACAACAATGTGGTGCAATGAGGTTCAAGTATACAAAATTGAAGGTTAAATTAATATCTTAAATGCACAAATCTGAACGAGAATTGTCGGATACAAATTTAAATGCTGTTTTGTATCAATACATGCCAAAGTAAAAGATAATTTTGGAAAGGCAAATTCTGCATCATATTAATACATGTAACAAGCGTCTGCTGCAAAACTTTAGAACACATTTTGTGTCGACACATCTTAAATCATCTAGAGCGATATGACATACTAAGGTCACTTCAACACGGATTTCGTAGTGGACATTCCTGTGAAAGCCAGTTAATACTTACTATGGATGATATTATGAAAATGTATTACAAAAAGAAACAAATAGACATGGTTATATTAGATTTGAGTAAGGCGTTTGATACCGTACCACATCGGAAACTACAATACAAACTTGAAAATTGTGGAATAAAGGGTAACATCTTAAAATGGATTCAATCGTTCTTAATGGAAAGAAGCCAAAAAGTTATTGTTGAAGTTGAATCCTCCTCTACATGCACAGTAGACTCAGGAGTGCCCCAGGGTACAGTGCTCGGTCCTCTACTATTTTTGTGCCACATCAACGACCTACCAAATAGTGTAACATCACAAGTACGTCTCTTCGCCGACGATTGTTTTTTGTATCGACCAATAAACTCTTTTGAAGATCATATCAACTTACAAAAGGACTTGCATTCACTTGAAAAATGGTAAATAAACTGGGGAATGAGGTTTAACGAAACAAAGTGTTATCTCATGTCAATGCATAGACAGTGTGTACCATCAACATTTAACTATTCTCTGAACAACCATTTCTTAAAAAAAGTTGAAGATAATCCATATCTAGGAGTCCAGATCAGTGAAAACTTAAAGTGGTCAACACATGTTAATAAAGTCTGTAACAGAGCAAGCAGTATTCTTGGATTCATCAGGAGAAACTTAAGACACAGCAACAAAAACTTCAAAGAGCAGGCATACATATCACTAGTACGTTCAAATTTTGGACTTTGCAAGCATTGTGTGGGATCCATATCTTCAAAAAGACATTGACAAACTGGAAGGAGTACAACAGCGTGCAGCACGTTTTGTCTGTAACAACTACAAAAGCAAGAGCAGAGTAACAGAAATGCTCAAAGAAATGAAATGGCAACCATTGAAGGACCGACGTAGAGACCAACGATTGGTTTCTTTCCACAAGATCATCTACGACCTGGTGGCCGTCCCCGCTGACAATCTCCTAGAAGTCAACAAACGCCCACAACGTAACCATAATTCTAAATCCATCAAACTGGCAACAAGTAACACTGACATTTATAAATACTCTTTTATTCCGTGTACTATTCGGGACTGGAACTCTTTACCAGACAGTGTAGTGACTTGTACAAAAAGTGATCAATTCAAAAGTGTTCTAATTAAATCGTGCTATTAACATTTTAACATCAAAGGGCACACACGACACCCTCGATAAGTTTTGCTCATAAGTGAGCTAGTTTCAAGTACCATACAGATACAGATACAGATGTAGTATAACCTTCTACATACTGGCATATCAAATACAAAGCTATTTGGTACCGTATATCTTTGTGTGGATTCAAATACATTTAAAAGGTGTCAACTGAAAAATAGATGCTAAATTCAAAACATATACGCCACTTTTATTGTCAATGTAATCATAAAAAAAAATACTATTTTAAAATATTTTCAAAGAAGGATTCTCAAAATTGATTGCAATAAGTAACTTGTTTAAATAAGTATTATTCAGGACTTTTCACATACAATTATATAATAACAAATACATTAAATACTATATATTTCACAAGAGAAATGATTCTTAAAGTATCTCTTGAAATAATTAAAAGCAACTAGTTCTAGTATGTGCCTAAAATAAGACTATAAACAATGAAGTTTGTTTCCGTAAGAAAGTACCATATAAAATGATATTATAACTACCCTGTAAGATTAAGATCAGGGGACAAAAATATTTCTAAACTGCACTCGTCCTGCAGGACAAGTGCATTAAAATTTTCACTCGTCCTGCAAACACATGCACTTGTCCTTAAAATATGGGTGAAATGAAGATTGCAAAGGGCTGATATGACTAATACAGTTTCTTGTATCACTGCTAAATTGCTGCTTACTCAGTTGTTCATGCCAGCTGATCACAAAATAAATGTTAAGCAGTGAAATAAATTACTTTATTTATGAGGAACACACAATAAATAATTGAAGACAATTTTGTGTTTGCCGTTTTTCTAATACTCGCGTGCTTTCCGTTTCGGACGTTTGAACATCGTTACCGCCAACTTTAAAGAACGCTCGTATGTCAGACATTTTTCTGACGAAATTCAGACTGGTTTGAAACCGTACTTCGCGTTTAAATAATTCTTTAAAAATCAATACTTACAGTGAATGCATAGGTTGGTTCCCTGTCACCATGGACGCGCAAAG